>NC_056741.1:448621898-448965802 GCF_019279795.1 Protopterus annectens | reverse complement strand
GTTCATTCTTTTACTTGTATGTGTTGTTTTACTTTGTAATCTCAAGAAGGAGCTGATGCACAAAATTTCGTTTAGGCTATACATTTGTGGTCCTAAATGACAACAAAGCTTACTCTGAATCTTTCAGTCTAAGTGATGTCAATATGTTATTAGTCATTGTAGTGCATGTATGTCAGTCATGCTTATGAATCATCATTGTACTTTTGTTCTATATGTTCACCTATTGAACATTTTGCATTTGATCCTTTATGACCCCAGGTTGTGACTGAAAAGGGTCCATTTGGAAATGGAAGCATTTGCATTCCCTTATAGAATAATAGGGCTAATTAGGAAACCATATGAAGGATCAGAGGCAACAATTAAGGTGTGAGAGTTCCTTTCTGACAGGCTGTATTTGAACAGAGGAACCATGGAGAAATGTATTCGTTCCCCTTTATTGTTTGCTTTAGGTTTCGAATCATTGGCAAAGAAAATAAGGGACTCTCAAATTCAATGATAAAACTGGTATGGTAATCAAGAGAAGCTAGATTTATTTGCAGATGATACTATTTTGTATTTCATAAATCCAAAAAAATGACATTTCAGTGCTGTGGAATATTTTGAGACAGTTTCAAGACTTTTTGTGATGTAAAATTAATGAGGATAATACAAAGGCTATAGTGGTAAGCTATGTAGCCACACATGAATTGTTTCAGCAATACCCATATTTATGGTGACATGATAAGATGAAGTATTTAGGTATAGGGACTGAAAATGATTCTGTTATGACAGGTAAGGTTATGTGGGAAGAGACTAAACAAAATATAAATCGAAAACTTAAGTTCTTAATTATGGATATGGATAGTAAGATACAAGCAATGGAAATGTTTTTAGTCCCTTTTCTTTTATACACAGGTCAGGCATATGTTTTCAACCAAAAGAGAAATTGTGGACAATAATCAATAAAGACTTAAGTGATTTTATGACTGAGGGGAAGGGAGTTATGTGGCATAAATTGATGCTTCCTATAGTACAAGATGGTTTAGGATTACCTGATTTGAATGGATCCTTTAGATCTGCACATTTTTTTCCAAACATCTTTATTGAATTGCCACTTGTGACAGACAAATTTACATTCATATAAAACTAATCAAACAATATTAACTTAACAGACATTATACTTTACATATATTGCTATTTATCATATAACCTAAGCAATATTACATAAATTATTAAATTCCTTCCTTTTTTTAAACAAGAAACATCTTTATTAAAACATCACATACTACAAAGGCAATCATACATGTATATAAATGAAAACAAACCACACCAATACAATCCCAGTTGCAAGCATTTTACATCACAAACCATACTGACACACTCCCACTTGTAAACATCTACCCAATCATTTTCAGTCACACATTACATAGCTCATTTAAGTCCTGCCACCTTTGAAACCTCATGCCTCCCTTGTATGTATTGTTCCCACAATTCCCATCTCATCTCCTCCTATCCTAACTATTAGTAATTGAACCTCATCTACCTCTAATCATGACATATTTAATTCTTTCATAAACATTTCCATTTGTCTGCTTTATAGACACTCTCATAGAATTTCTGAAATAATTCTAATACCTGTACAGGATCTCTTGTTACCTTGCTTGTTACAGGCTTCCTAAGTTTGGCGGCAACCATTTCTACTTTCTGTTGCCTGAGCCATTGTACTAAAAGTTTTTGTTCTCTAGTGTTATCAAAAAGCAGTTGCTTAAAAGGAATTTTTCTAAATCTTATGTATATTATTGAGGTAATATCTTATTTTCTGCCTAGCATTCTGCAGTTTTTCATCTTCTTGTTCTGTGAGATTCCCCCTATTCTGCAATACTTTAGCATTAGTCAGTACCTCTAAATAATTCTTGTTGCTTCTTAACCATAGTTCCCTTTCTTTTATTCCAACCTATTTTTAAACTTCATCTTAATTTTATCCCACACCCTAGCTATATTTTAAGAAGAAATTTCTGTCATCTCTAACAACTTCTGAATAATCTCCACTACCCATTCCTTAAATCCCTCTCTTTTCAAGAGATAGGTGGGAAAGTGCCAATGTCTCATTTTTATTTCAGTACCTGATACTTTTCTTTTAGCTATTATTGGTGCATGATCTGAAATAGTTATTGGGTGAGTATCAAGACCTTCAATTAAATGCACATATTCCTGTGAAATGTAAATTCTGTCGAGCCTGGCCCAGTTTTTATATCTTGGGGGATAAGATGTAAATTCACTCTGAACTCCTGTTACTGAATTGACATCTTCATGCCAAATATTTTCATAAATTTCTTCAAAAATCTACCCTCCTTTGTTATATTCTTCCCTTCTGGGCACATATCTTCAAAGTAATATTCCTTGCTGAAAACTGATTATTTCTACCAGAATTGTCTTAAATTCCATTATAGCAGTTTTAAGTAGAATGTAAATACATGCCAGGGTAATACTCCTCCCTTGCCAGTATCCCCTTAGCATTACAAATCTGCCATTATCTTTTTTATCTTCTTCTATCACTATTGGAGCTCCTCTTGAAATTAATATAAGTACTTCTCTTATTCTATGTCTTGGGTATTCCCCTGAATAACCTTCCTGAAAACCTTTATCAGATTCACATGTTCAGTTTTTTTCTAAGTGTATCTCCTGTAACAGCTATTTGCACTCTACATTTTAATACAGTTCACTACTCTTTCTTGTTTGTATTTATCTGTGAGGCCATCTACATTTAAAGACATTAATGAAAGAATTATTGTATTAAAAAGTTATCATTCCCACTTTTATGTATAACACCTTTTTTGTTAGTCTACTTCCAGCTTTTGTGTTACCTGCATACAGTCAGGTTGAACTTTCAGCCATTTCTTGTCATATCCATTTAAGCCTTTACCACATCTTATAAAATGTTTTGTTTTATTGAAAGCCCTCAAGCAAAAAAATAAAATAAAATACCTCCGCAAAACCTGTTAACTTAATACTAATGCACAAAACTATTTACACCTTCAAATATTGAATTTTACTCTCCTAACAGGAACAAAAGTCCCAAACTGACAGCCACACTCACAGAGACTTGAGTTAACATAAAAGAAAGGTTATCCATGCTAAGACACATGGTGCAACCTATTCTTCTACTAAGTGCTAATTGGTTTTGTCTTATCTTTAGCGCTCTCCCAGCTGGGAAAAACCATGAATGTTTTCAGAGAACATTAACTACTTTGGGAAAGCCCCTGAAGGCTTTCAGAGAACATTATCTGCCTTAGGAAAACCATAGAATGCTTTCAGAGAACATTATCTCCTAGACAATTTTTCTTTTTTTCCCCAACCAATCACTCTCCACCAGACTGTAGACAGTTTGTCTTTATCATATTGATTCCATGGAGACACGAGAACCAGGCAGGCAGTTTCTCTTTATCAGATTGTTTTCATGGAAACATGAAGACCAGCTGCAGAATTGTTACTGAGCATACACGTATTTACTAGAATAAAAGCTAATAATATTCAATGTTCTTTTTCATTTACTTGCTCTCTCTTAAAACTTGTTACTAAATCAATCTAAGGTCTTTAATCCAGTCATTCCCCATGCAAAAATGAGAAAAAGCACATTAATTTTTTCTTTTATCATAGTTTTTAACCAGGCCTTTATTTTACATTACAGTGCCTAAATTTTTTAAAAGTGAACAAGAAGAAAGAGAAGGGAGAAAGAAAAAAAAAAAAGAACAGCATCACCTGTTTACAATCCCCATTACACTTACAACTAACTGAAAAAAGTTTACTTCATAGCATGTAAAGAAAACCACGTGCCACAAAACTCATACTATTTAAGAAAAAAATCTTTACCTACACTTAACTTCCTCCATCCTCTTCTCCTCCCCAAAGCACTTTTCCAATCTTTAATGACATGAAGTGGGGCATATGCTTTAGAGTCCCAAAGTCCAAAAAATTCTGAAAAAGTCTAATATCTCCAGATTTTCTTGTTCTGTCATATTTCACAAATATAATTATTGCACTGTAATGCCACTTTAAATTACTGATTTTATTACCATTCATCTCTGAAATACTGTCTGTTTCATTTCCAACATAATATCGATTCTTCTAGTCTACTGTCATACTCCCTTCCTTCTCTCCAACATTTTCCACTGAAATTTTTGAAAAGATTTCACAGGTATTAATGATAAAGCTTCTTCCCTCTGTGGTATTTATTACCAGAACAACAAGAAGCAAAATCTCCTTCTGTTTCACTGCTTACTTTTTGTTGGATAAACTTTTGTTTTTCTTCCTTAGCATTTACTTAATCAAAAATGATTTTGTCTCTTCAGGGAAGAATAACTTGAAGACAGCTGGATACAGCAGTTTGAGTCTCACACCTGCATCTCAACAATCCCTGAATAGTGGAATACATTTGGTCCTCTTCTGTCTAGTGTACAATGAGTAATCATTCTCCACAAATACTCTGTTGTCTCCCATTTTTAGTACTTTGTCCTTCTGCCACAGCTTTGTCAGAATCAAATCCTGCTGGTAGGATTGCATCTTTCCTATTAATAGTCTAGGGTCTAGGTTGCTTTCTCATAGTCGGTTGCTTTCTCATAGTCAGGTTTGGGGTATACACACGTGCCCTTTCAAGTAACAACTCCTGCTATAGACTACCAGTCCAGTTACTTATTCGTGCTTTCATAAAATTAATGCAATTTGTTCCTTCCAGCTTCTCTGGTATAACTGAAAATCTCGGGTTTTCCCTGTGTGCTCTGTCCTCTAATTCTATTATTTTTTGGAACAGCCAGCCTTTTCTTCCTTTCAACCTCTGATTTTTCAACTTTATCATCTCATCTGAATATCTGTTTAAAGCTTCTTCCATTTTTTCCAGCCTTTTGTTCTTTGTGTTGATATACTCCATTAGTATTTTATTTATTGTAACCAGATATATATGCAATTATCTTATAACTTCCTGTAGATTACTGGAAGTCATGTCTGAAGGCTGCATTGCTTTTTCCTGAACAGCTGCAGAACCTTCCCCAGTCAGTGTTTCTTCCTCATTTTCTGTGCTGATTTTTTTCCAGGACTTCTGTATTTCTTTATTCCTGGCATCAAGGCAGTGCTCTTACTAGCCAGTTACTGAAATTTACCCATAAACTCAAGTCTGTTGGCCTTCTCTGCTGAGTTTCTGTATTCGCATTGGGAGAGCTAGAAATAAATGTTCAGCCATCTTGGAAAAAACTAGAGCTGCACAGTTAAGGCTGATATACATAATGCAAGCAGAAGACTATAAATCAAAGTGGAAAGAAGTGATGCTGAAACAGAGGGGAAATTTGAGAAATAAGGAGACAGCTGGATTTTAGATGAACCTTAAAGAGAATGACAACCATGCAGAGTATTATATTCAAAATGTTACAGAAAGTATTCTAAGAACTAAGCCAAAAAGAAAATGCAGATAGATTTTTTTCACTGGGGATGACTGCAAGTAAGGGTAAAGAAAATAGGCAAAAGGGGGCTGGAATTTACTAGGGAAAATTGGCAAATGAGTTAATATATTAGGAGCAAATAACTAGAGAGTGGAAGGCAATAAAGTGGGTTGAGACCAAGCAGAAGTTAAACTGCCTTTCCTATCAGGGATTGCTATCAGAGTATAGACAAAGAGAAATGGATAAGATAGTGCTAAGTGAAGGACCAGTTCTGGTAGCATTTTCAGTCATGTCTAGAACAGAAACTGTTGTTAAAAAGTGATAATTAGTATGGGATATAAAATATTGCATGATAACTATAAGAATCAGAGGAGGTTGAAAAAGATTGGGAAGAGAGAATAGAAAGGCAATTTACAAGGAAAAATGGGAAGACACCCGTATGGCTCCCAAGTATGTGATAAGATCTAGAATGTTTAGTATTTTTGCTTAGAAGTGTTTGCATGGGTATTTTTATCTCCCAAGTCCCCTCGGGTAGGCAGCAAATGCTGGAGGCATGATAGAAAAGGGTATGGTAACTGGTAACATTTTTTGGAAGTATAACAAGTTGGCAGATTTAAAAGTTCCCTACAGACTACTCTGTCAGAAATGCTGGGGGAAAAAATGGCTGTAATTAAGAAAATGATTCTTTTGAGCAGGGACACAGGATTTGAATTGTTCATACATAGTTAGGCCTCACGAAGTTTAATATTATTGATTACCAAAAAAGCAATTACTAGAAAATGGAAATCAAAATCTAAACCAACAGTAGCTGAAGTACTGAATATTGAAAATTAGGTAAAAGAACTAGAGGTAGAATGTGCAGAAATGGAATTTGTAAGAATACATGAGGAGTGAGGTTTAAAGGAAAGCAGGAACCGATCAATTTATGCAATGTTCTAATTAATAATTGATAAATAGAAAGAAAACATATATGGAGTATATAATGTATGTATATGAAAAATGTTGATATGGTTAGTTTCATTTTCTATTAATTTATATTTAAGTGGTATGCTGGCTAAACCCAAATCATTAACATCACACTCAGGTCATGCAGTGAAGCCAGGAATTTATTATGCACCTTACTGGGACCTAGCAAAGTGCACTCATTGTCTGAATACAAACCATCTGTCGTTATATAGTAAGCAATATATTGGCCACTGTAAATGCAAATGATTTACCAACATGCAGGGTGATTTTACCTGGAAGACTGAATTCCACTGCATATTCAAAAAAGTCCCTCACTGACCATGGAATGAAATTAATTATTGATATTAAGGTGCCTTTATTTCCAGTTTTTACATGGTTCAGTTGATGGAAGGCACCATACTGGTCACTTCTGTCAGATCTCTTCTGTATATTGATGTTCTCTACTATACATAGATGCTACTGGTTTGAGTTACTTGTGCTTTGTGACACAGGCACTGCTGACAGCAATTATATTTTGGCTGATATTCTGTTTTAAAATAGGTGTTTCTCAAAAGGATGAATATTTTATAAAGTTATCCATTGCATTATTTGTCTCATGTTATACACTTCTGAAGGGTAATATGATTTTTTTTCATTTCATGCTGAAATACAGCGTTCCTTGCAGATCTGTTGAGCAGTTAGTAAGAGCAGCCAAATTAGTTGTGTTTGGGGACATGACTTCATTTTCCTGGCCACATGAAGCAGTGTCTACAGAGTTAAACAGCTGCTTCCTTTTCCTTGGGTAAAGATAGATTTACAACATAAAGACCCAGCAATTTACCCAGAATGCTATGTTTTGCATTCTAAATTCTGAAATTTTAGAATACAAGCCAATCAACTGAAAAAAAAGTAAACTTTAAAAGCTGTTTTGTCATGTTAAAAAATGTCAAATTAGATTTTTTTAACAGCAACATAAGCCATCTTATAATGGGCAGATGGCTTTAAGTGCAAATACATGCCAAGCACAACAGTAACAAATGCTACTGACTATTGGAGTACAACAGCAGATGACAAGTACGTTGGTACTGTGGTATTTCTTACAGGTTTAAAACTTTCAAAATCAAAGATTATGACTTCATGCCATGCTGCTGCATAATATTAACATTCATTTAAGGAGGTGCAAAAATGTGGGTTCAAAGCCAACTATTATGAGAAGTAAGAATAAACAGACAAGGGGATATTCCCCCTTTTTAAATATTTGTAAAAGTAGAGCAGGATTAGTACTGTTTGCTACATTTGCATGTCCACTAATGCCATTGCCACTTTTGACAATTATTTTTCATAAGTGCCGTATAAAGGAACATTCTGTGCAGATGATGAACGCTATCTTCCATTCTTCAAAAATCAGCCTATTCAAAAGTACTATACTATCTGAAGAACAGACAGAGTTTAAAACATTTAATTTAATCCTCTACCTAAGCATCTGCATCCAGTTAAATCTCTGCTGGAGCTAATGTGTTCAAGCAAATAATATCAAGACTATGCTTTCAACATATATTGGCTAAATTTCACTTCCCATGGGTCCACTACACTTTTCAAACCAGTACAGCATTAAACTCAACTACACCAAAAAAAAAAAACAAATGACTGAAAATATACTGCCTGAATAAAAACAGATGTATCTATTTGTGGAGAAAATCCCAGCTCATGCGTGTACACAATGACAGACTTAGATGCGTACACGCAAACACACAATGGATGTGTACACAGTCATGCATTAATTTCCAGAGTTGTAACAAATCCTTAAATGGAATTAAAGAAAGCAGTGAAATACATGTTAACTGCATTTCAGTTAACTTGATTCGGTTAATTGCATTATTACATTCAAGCCTATAGCACCTTTTTGTATATTTACAGTAACTTTTAATGGATTGTCCCTTTTGTTGAGTAAGAATATGAGGAGGTGCCCTGACCTGCTCTAATGTATCAATAGTACCATAGCCTTTTAGATCACTATTCAAAAAAAGCTACATATTAACTACCTTTGTGTGCATTATAGTAGTTTTACCGAATATCTTACTGACTACATGATTTTTAAGTCCAAGATCCAAAAATCTAAATGTGAAGCCTTGTTTACTTGTAGCTAGGCTAGGACATCTTCCTTGCTGGGCAAAAGGTACCAGAACATGCTGCCTAACCCTACACAATGAAAATGTGTTTTGACAAGCAACTAAAATCCAACTGATAAGCAAATCCACATGTCATTATAATTTTCTGGTATCAGTCAAATTCTATTAGCATCACAACTACCTCTGGGTTTGCTCCGATATTACCTCACTGTTTTGTGTAGGCTTTATTTGTCTGCTCAGGTTGCTTTCATTTTGATAAATTCGGTTACAGTTTTAAGCTAATTTTTCTTGTAACTGTCTTATACTCATATTTCAACTGCTTACATCAGATGATCTTGTTATATCATTTTGTAATATCACTACAAAAGAGTTGAAATACCACGATTTTTTTTTTTTGAGAGTAAAAAGCTTGTTGTAGATCTTCTAAAACTGTAGTACTTTATTGTGCATTTTGCCTCCCATCATGACTGGAAAAAAATATTTTGGATCAATATTGCCAAACAAATAAATACACAACTGAAAATGTGCGCATGTTTTTCCTCTATTTTCAGACAGCCTGTTGTAAATGCTTTACTTCTGTGAGTTTTGTCTTAGCATTTATGATATGTTACTCTAACTGAAAAGTTGTCTTTAATATGATTTAGTACAGACTGTCCTACCCTGAAACTTGATCAAAGTAGCTACGTTGGTGTTGCCAACTGTAATAAACTAGAAAAGCTTTAAACACATAGTTTGCTGTACTTTGGTGCCATCTGGTGTCCATCTGTTGTGCATACATTCAATACCCAATGCCAAAACCATAGCATGAATATAATTACTGAAGTCAGCAATATTTCATACTGTTTACAAGATCCCCCCAGCTCACTAATTATTTTGCACAGTGGATACATAAACTACACCATAAGCAATTCATATAGAATACAGGGTTCCAGAAGCAAATATAAATGACAAAATGACTTAAGCACCTCCAAACTTGACTGAACCTGCAGCTGCAAAATATTTGTTGCCATATCATTGCAGTGAATAGCCAGAGCAATCAGCATGGATAGAGAAATAGGATTAATAGACAACTATAATCAATATCAAAGGATGCAATTGCAAATATGAGCATTCATCTGATAAGCAGGAAATCTCCCTCTCTCTCAGTAGCACACACAAAGCAAGAGCTCAGGACCCTTAAAATCCAGTGTGTTCATAGGTGTGTTACTAGGCTAATGGCCCTGTGGCCTTTACAAGCCTAGCCATAGGATTACGCTGGCATAGTGCCACCCGACCTTAGTTCCCAGTGCCTCTGTCGAGTAGATCAACTGGTGTTATCCCCGGGGTGAATTTTTTGTTTCCCATCCACTCATCAAGATTTCTCTTGAAGAGGGTCAGTGAGGTACTCTGCTTGACGTGTATGGGAAGTCTGTTCCATAGCATGGGCAGTCTCTGGGTTATGAACCTGTCCCTCCAGTATGTTCTGTTAATTGTGGTAATGAGGTTGAGGTCTCTGGAGCGTGTGGTGCGGAGGGACTTGGATTTCTTTAGATGTAGCATTTCTAACAGAGCTGGGTTAGACATGGCTTTGTAAGTCAAGCAGAGATCGCCTCTAAGTAGGCGATATGAGACAGAGAATAGTTGGAGTTTTTTGAGTCTGTCTATATAGGACAAGTGTTTAAGGCCTAGGATCCTCTTTGTGAGGTACTTTTGCGGCCGCTCCAGTTGTTGCAGGTGTCTAGTGAGGTATATGCCAAATGGGGCATTGTACTCGATGATTGGCCTAATGAGGGAAGAATAGAGGGAGACAATGACCTCTTTCTTCCTGGATGCAAAACTTTTAGTAATTAGATGTTCCACATAGGACTTTCTAACCAGTGGCAATGTGGTGATCAAAAGAGAGGTTGCTGTCAACCTGTGTTCCCAGATCTCTTATAATGCCTTCGGCGTTCAGTGGACTACCATCAATGTGGTAATTCATGGGAACCAGATTTTTCCCAAAGGGGATGACAACACATTTTTTGGCACTGAGCTTAAGGCCATAGTTCCGACACCAGTCATTGGTCACAGTGAGGCCATTCTGTAGGATGTCAACATCACTTGGGGAGTTAATAATAGCTCCCAACTTGCAATCGTCTGTGAACTTTGTCAGCCAGAGTCCCTTTATGTTGACCTGGACTTCATAGAAGTAGATACCAAACATGGGAGGACCCAGGACCGAACCCTGTGGAACTCCACTCATGACTAATTAGCAGTCTGACTTGGAGTCAGCTACTTTCACACTGTGGGTTCCATCTCTGAGCCAGTTTGCAACCCACCTACTGATATAGAAGGTTGATCCCAAGCTTAGTGAGTTTTTCTATTATTCCTGAGTGGGGACTGGTATCAAAAGCCTTGGCCAGATCAAGGTAGGCTGTATGAACCACCTTGCCTTCATCCACAGCTCTGGTGACTGACTCAAAGAAGTCGACCAAGTTGAGCAGGCATAATCTACCCTTCTCAAAACCAAACTGTGTGGGATCCAGAGTTTGGAGGTTCCTATATCTTTTTTTTTATTAGGTCCATGATGATGCTTTCCATAGCTTTGCATATAAGACTTGTCAGGCTAATGGGGCGATAGTTCTCAGGGTCTGTAGTCGCTCCTCCTTTGTGGAGAGGGATGACTGTAGCAGTGTGCCATTTGGCAGGGACAAAGCCTGAGATGAGGCTATGATTCAGCAGGGCACACAGGTGAGGTACCAGTTCATGTAGAACACAACCAGGGATATTGTCAGGTCCCATAGAAGCTGTATTCTTGGCCTTGGACAGTGCTGTTTTAACCTGTGCAGCAGTAATACTGGGTGCCTGGCAATCTACTGGTATTGTGATTGGTCCTTTGGTTGGGGAGAGGGGGGTAAAGTTGGCACTGAATCTGTCAACCAGTATACTGGCAATATTTGTTGGCTCGGTATAGGAGGTTCCATTGTGCAATAGCTCAGAGCAAATCTGGGTATTGCCGTGGAGATTCTTTACATAACTATAGAAGGCCTTGTTGTTATCTTTAATATCTGCTGCAATTCTGTTTTCATACCTAGCTTTAGAGGATTTGATGAGGGATCTCAACTTTTTGTTGAGGCAGATAAGGGAGTTTTTCCAGTCTTGGGACTTCACCTTATTCCGCATCAGTTTCCTCCTCCTGTTGTAGAGTTTATGGCAGGGGACCAATAGATTGGCTTCCTTTTTTTTTGGAGGAGTGTGTCTTGGTTCTATTGGGTATGGTGAGATCCATGCATTTGTGTACGTGTTCGTACATTGCATTGGTGTAGGATTCTGCAGTCATGCAACTATTCTCCATTTGCATGGGTGCCATGATGTATTCCACTTCTGTTTTTAGGATCCCAAAGTTAGATATGGAGAAGTTTTTCATAGTGGTTACTTTTGCTGGGGGGGGGGGGATTTCCAAGATTAGTCTGTGGTCGGATCTAACCAGGGATGAGCTGACTATTGGTTTAGAGCAATGGTCGCCCATGTTAGTAATGACCAGGTCAAGGATGTTACCTCTAGTGGGGGTAAGAACGAGCTGGTCCAGGGCATTGGAACTAATGAACTCCAGGAAACGTTGGGCAAGTGTATTGGTACATGAGTAGTTTACACCATTAATGGAGGGGTAGTGGAAGTCGCTTAGTAAGAGTGTGTTACATTGGACCATATTCTCCAGGGTGCTTAGGAACATGGAGCGCGAGGCTTGGGACATGGTTGGGGACCTGTGGCAGACTACGACCTGAATTGCTGTCTTACCCAATGTTAGCGGACCTGAAGTATCTCTGATGCATTATGTTGGGCTACCAGTCTGGAGGTGTGCGCATCCTTTATGAATATGGAAACACCACCGCCTTTGGAGCTTCGGTCTAAGTTCTGGGGCCGAAAGGTGTGGAATGAGTTATAGCCTGGTAGTGCAGGGGTACTTCCTGCTGCCTGTAACCAGGTCTCTGTTACAGCACAAAGTCGATGTTCTCCATTTTAAGGAGTGCCTCGACCGAGTGCATTTTGAGATTTAGACTTCCAGCATTGAGTAACATGACCCTCAGATTGCATTTGTTTGTAGCTCTTACGGTGGTAATTTGGTCTTTGGAACACCGCCTAAAAAAGGCACTATAGGGGTAGCAAGAGCCTTGGCCAGTATCCGGAAGCCCAGGGGTGACAGATGCAAGCCATCTCTGGCAAAGCATTGAGGTCTGTCAATCATGTCATCCCAGGCTGACAGATACTGGATCTCCTTAGAATGACACCAGAAACTTAGCCAATTGTTGAAATCAATCATTTTCTGCTTGTACTGTGGTACCATTCTGGGTGATGGTAGGATGTTGCTCAGGGCTAGGGTCATACCCGCCTGGGCTACATAATCCGAGAGCACCTCCATGTCTCTTTTCATGTAGTCCAGGGAGGTATGTCTCAGGTCATTCAAACCCACATGTACAATGACAGTCATATTTGTACCTGTTGTTGAGACCTGAGTGCATGCATTGTGTCAGAGCCTGGCACCTTACAGGCAGCTGACTGTTACTTTCTCTTTATTCAACCTAGTGCACAACCTGTTGAATGATAAAGGGCAAAGGGTTTTAGCTGGAGGACTGTTAATGTCAATTTAAGCCAATAGGTATCTTGAAAAAAATAACTAAAGAGTATAATCAATGTGGGCAGATAGATGTGAGACTTATCTAGGTTTCATGAAACATTTTAAAACTATTTTTATAAGAACTGACACCTCATCTGTGTGCCCTGTTCAATCACAGCCTCACCTCAGGCTTTGTCCTACCAAATGGCGCACTGCTACAGTCATCCCTCTCCACAAAGGAGGAGTGACTACAAACCCTGGGAACTATCACCCCATTAGCCTGACAAGTCTGATATGCAAAGCTATGGAACGCATCATCATGGACCTAATAAACAAAGATATAGGGAACCTCCAAACTCTGGATCCCACACAGTTTGGTTTTGTGAAGGGTAGATCATGCCTGCTAAACTTGGTCGAATTCTTTGAGTCAGTCACCAGAGCTGTGGATGAAGGCAAGGTGGTTCATACAGCCTACCTTAATCTGGCCAAGGCGTTTTGATACCATTCCCCATTCAGGAATCTTAGAAAAACTCACTAAGCTAGGCATCAACCACTATATCACTAGGTGGGTTGCAAACTGGCTCACAGATAGAACCCACAGTGTGAAAGTAGCGGACTCCAAGACAGACTGTCAACCAGTCCCACAGGGTTCGGTCCTGGGTCCTCTCCTGTTTGGTATCTACTTCTCTGGAATTCAGGTCAACACGAAGGGACTGTGGCTGACAAAGTTCACAGACAATTGCAAGTTGGGAGCCATAATTAACTCCACAAGTGATGTTGACATCCTACAGAAAGGCCTCACACTAAGACCAATGACTGGTGTCAGAACCATGGCATTAAGCTAAATGCCAAAAATGTGTTGTCATCCCCTTTGGGAAAAAAAATGTTCCCATGAATTACCACATTGATGGTAGTCCAATGAATAGAGAAGGTGTCATAAGAGATCTGGGAACAGGTTGACAGCAACCTCTCTTTTGATCACCACATTGCCACTGTGGTCAGAAAGTCCTTCTATGCGGCACATCTCATTACCAAGGGTTTTGCATCCAGGAAGAAAGAAGTGATTCCATCCCTCTACTCTTCCCTCATTAGGCCAGTCATCGAGTAAAATGCCTTATTTAGCATATACCTCACTAAACACCTAGAACAACTGGAGCGGCCGCAAAAAAAACCTCACAAAGAGGATCTTAGACCTTAAACACTTGTCCTATATGGAAAGATTAAAAAAACTCCAACTATTCTCTGTCTCATATCGCCTACTTAGAGGTGATCTCTGCTTGACTGACACAGCCAGGTCTGACCCAACTCTGTTAGAAATGCTACATCTAATGAAATCCCAATCCCTCCATACTACATGCTCCAGAGACCTCAGCTTCATTACCACAATCAACAGAACAAGCTGGAGGGACAGGTTCATAACCCAGAGACTGCCCATGTTATGAACAGACTTCCCATACATGTCAAGCAGAGCACCTCCCTGGCCCTCAAGAGAAATCTTGATGAGTGGATGGGAAAAAGAAAATTCACCCCGGGGATCACACCAGTGGTTCTACTTGACAGACCCTGCTTGCTTAGGCTGGCCACTGGAGGAGAATTCAAAGGCTGCAAGGTTCAGGGTCTGCAATTGTGGATGCAAGATCTGTCCCTCCTGTTGAGTCAGGAGGGTTGGGATCTGAGGTAGGTGCCATGATGGCACCGGTGACAGACTGCGCAGTAGTGGGTATCAGTGTTGGTGTGGCCAGTCTGGGGCAATCAGGATTGCCCTTGGTCTTTCCTGCCTTATCTTGAGTAGTACTCTTGTAAGAGACAGAGGGAGAAATGCATAGAGTGAGAGGTTTACCCACTGGAAGGATAGGGCATCCACTTTCCAGGCTTGCTGTGAGGTAACCTGGTGCAGAATTTGCTGAGCTGACGGTTGTAGGGAGAGGCAAATAGGTCCACCTTTGGGGTACCCCATTTCTGGGTCAGAAGACTAAAGGTGTTGTGGTCTAAATGCCACTGGTGTGGGTCTAGGAGATTTCTGCTCAAGTTATTTGCCAGAGAGTTTTGTTTGCCTGGCAGGAATTGAGCTTGCAGGTGAATATGCATGGCTGACGCCGTGTTCCACAGGGTCATGGCTAGCCTGCAGAGTGGATAAGAGTGGGTTCCCTCCTGCTTGTTGATGTACCACATCACTGTGGTGTTGTCAGTTTTTATTAGAAGGGGCCCTGGTGAAAATAGGGATCTGAAAGCTGTCAGAGTGTGCTGAACAGCTAGCATCTTTTTTTGGTTGGTGTGCAGATGAATTTGCTTTGGGCTCCAGTGGCCCTGAATGCACCTTCCGTCCAGATGTGCACCCCAGGCATAGTCTGATGAGTCTGTGGTTAGGGTTTGGGCGTCGTGGGGTTGTGTAAAGGGAAGTCCCTTGTTGTGGTTGCATGCTGCCGAATCAAAAAAGACAGAGCCAGCACAAAGTGTGGTATGACAATTTAATATGCCCAACTATACAGTATCATGGGTGAGGGAAAAAAATCCCCAACACCCAAACCAAACCGGTTTCAGCTCAATAGCCTTCTTCAGTGAGAAAGACAAACATACAAGTTATGGGACAAAAAAGCCCTTTATATATACATACAAGAATTCAAGACAACCTCCTATTGGTTAATTAAAGATGCTCATTTAGACCAGGAGGAAAAATCCCTCCCAGTTTAATAATCCATTTTCTTTCTTTAACATTTAAAATGGTATGCCAACCAGGTTTGTCCCTACAATTCCCCAATATACAATCAATTATAGTAAATCTGAATAAAGCAGTATTATGTTTGCAAGTGTGTTAAAAGAGAGCATTGGTTGGTCTTTTATTCTTTATATCATATTGCCCAGGAGACCACAAACCAAGATCTTCCCCAGAAAAGGAGACCAAAAGGACTAGGAATGCACTAGCAAGGAATGGGAGAAGGCACCTATGGTGGAGGGGTGTGTGGTACTCGCCTAAACCCAGACAAAACAAGGAGGGGGGAGATCACAGTTGGTGAAGGCACCAACAGGCATTCTTTCATCACTGTAGTAAGAACCTTTGGGATTCCCAAACCTGTAAGGAAAGGGTAGATGGACAGTAAGGGGTAAGGAGATGACCCTTAAGTCATTCCTGCCAGTGGAGCTCTTTTGAGCCTGTACGCAAGCTTCCAATAGGCATGGTCTGAAACTTTTAAAAAATGAGGTTATGACCTCAGTTCAAAAAAGAAATTGTGCGCTTACCATAACGTTCCATCTGTGTTGTCCATTTTCATTCATCCTCAACCTATGGGTCCAGATGCGATCCTCAGATCTGACTCCACCATTATACTAGCTTATGGCCTCAAACTCTCGAGCTCCTTCCCTACCCATAATGCACCACCCCTAGTAACACTCAGATTGTGTTTGCAACTTGACAGGAAGACCTTAAAGGAATAAAGTAAAATACAAATGATAGTTGATCTTAAACAAGGGAATATCATTTCTCCATGAATCAATTATGAAAATAGGGAGGGAGATGCCATATTTGGAGCTCAACACAATAGACAGCAGTGTTTTGAACAGTTTTGCTCCTTCAGAAGTCATAAATTAGAAAAGGAAGGGGGTTGGTGAGTGGGGAGTTGAGGATGAATGAAAATGGATAACAAACGGAACGGTATAACTTCCTTATCTGATGTCAATTTTCATTCATCCTCAACCTATGGGTCACAATCCCTATCTGCCTGATCTTTGGGTGGACTCCAAGGACCGATACCTCTGGGTATGACTGAGTCAAAGGCTATACTAATCCCGGACCTCAGAGCTAATTAAACTGAATGATAAAGTATGACGATTTGGCCAAGACATAGCCATACATATATCATTCACAGAGATTCTGGACTGAAAACATAGTGAAGTCATAGATCTGACTGAATGTTCCATTTGTGGTTTTGGTAAGGAAAAATAGCCCCTTTGTCACAGATAAATGAAATACAACTTGATAAACCATCTGGCTAGGAACACTTATATCTGCTAACTTGTTCTGTTCAAAGGAAAGGACTGGTTGAACAAACTCCCTAACTTGTTATAGTGTAGTTAGGAATATAACTGCATGAGCAACTAAAGTCAACATGTAATTCTCCCTAATTTATAAACTCATGCACCATCTTAGGAAGGAGAGAAAGGTTTGTACTCAACTTGACTCTATCCCCTTTATCTTCATCTAGGTGCATGTTTACAGGGAAAATATTTCAAGATGTAAAGTATCAAATTTAATTTACATGGTGCAATGGGATCTGCATAGTAGAATTGTCAGCAAGTGATACCTACTAAAATTAATTTCTACAGTATTGTGAAAATTTGGGAAGAATCCTGTAATTCTAACAAATGCAGAGATAGCTATGAGTTGCAGTTTGAAAATCTGTCTCTGAGCCAAGAATCTTCCTCGCTGCTTTCTCTACATCTGTGAGGCTTCTGAAAGAACGAGTGGAATATACTGTCCTAGGCAAGTTTACCAAGGTCGAAGGTTCAGCCATAGATGGATCTGGCTTTGATTGCATCAGACCCAACAAAGTCAGTTAAGATAATTTTCTTTCTCAGATCTGAAAAGGTAGAAGGATCATATAACTTGGTCATTGTTACATCCAAGGTTGAGATCGGATTTTTATGAGACCCCTTTTTGAAAACTCCGAAGCCAAGGAAGAAGATGGCTTAGGAGATGAGGTCTTAGAAGATTTTGTTTTTAGAATGAACTTACTAAAAATTAGATGAAATAGTACCCTCACATGAAAGCGGTCAACAAAAATACAAGAATTGAATGAGTCAGAGGCTGAGAAGAATTTATCTGATTCTGGTCTACCCCATAAAGCAACCTTCATTTACTTCTAGAGTTCCCTAGTGAAGAATCATCAGAAAGATGGAGACAAGAACCAGCAAACAGGAGAAACCAGACTGTCAATTTTAGACTAGAAATATTTGAGACACTCGTGTCTGAAGGTCTGGATCTAGAATCCACAGAGGTTATTGAAGCGACGGTCATAGTACAGGAAAAACATTTGTAAGACGTAATAAGGAGTCTGTCGATCAACTAAAAAGAGGAAAACAGTTTGAGGAGGACAGTAGGATTCAGAGGACTACCGTATTGTTCCACTTAGCTGATTTCTAAATGACACTGGAAATTAATGGAGACATGAAAAAGTACAGAAAACTGGGGGAGGTAAAGATGGTGATGAATTTGTTGGTTAGTAGGTTGGTATATCTTCTGGTTCAGTACAGATGGTTGCCTTCACAATGAGTTGCCAATTTGTTTAAATTTGAAGGGGAAATTTCTGTTATTCATCCGGTCGTACTGATGGGATACAAGAAAGGTTGTAGCAGAGTTAGTGCTTTTGACTGATCAATCACTTCTGTTACATAATTGTACAGATATCTGTAAGGTAGTAAAAGGGAACCTACTCAGTTTGCAATGACAGAAATGTGTAATGCCATTAGAAGTCCGATTTAAGTCGTCCATTGTGACGCACAACCTTAGGGTTCTTGATACCTAGGATAAGTTTGGCTCCCTCTAGTTTGTTGATGTACCAAGCTACTGATACATCATGGTTTTAGGTAGTGGAAGGATAAGGGTACTAACCTTGCAAAAATGTATAACTGTATCCACAAGGGAAGAAGCCAAGTGCATACCTGGGTCACTAATAAAGCTGAAAAAGGACAAAGCAAGTGGTGAACATACGGAAAATAATGTGACTAACTTGTTCAACACTACAAGATCTAAAGTGGTCTCCAGTCCAGATTACAACTGGTCTGGTGATACCTTTGAATGAATTCCTTTCTTAGCATCCATTGCAATTTTCAGTGTTGCGTCTTCCAATCAACCTGGTAGAACAAAGATTTTTCTTAGAGGTGGAGGACTTGGAAAAATAAAGGGAATTGTACAACAGATTTTTCTAATATAGCTTGTAGGATAGTAAGATTGAAAAACTATTGATGGTAGAACCTAAAGTGGGGTCAGCAGCAGACATCCATCTAGACACCTTCAAACTGCACCTCCCTGCAGCTCTATAATAAGACGATTCAGCAATCTGAAATAAAACACCGCCGAAAAACACACCTCACTAAACTGCTAAAATTCTGTTCACACATACTGAGCCAGTAAGTACAAGTCTCATCTCGTGCTAACAAAGCAGGATCATGCAACACAGGGAGTAGGTTGTGGACCCCAGTTTGTGGATATACCAAACTACTAATAAAGACAGTAGTGTGCTCAGCATCCAAGTTAGTTTCGAACACCACAATGCCTCTGAATAGCCATGATTTTCTTTCTCGTCAATGTACTTCAATCTGGAATAGGATGTCCCACCTAAGTGCCATCATATCTCCCAAGTAAGAGGCCCATACAAGGTTTGAGGAATCTGTGGTTAACACTTGATGCTCTACTTGGTGTGAAAGGGAGGTCTCTGTTTTGAACTGCATGCCTTTGCCCACCCCAAGAGTTCCTTCTCATAAAAAGGGGAAGCACAGTTACCCTGAACTGGAAGGTGCCATCACCACACACTTTAGGTATCGCTGGATGGTTTCCCATATGCAGCTTGACAAAGAGAATTATCAGTATGCCAGAAGCCATACAACTCAGGACTAAGTAGTTCTATGGTGGCAGAGATTCCTGTTGCATCACTCATTTAGTCAGTCATTGCAAGACCCTCCAGACTTGACTTTGGTTTGGCTTGGGTTGTAACCTTTAAGGCACTCTCTTCTGGTTCTCCTTATCTTGGATTTGGGATGAAAGGTGGAAAAGATGAAGTCTCATTAAAGTTTCAACTAAATGCATGATGAGGTATTGCAGAAAGTCTTCTAATGTCTTTGCACATTCTTAGCCCTTGCCTGCAGTCTCAAATACTTTGTGTCAGGGGAGTCCAAAGTCTTTGTCTAAAGACACATCCAGAATTCATGCTCTGATATAGTCAGAAGCAATAATGTCTGATGCCATACAACACAGCAGAAATTTGGTCCACATATGTAAACTTTTCAGAGTCATAGGAATCTGAGGATTCCCGAGGGAATGTTTTTCTTTTAGTAGATAGTGAACCTGGTAAAGATTATCTCACAGCCACTTACTCAGCTAACCTAAGTCCAGAAGATATGCCTGGGGGCAGGGCTGAGGCCCTAGCGGCACAGATCTAGGAAAGTAGACAGCAGTATGTTTTAGATTGGGCCATATCTTAAGATTATGGTAGGAGCTGGAGCAGGCCAAGGAGAAGCAGCAACAATCTGCATCCAGCCTCCTGTGATCTCCTCTAGAGCACTAGCATAGGAATACCACCCTCCCCTACTTTCATAAATGGGAGTTTGAAGCCTTTGCCTGCCTAGTATCCCTAGACCCAACTGATATCCTGGAGGTCTTGGCCCAAGTAAAATTACATGGTGGCCTCTCTAGGGGTTGCATCAGAGGTCTTTGCCACAACTTTCAAAATAAGGCTGTGAAGGCACTTCTCCCTCAGCCTTGAACGAAGAGGACTCAAACTTGTCAGATTGACCACTTTCATCACTTCTTCCTTTTCTAAGACAAATCAGCAGCAGAGCCAGTGGAAGCTAGTGTGCCAAAGGCGTGCCACCCCAATTACTTTTGTAATGATGCAGCCATACACTTACTAGTCCTGTTATTAAAGACTCATGCAATCCCTAAGAAATTAAGTATATTTAAACCACAAACCCACCCGGTTAGAGAGACATTAAGAGTATGTGAAGAAATAGCAGGAATTCTGCAAACTGATATTCAACATGGTTTCAATAATTTGACTGTGGAGGAGCGAAGAGCTCTGAATGAGCTGATGAATAATGATGAGCTAATAATTAAACCTGCAGATAAGGGAGGAGCAATTGTACTTCTAGATAAACAGGATTTACTTAAAATGTCATCAATGAAAAGGATTTGACTGAAAACCTGCCAATTGGGCATGCTTTCTGTAGAGGGGTAAATGAGTTTCCTCTTCTTTTAAGAGGGCCAGTGGACACGTCTAAAAACTCGAGATTGCAAGGACTTGGATGGTTCCTCAGAAAACCCAGGTCCCCCCCTGGCTGAGAGCAGCGCCGAACAGCCTCTACAGATGTGCTCCTGCCTAAGGATAGTGCAGCATCCAGAGAGGTACACTCACGACCTCTGGAGTGGCAGATCCAGGAACCAGGCCTAGGTCAACCACAGGTTGGGGATCAGCTGGAAAAGGCCCTGCAGTAGACGAAGGCCGTAAGGTCCTGGCCTTTTTTGGTGGTTCTGTGGAGACTTCTAAGGAGCCCGCCATCTGTAATGTAAGCTGCTTCGGACGTTGGTTTTCAAAATAAAGATTAAGCATGTGCAAGCGACTAAGCAATGTTTTAGGCACGAACACCTGGCAAATCGGGCAGGCATTATGGTTGTGCAACCATCCCAAACAGAAAAGGCACTTACCATGGACATCTTTATGAGGGATTTGGCAGCCCCACTGACACTTACCCTTTCTGGATGACATGCACAAGCAATACTAAATATTAGAAGGCCTGAAAATTTCCTCAACGAGGTACTTACCTGATAAACAAATCAGACATCAGCAGTAGCAGAAACACCTGGCTTATGACTGGCAGCTGAAAAGTTCTGAGTGCTGGTGCGTGCCTTCGCCTTTATGGCCCATGAAATCTCGCCTACATCTGACGTCTCACGCACCACAGAGGGACTGAAAGCTTTTGGATACTGGCCATATGTACACGAGACTGAAGGGTAAACCCATATGCAGAATACTGTAATATGGGAACATGACACCAAGAATGATGCCATCCAGAAAGGGTAAATGTGATGAAGGGGGGGAGGGCATTACAGTAAGATTTAACTAATCTATGTCTTTCTGTTCTCATGTTGCAGTATTCTCACTATGAGAGCACCATACACAGCTCAAGGAGAGAAAAGGGTGGAGGAAGTAGCATCAGTCTCCAGGAAACCATGGGGGATGGCTCTTGCAAACCTTGTCCTGGCTCTGGATTATACTGCTCAATTTGTAATGTTTGGTAAAAGTGTGCAGAGGACCATGTGGCTGCCTCTAATATGATGGCTGTATCCAGGCCTTTGAGGAAGGCTCCTGAAGAGGCCGCTGCTCTAGTAGAATGGGCTTTAACCTTGTAGGGTAAAAGTCTTTGCCATGAAAAAAGCAGCAGGAGGCAATAGTTTTTCCATGAAAAAGCAGAAGGAGGCAATAGTCTTTCATATCCAGCAGGATATAGTCTGTTTGGTACTGCTTTCCCCATGGCCCTAGGGTGGAAGGATATGAAGAGCTGATTGGACCTTCTAATGCTCTTGGTCTTGTCCAGGTAGTATCGTAATTGCCTGTGGACATCAATGGAGTAAAGCACGCTGTCATTTTGAGCTGAAGGGAGGAAAGTGGGTAAATGAATAGACTGGTTGAGGGAAAGCTCAATGACCACCTTGGGCATGAAGGAGGTATTGGCATGATGGGTTACCCTATCTTTATGGAAGAGAGTGTAGGGTGGGGAAAGCCATGAGAGCTTGTATCTCTAGAGAGTCTCCTGGCTGAGGTAAGGGCTACTAATAGGGCAGTCTTCCAGGTACACATCTGCAGAGAGGCATAGCTTGCCGGTTCAAATTGTAAGTTTTTCCAATACGTAACTCAAATCCCAACGTGGAGGAATAGGTTTCCTCAGTGGTCTGATGTGGAGAACCCCCTTCAGGAAAAGTTTGACCTCTAGAAAGGAGGGGAGGTTCCATAGGTAAGCAGGCTGAGATGACAGATAAGTAGACTTTCACTGAAGAGTATGAAAAGTTATGATTTTAAGAGCTCACACAGATCAGAACTAGGGGTACATCTGCTTGGAAGGGGTCTAGTTGCCTTTGGAGACACCAAATGAAGTGCCTTTTCCATTTGGAAAGATAGGATCCCCTGGCCTCCTGCAGGATGGCTAGCACATCCTCTGAGTATAGGTGTTTGAAAGGGATCAGAAGTTTATCACCCACAGCGTTAGGCTGAGTGTTTCCAGGTGTGGGTAAATCAGTGATCCCTTTTCTTGTGTGAGCAGGTCCACCTTCTGAGGCAACCTGTGGTGATTGTTCTTGGCTAGAGATAAAAGGGGGAACCAATGCTGCCTTGGTCAATAGGGAGTCAACCAGCAAGATGTTTGACTTGTCGTCCTGGATTTTCAGTAGGACTTTCTGAATAAGTGGAATGGCATAAATTAACAGTCTCTTCCAAGAAATAGAAAAATCATCCACTTTCCAAGCTAGTGGGGAGTGTTCTCTGAAGCAGAATGTCTGTAGTTGTTCTGAGGGGAGGCAAACAGATCTGTTTTGTGCCCCATTGGTGGACAATGTGTAACATCTGCTCATGATGTTGCGAGAAGGATCTGCTGAGGGCATCCACCTGACTGTTGTACTGGGATGGAATGTAGACTGCCTCTAGAGTGACATTGTACTGGGTGGCTAATTCCCATGCCTGTATTTCAAGTCTGCAGAGTAAATAGGATCTGGTCCCTCCCTATTTACTGATGTACCACATCACAGTTGTCTCTGAAGATTTGTAGTGGGCATACCCGAGTTAGAAGGAAGGTCTGTATGGCTAGGAGAGTAGTCATTTCCCTTATGTTGGTGTGTTTTTTTTCTGGAGGGAAGGCTCCCATTGAGCCTGCATCTTGAGACCATTCATAGTGGCTCCAATCCTAGATTCAAGGCATCTGTGTACATGAATTGGACTGGTTTGGCGAGTTGTAGAGGTAGGCCTGGATTCTGGTTTACTTGTTGGATCTACCACCTCAATAGTCTTCAGGCATGGCAGGAAGGGCACCTGAAATTCTAAGGAGTAATTGTGTTGTGACCATTTTTCAAGTACCACTGAACTTCATGCACAGCCTGGCTAGGGGTATCATGGGAAGCATAGCTGCCATGAGGCGTAGAAAATGGAAGAACTGCCTATCAGAAATGTGGCTGACCAGAAGCAGATCTTGGAAAAAATTGGTAAGTACTTTGCCCTCGGGAAGGAAGGCCTTCATCAGCTCTGTCCTTATCCTGCAACCCAAGGTTTGGTCTTGAGCTGGGGTGAGGGAAGAGCATCAGGTTGAGGGTGAACCCCAAGCTCTGAAGCAGGGACAGTGAATTTTAGATGGGTCCTCAGATTATTCCTTTTCTGCAACAATGAGGATGTCCAAGTAAGGTCAAATTTGCATTTCTTTTGTTTGGCAGTATGCTATTGCAGAGGCAGGACACTGATTTATCTACTGCTCCAAGGGTCTTCACAAAGGGCAAGGTAGCAGTGTCAGTAGGGTACTGCAAAGCATAGATACTTTCTGTAATTTGGATGAATGGTTATGTAGAGGTATGCCTCCTTCAGGTCCAAGGTGACCATGAATGCCCTGGGTGGCAGCAGTGGAAAGAGGGTTTGGCGAGAACATTCTGAAAGAAGGGAGTAGAACCTCCAATCTTCTTGCCCTGTGGGTACCCTTGCTACAGTCCCTAATGATAATAGATCTTGGACAGTCGGAGGGATTAGGTATAGTTGTTTTTTTGGAGGGAAAGGTATTACCTTTAGGTTAGGGTTTTTCCTGCAGGTCATGAAGTACACTTTCGCCACTATTAACAATCAGTGGTCTAAGGTGACCTTTTTCCAAAAGGGTAGTGTGTGAGAAGTGGGTGGAGAGGTGTTGGTAACTGAGGTAGCCACGCACTAGCTGGAAAAGGGCTGCCTGGGGTTGGGTAGAGAAGAGGCTGGCCTAGGGGTAGTAGACTTTCTAGATAATTTCCTGTGCCTCAAAAAGAGGAAGATGAGGCAGAAGGCCTCCTGACAAAAGTGGGCTTGGGTGAGTAGTTTCTATAAAACTTTGGAACAGGTGAGACTAAATGTTTGAGGTCCTGGAGGCTTTTGAATAGTTCAGATAGTTTTGCCCAACATAAATTTATTATCTTGGGGTGCATCCAAAATGGTTTTTAAAATCATCAGGAAGTGGCTGTAGTTTGAGTCAGGAATATCTGTGAAGAACAGAGGCTGAAGGAGCAGATCTGGCTGAAGCCTCAGCAACATCATAGCTGCAGTTTATAGTGTCTTGCAACCTGTGCTGATAATGAGAGCTTAATGAGAGCTTAGATGCTAGCTGTGTTTTGTTTGGTGATTCAAGTAAGGAAGAAAGTAAGGAAGTTGCCTGGGAAACCAAGTCTGGGGTGTATTTGACCATGTGGGTCTGATTGCACTGAAGGAGTTTAAGATGTGCAAGTACTTTCCCCCAGTCCATCCATGACCCTACTGTTCTTATCAGATGGCAGAAAGAAGAGGGGAATTTGTCACATTTGTTACATTGTTTATCTGGGGCCACTGCAATGACACCAAGTTCTGCCATAGGTGGCTTGATGGTACTTTATATAAAACCTGTCATGTCTCTTGGCTGCTGGGCCTGTGATTCAGGGGGTATTGCAGGCTAAGGCAAATGCATTCAGGTAAGCTGGAATCACAGGAGGAATAGCAGAAGGAGAGGGTGACTCCCCCATATGTACTTCTTTTGTACCTCAAGTCATCTGTGTGGCATCCCATTTGAAATGCTCTCTCATTTTGAAGATAGTCTCCCCAAAAGAAACATCTTCCAGGGAGTCCCCATCCGGGGAGTAGTAATCCGGGGTGGGGGGGATAGTTGGGATGTACAAGTCAAAGATTGATCAGAACAGGAGGAAGAGTAATCTTCCTCCTGAGTAGGGGGAATGGAAGAAGCTGAAGCAGGCCTGGGGCTGACAGCAGGCAAGATAGGAGCAATTGCAGCTGTAGCCCAAGGGCCATAAAGGCCTGTATCAAGGACTGGGAAAAACTTGCCAGTCTGGTTGTTCTTCAGCTGGCGTGGTTAGGGGCTTAGATACCTCTTAACAGTAGTCATCTTAAGAGAATTGGCCTGTGGTAGAGTCATGTTCTGGCTGCGTGGGCAGCTGTCCGGTGAAGCCCAGTTCCCTTTTGACATCAGCCGAAGCAGAGTAAAAGGACGTGATGACTGAAGATTCCTGGGCGGCTTCCACAAAGGTACGCACAGAAGTTGCCAGTTCTTCCAGATGTCCCTCAGTCCCTAGACCAGTAGCTGGTGGGATGCCAGACTTCAGAGGAGCAGATACAGTAGGCCTTGTAACCTTGACCTTTTTTGGCAGGTCCAACTAGAGGGTCGACTCTGGTTCCATGCCTAATGCTAACCACTTAAGTTGCTGGTACTTCATGAAAAGTTTTAGGGCTGCCAGACTACGAAGTGTTTTGGGAACGAACGACTGACTGGCAAATGGTGCAGGAAATGTGGTTGTGGGAATGGCCTAAGCAAAATGAACACTGCTCATGCCAATCGCTGTGCGGAATCTGACAGCCACATTTACATTTCTTCTTTCTAGCTCACATTGGCTAATTAAAAGGAAGCAACAGCAACCTAAGCCTAAGAAAGGAAACAAAACAGTTCCAACAGGGTACTTCTCTTTAGACATCTTCTGAAGCACGGAGCAAAGTAAGCAAGCTGTTTGACTCTGGCAGACAAGTTCAGAGGTCTGTACGTGCAGACATGACATTTAAGGCCCAAGGTTTATGGCCCTGCGTGCAACGTCCCCACACACCTGACAGCAACCAGGCTTAAGCTTTTGTACAGCAGCCAGACATTCAGGTCACTTGAGGTGGAGGATCCCAGTGAAAACAGTGCAACATAAGAATAGGACATCAGTAATTTCATCCTCCGGGGGTGACCCAAGACGGGCCAGAACCATATGCCTCCAGGAACAGATTCTTCTGGAGAAGGGGGTTTGGGATGACAAACCACCTTTCTATTTTAGGATCTCTACAATATCTCCAAAGGGGATGTCATCCAGTGGTGATCTGGTGGAGCCATCTCCATCAAAATCAATGTCCTCAGTGAGACTCTGAGGGAGTCTTTTCCATGTCATCTTCCAGGGGACCTCTCCTGTTGAGTGTTCTGGAGAGGTGCTAGAAGAGAGGGGAAGTTCCTCTACTGACACTGGCTGGAGGCCTGCTGGAACTGGCTGCCCCTGTGAAATAGGCTTGAGCAACTCACAGCATGGAACAGATGAGTAATGGGGTAGGATCCCAAATACAACACAGGTCTTCTCTAAAGAGAGAGTCCTTTCCACCACCTCGAAAGCTGTGGGACCAGAAGCCCCGATCTGCTCCTGTGGAGCCAAACATACTGAAAAGAACTCCCAGATCTGAGCCTCAAAGGAAGAATCAGATCTCAACTGTCTAAAACCAAAGTTGCAAGGGGAAGGGACTTGATCACATCTCTGGAGCTGACACTATCCACTTGGACATGATGCTGACAGTTGGGCTCTAAGAACCATTCTGATCCAAAGGTATCTGAATAGAACCAGTCAAGGAAAGTTAAGTGGAGGACATTTTCCTCTGATCAGATGCTGAACCTCTCCAGGGATTTCAGATCCTGGGGCTCCAAAACCACTGGTTGGATCAGAGGAGACAGAATGGACTGAGTGCACACTTTACAGATCCAGTAGGGGACGAAGCTGGCAGGACCCCCCCCTCAGATAAGTAGTTTTTGCATCATCCTACCCACATCCACTTCTGGAGAACCAAGAAGAGGTTGTGGAAGGAGACATGGAATGTTTCTTTAGAGTCTGAAACTGTGCAAGGATGGTGAAATGAGCTTTACCAAGTATTCAGGAATACGGCTCCTATGACATGCCTGGCTTCAGATCCAGTGTAGATGTCAGTGGGGAAGGGATGATTATTGGAGCTGAAACCTTCCAATGCGAGGATGGTTTTGGGTCCAAGAGTAGGCTGAGAGACTTCAGATTCAAGTCAGATCCATCCACAACTTCTCTCACGTTTTCTTTAGACTCCAATAAAGACCTAGGTGACTTCAGCACAGACCTCTTGTGCTCCAAAGAAGCTATTTTGCTGGATTTTGAAAGGGTTTGCACCTTGGAAGCAACAGGAAGCCTTTTAATATAAGGCGTATGCCTGTCAAAGCTCTGGGATTAATAGTACAGAATATACAGGCCATACCTAAATAAGGCAATAAACACTCCTTGTGGGCAGAGTTTGGGATCTTATGTCCACAAGTGCATATTTTAAAACAAGTTATGTACTCACCATAACGTTCGATGTATGTAGTCCATCTCACCTCACATTCTTACTCGTGGGTTCGGAGCCGAATATCGGCTCCGACTCGGCCGATTTTTACTAGCTCAAAGTCTCTCATTGGCTGGGCTAAGAGGGTATCCCATGGTGCACTGCTCCATATCCCCAGATTTATTTTATTTATTTATTTGCTGTTGGTTAACCAGCATAGTCCATTGGGCCAAGAGAACCCATTTTCAATGGAGTCCTGGGGAGAAAAGCTCCATTACAGATTACATATTATAGAGATTTATATGCAGATTACATATTAGAGATTTACATTCAAATTATTGTACATGACATCACGAGGTACAGTGGTTAAAATGAATAAAGTTAAGCATTAATACAATCAAATAATAAAACATATTAAAGTTGAAACCAAATTATATCATAGGCACAAGGATAAGGAAGTGAGTAGATAGATGCATAAGGCTGTCAGGAGGATAGGAACTATTAAGGAACGGATTACTGTCTGAGGTAGAGAGTAAAAGGTGGAATACAGTAGAGAGTATGGGGTAGGAGCAGGTGCATTCCCATGTGGATGATGGGTAGGAGTGGAGTGATTTTTTAAAGGTAGGAAGGCTAGTGATGGTACGAATGGAAGGTGGGAGGGAGTTCCACAGGTGTGCTAGTGAAAAGGAGAGGAGGTTATGTCCTGGGGGACGATGGGGTCTATAGACTTCTATTAGGTTTTGATTAGTAGATCTAAGAAGTCTGAGTATGGTGAATTTTAAAGGTAGTGGACAGGGAGGGACAGAGGAATGGTTGAAAAATGAGTTTGTGTGCATGTTGGTTGAGTGTAGGAGAGGTAGTTTGGAAGTTCAAGCCAATTTAGTTTGTGGAGTGGTACACAGTGATGGGTTGAAGATTTATTGCTAGTGGCAAATTTGGCTATTTTATTATAACAGGTCGAAAGTTTTGTTTTGAGAGATGATTGTAGATTAGTTAAAAGAGGGGCACCATAAAGGAGGGAGGGTAAGAGAAATGTGGTAGAGAGTTTGTTAGTAGGTGAGAGGAATTGTTTGTGACGGTACAGCAGGCCTAGTTTTTGGTGGGTTTTTTTTAATGTTTTGTAGTAGATGGGACTTGAAAGTACGGTTATTATCAATTTGGACTCCCAGAAGCTTGGCTTCAGTTACCAGTTCAAGTGCGTTATTATTTTGACTGGTAATGGAGAATGGTTGTTGATCCAGTGTGTTGGTTTTAGAGGGGGTGAATATCATTAGTTTTGATTTAGCTGCATTAAGTGCAAGATGGTTGTCTTTCATCCACTGTTCTGTTGTGGAGAAGGCATCTTGAGTCAGCTTTTGGAGAGTTGGAATGGAAGATGAAGCACAGATGATTGTAGAATCATCTGCATATTGGATGATGTCAGCATAGGGGATAGAGTGATAGTAGTCATTTACAAAGATATTAAAGAGAAGGGGTCCTAATATGGAACCTTGTGGAACACCTGTGGGGCTATTTAGGAAAGAGGAGATGGATTTTTTCCACTTAGCTTGATGCCTGTCTGAGAGATAGCTGGTGAACCAATTAAGAGCAGAAGGTGAAAGGTTTAGCTTAGAGAGTTTAGTTAGAAGTAAGTTATGGGAGATAGTAAACCAAGAACAAGTAAAAGGTACCAATAAAGCAAAGCAGATCCACAACCTGGAAGCTGGCTCTGGAAGCCCAGAATAAAAAATTGATGAAATGCTGATATTCCTTCTTCCGCAAGGCAGAAAATGAAAGGCTGCAACTTGCATAAAACTTTCTTGCTTTAATAACAAACAACAATCTCCTCAAGCGCTTTTGCTTTTCGCTTTCGTTGTTTGTTATTAAAGCAAGAAAGTTTTATGTAAGTTGCAGCCTTTCATTTTCTGCCTTGCGGAAGAAGGAATATCAGCATTTCATAATTTTTTTATTCTGGGCTTCCAGAGCCAGCTTCCAGGTTGTGGATCTGCTTTGCTTTAAGGGAGATAGTGTCAAAAGCTTTGGAGAGATCAAGTAGAATGGTAGATACAGTGAGGCCAGAGTCTCTAGCCTTGTTCACTTTTTCAAGGAATGATAGGAGGGCTGTCATAGTGCTGTGATTGGGACGGAAGCTGTGTTGAGTAGAAGTTAGTAGGTTGTTGTCTAGTAAGTAGGGAAGGAGTTGAAGGTGAATACATTTCTCTAGAATTTTAGAAATAGGAGAGAGGATAGCAATGGGGTGGAAGTTGGTAAAGTTGGGTTGGGAGGGTGGCCTAATGGTTAAGGTGTTTGCCTTACAAACACAAGGTGCAGGGTTTGAGTCTCACAAGGGATATTTGGCTAAGCTTAAAATGGCTCGCAAGGGCAGTTAGCTTAGTACTAATCTATGAACCTATGAACTAGTATTATTTCCTCAGTTATGACAGGGAATTATAAAAGCCTTTTTCCAGATTTGAGGAATGTGACTTTCTTGGATGGAGCGGTTGATTAGGATACTAATTGGCAGGGCGATAGCATCTGCAGCTATACTGAGAAAGTGTGAGGGGATGTTATCGGGGGCATCTGTGCAAGGTTTTAGCTTTTTCAGGAGTTTTTTGATAGTGGAAGTAGGGATTGGTTCCAGGGAGAATCTGTGGTTAGGAGGTAGTAGGATGACAGAGTGGAGGAGGAGTGGGGGGGGGAGGAGGAAGTTGGAGGTGGATGGTTGGAGAAGGAAGAGGTTAGTTTGGAAATGCAGTCAGTGAAAAAAAGAGTTAAACTCGGTGGCAAGGTCATAGTCTTGTACGCTTGGGTTGGGGTTTGGGTTTTCAGTTGTACCGGGTTTTAAGAGGGAGGTTATACCTCTCCAGAAATTTTGTTGGTCATTTTTGTATTTACTTTGAAGAGAAGAGTAATAGTTGTGACGGTCTGTTGTGATAAGCTTTTTTACTGAGTTACGAAGAGTTTTGTAGTCATTAAGAGTAGTGGGAGATTTGTGCTTAAGATAAGGTGCCCAGGCTTTATCTCTTAGTCGCATGGTTGTTAGTGTATTTTTAGTTAGCCAAGGGGTAGTTTTGTTTGTTATTCTTCTGGTTTTTAAGGGAGCATGTGTATCTAACAGGTTTAAGAAAGTGGAATTAAAGTGAGTGATAGCACTTTCCAGGGGAAGAGTTTTTAGTGGGTACCAGTTAAGGCATTTTAGGGAGTTAGAGAAGGCTTCTGGGTTGAAGTTTTTTTGGTCTCTGAAAGTGATGTAGTTATGAGAAACTTGTAGGGAAGAAGAGAGGCGTGTGACAAAGATGGGAAGGTGGTCGCTTAGGGAGTCAGGAAGAATTCCACTACCAGGGTAATTGTGGGGATGAGAGACTAATATCCAATCTATAGTACTGCCAGAAGAGAAGCCTTTAGAGGGCCTAGCAGTGGAGTTGAGTTGAGTGAAGTTATACAGGTTGATGTTAATGGAGGGGGTATGGGACTGAATGGTGGACCAACTGATGTGTCTCCCATGATGATGGTTTTGTTAGAAATATTGGAAGAGAACCAGGAGAGGATATCTTCCAGTGTGGGGATATTGTCGCCAGGGGGAATGTAGAGTGAGGCTATGCATATATTTTTGTGTTTATTTAATCGAAGTAGGCCTATTATTAATTCTGCATTGTTGAATTGAGGAATAGCTTTATTGTAAGGAGTAATGGATAGAGAGGATGAGTATAGTAGAGCTACACCACCTCCTTTTTGCTGGGTTCTGTCTGCTCTGATAATGGAGTAGTTGGCAGGAATTCTCAACATCTTTTATATGGGGTTTTAACCAGGTTTCAGATATGCCTAAGATATCTGGTTTATTATAGTGTAACCAGGCTTGAAGGTTTGGAGCTTTGTTCGTTAAGCTTTGTGCGTTTAGGGATGCTAATCAAATGGATTTAGAAGGGAAGAGGTATTTGGGCCTGGGTTAGGATGTACATCCCCAGCTAAAAGTAGAGATGTTAGAATTTCTATTGTATATTATGGGTTTGTGTGTTTTTTGTCATAAATAGTAGAGGTTGTAGGAGATATGTTTGGCAGGGTGTGGGTAGTAGTTTTTAGTGAAATAAGTCTGATGTGAAAGCAGAGATTGGGTTTGATGGGGTAAAGTGTAGGAGATATTGGTATGACTGAGTAGGGGTGAAGTAAGTAGAGAGAGGAGGTTGTGTGATAGAGTAGGGAGTGAGATAGCTTGTTAGGCTGGGTAAGGTAGTAGATGAAGGTTAGGTAAAGTAAGAGAAGTATTTGAATGGAGAAGAGTGTATACTTTGGATGCATGTTTGGGTTTTTTTGGGATATTTATGGTTAGTAGTAAGACATTAGGGATGTGTGGTGTTTTGAGTAAGGAGCTGATGGGATCTGTGGTGGAGGAAAGTTGTGCAGGGGAGGGAAATAAAGGAGGAAGGGGTGGAGTTTAGTGGGAGAGGAAGTAGGTGTGGTTATGTGGGTATAAGTATGGATGTGGTGGGGGTGGGTGGGATTTGAGGGTGGGGTAGGGGAGCGGAGTGAGCCAGTAGGGCAAACGGAGCGGGGAAGAACCAGCAGCAGAAAAAGTATCAGCCACTGCAGCTGTGAAAGCAATATAAGCAGGTAAGGTATATGTATAAAAAGGTAAGACGACTATCAGAAAAGAAACAGAGGGGCAAATTATCTATGGTATTCTGTTCAGGGGTGGAAGAACCAGGATATAGTTGGAGAATAATGGCTCAAAAGACACCTAGACAGCTACTTAGGAGGGGAGCCAAATAAAATAAAAGATATATTGCCCTATGGATGGTAGGTGCTGCCACCAAGTGGTGAAATAGAGATAGGCAGGCTGAAAAGGGGGTGGAGGACACTTAACCTGTACGGAGGGAAATATGTAGGACTCAGTTGACCAGAGGAGGGGAGTAATGTCTTGTGGTCTACGGTAGGCTGCTGGCTCACTTACAAGGGAAGTTATAGGAAAATACAAACGTTAGGTAGTTTGCAAAGACAGTAGTTGGTGTTAGGCTACCTACATTCCCAAAAGTTACTCAGGGGCAGTCTTCAGTAGTAGTACTTCTTTAGCCAAACAATAACCAGCAACTTCCAGAGAAGAGTCAGGGGTATTGGCGGGATGTATTCCTTAGGCTTTTGATGAATGGGGGGAGCTTCTGGAGAGAGTTTTCTGGTGTGGAACTGTAAAATGAGAGGAAAAGATAATCTAGGATTAGGTTTAATAGGAGGTTATGGTTACAAGTGAATAGAAGAGGGAGTACAGTGGATAGTATGCAAGGAGTGGGGAAGAGATAGGATAGAGGAGTAGTAGGTAATACAATGCAGAAGGGGTAAGGGAGAGAGGTAATACAGTAGGGAGTTAGAGAGCTGTAAGATATACCACAGAGATGAAGTAGAATGAAAAGGGTGAATTTGAAGGGAGATAGGGGGTTCGAAGAAATAGGCACTGAAGGAGAGAAGGTATAGGGAAGGAGAGTTGTAGTAGAGGCAGCAGAGGTACAGAAGGTAGATATTTGCAGTTTAAAGTATAGTAAGTACAGGATTAAAAATACAGTTGCTTCTACGAAAAATAAAATAGCTCTACAATATATATGCAGTTTACGTATGAAACAGAACAGGGTTACAAATATAGTTGCATCTACAAAAGCAGCTCTACAACAGTAATAAGGTATGGGTAGATTAAGCACTTACAAAAAACAGATTAAAAGCAGTAATTAGCACTATAGATAAGATGCAGCATAAAACAGTGCAAGCTAGTACAAATATGATGAGGCAGGGCTATCTAAGCATTGAGACTGGCTTTGATACTCAGTAAAATGATCAAACAGGCAATATATTTTACTAGACAATAGCGCGTAACATAACTTTTAGTTATGTACTTACCATAACTTCGGATGTATGGGATCCATCTCGCCTACATTCATAACTGATGGGTTCGGAGCCGATCCGTCAGCTCCGACTCAGCCACTATATACTAGAACGAAGTCTCTCATTGGCTGGGCTTCCCCTTATCCCAGAATGCACCACGCCTGCTTCCCCAGATCTTGTTTGCTTTCATACATTCATACAGGTACAGAAAACACATACCAATAACTGTAACCAACTAGAGCCCTTCCAGAGGAGAGCTCAGCAAGAGCAATATTTCCTCCAAATCCAAAAGGTAGGGGGAAGGAGGGTGGGTATGTATGAATGTAGGCGAGATGGATCCCATACATCCGAAGTTATGGTAAGTACATAACTAAAAGATGTAATGGGATCCTATCTCGCCTACATTCATAACTGATGGGACAGCGTCCCTAGCACCTAAATCCTGGGTGGCTCATTGAAACACACTCCTGAGAACTGCGGAACCAAATGAAGCTCTGCCTCGGGAAGCCACATCAACCTTGTAATGAGAAATGAAGGTGTGCGGAGAAGACCAAGTAGCAGCCGCACAAATCTATTGAATCTTTGGAGTGAAAAGCTACAGAGGTGGCCATAGCCCTGGTAGAATGAGCTTTAAGTGGGAAAGGTAACTCTCTGCCTGACTGGGAATAAATGAAAAAGATGCAATCCTTAATCCATTTGGCTATGGTGGTTTTGGCAACTGGTAGACCTAACCTATTCTCCGCAAAGGACACAAACTTTTAGTTATGTACTTACCATAACTTTAGATGTTTGGGATCCATCTCGCCTACATTCTGTACTGATGGGTTCGGAGCCGATCCTAGGCTCCGACTCGGCACGCTATACTATAAAGCGAAGTCTCTAATTGGCTGAGCTATCTTACATCCCAGGATGCACCACCACTACTTCCCCAGATCTTGTTTGTCCGCACACATGCCCACACACAGACAGTTGAAATAACATTGCCAGGTGTTTCAAGATGAAATGGCTAAACTGAACCATCCGGTCTTTTCTGATCTCCAAGGCAGGGGGAAGGAGGGTGGGTTATTAGGAATGTAGACGAGATGGATCCCAAACATCTAAAGTTATGGTAAGTACATAACTAAAAGATGTTATGTGATTCTATCTCGCCTACATTCTGTACTGATGGGACAGCGTCCCTAGCACCTGATTCCTGGGTGGCTCACTGGAAAAAACTCCTAAGAACTGTAGAACCGAAGGAAGCTCGCCCCCGAGATGCCACATCCAATTTGTAATGAGAAATGAAGGTGTGAGGAGAAGACCAGGTAGCCGCAGCACAAATGTCACTAATGGCAAGCTTGGAATGAAAGGCTGTCAAAGTAGCCATAGCCCTTGTAGAATGAGCTTTCACAGTGGTTGCAAGCTCTCTATTAGAAAGAAGGTAAGTATGACTGATACAGTCTCTGATCCACTTGGCAATAGTGACCTTCGTGACGGCTTTGCCCAATTTATTGTCCGAAAAGGACACAAACTGATCTGTTTTCCGTGTTTGTTGCATCCTATCTAGGTAGAAACGCAATTGCCTGTGAACATCCAATGAATGGAAGATGTATTCCGCTTTGTCTGAGTAATTTGGGAAGAAAACTGGGAGTTCCAATGACTGTTGAAGACAAAAACTAGAACAAACTTTGGGAACAAAGGATGGATTAGGCCTGAGGGATACTCTATCCTTGTGAAAAACCAGGTACGGTGGTTTGACACATAGGGCTTGAAGTTCCGAAACTCTTCTGGCTGATGTAATTGCCACCAAAAAAGCTGTCTTCCAAGAAAGAAATTTCAAGTCACAAGTTGCTGCTGGTTCGAAGGGGGAAGAGGTCAAAGCACCTAATACGAAATTAAGATCCCACGGTGGAGCGGGATGAGAAATCGGAGGTCGTAGCAGCCCAGCACCTTTCATGAAGGCTTTACACAACTTATTGCTCATCAAAGGTGGGTCTATACTTTCATGAGAATTAGAAATAGCTGCCAATTGAACCTTAATGGTAGAGACCGAAGAACCTTGATTGAATAAGGAAGCTAAAAATTTCAAAACTTCTGACACCGGGGCAGTAATGGGATCTAACCCCCGGAGTTGGGCCCAAATGGCAAATTTCTTCCATTTGCTGTTATATATTTTTTAGTCGAATTCTTGTGGGCCGAGGACAAGATATGTATGACTTCCGAGTCCAAAACTTGGTTCCTGACTATGGTCGGAAGTGGAGAAGCCAAGCTGTTAACTCATTAACACCGAGTACCTTCTCATGGCGCCTCTGTGCTTAGCACCGAGTGCGCCATGAGAAGATAGGAATTCCATTCTGTTAACCCCGAGTGCCTTCTCCCAGCTCAGTTAATTTTGTAGTCAGATAGTAACTCCACTGTTGAAAATTAAGATGAAAATGTAACTGAACTCTGTCAGTTACCTTGTCAGCTTAATTTTCAGTATACAATTACATGGTGGTTATATTTGAGTTCTCGGAGAAAAATCGGCTTGCAAGACACTCTGTACTTTCTTCTCATAGCAAGCCGATTTTCTATGCAAGCCGTTATGTCCAATCACAGTACACTTAACTCCTCCCACCCCTTGACCTAAAACCCTTTGTTCTGTCCTAATAAATAAGGGTTCCAGCAGTAAAAGTTCCCTTTCTTTATCTTGCTATGATAAAAATTACTGCTGGATCCCTCTAGTTATCCTGCTAACTGAACGAACCAGGGGAGTTTTGCTGCAGTTACGGGAAGAAAGACCTGCACCGTAGATCTAAGTACATTTTCAAAACAAACTGCAAGTCTCTTCTACAGACCATTTAATCTCTGATCCATAAGGTAAGATAAGGTAACATATTGCCCTGCTACAGCTTACATGGTTTTCTTGCTTTATGAGGACTGATTTTTTTATGTGAACGGCACAGACGTTTTTTTCTCACCGCCGCTGCCCTAAAGACTACAATTGCACCCTCCCCAGCATCAGAAGGGCGCAAATTACAGAGCGGAGTTCTGTTGTGAGGACCCCTAACCTGCAAGCCGAACAGACAACAACTTTTCTTTCTTTTTTTTTTTTTATTTCACCGCCGCTGCCTTAAAGACTACAATTGCGGCCTCCTGTACTGGATCAATAGCAGTTATCAATAAGCAATGTAGTATTTTGCATTGATAAATCAGTTGTAGGGGCATTCTAAAAACTAATTTGGACTATATATTGGTTAGTAACGGGATCACTGTCTGCATTACCTAACGTTTTCCCAAACTAACGGGGTGACGCCTAAGTCTGTGTGGTTCTTTCGAAATGCTGCTGCAAACAGGTAATGTGTTTTGTATACTGCATTAATCTTTTTAGAAAATCGCCTTGACTAAATGTTGTCTTTTGGGTTCTGCATAACACGTGAATCAGACTTTGGCAATGAAAGTTAATATATCGGTAGAAGAAGCTTTAGCGGACAACCGATGGAGCTGTTTATTGTAAACTACTTGATACTAGAACTTGGTAAATGAGGAGAGAGTACACAGTTTTCACGTTTCTGACTTAGCTGATTTACAGGTAGCCACAGTTTGTTGTAAACTCTTTCCCATATTGGAACAGATAGGAGGATGTCACCCTTATCGGAGTATAACTTTTTTTTATTTCCACGTCTATCTGCCTATTTCAGCTTGTTTAATGTGTTGGTCGTATCTTTATAAAGTAGTCCTTATACATCCAAAGACCTTTGTACTTGCCTGCGTCTTTTTACGTCTGTCCCGCATCTCCTCATTTTTTTCTGCAACAGTGTCGCTCGCCAGCAGTGCAGCATCAATTAAATATGTGGCTGACTTGACTTGGCCTGATAAGCGTCTTTTTATTTCTGCCCCACATTTCTGCTTCCATACCGCTCAACCTTTTAGTGCAAGAAATCTGGATGAAGCCTGACTTCTTGGGGGGCAAAGGTTCCAAAATGGGGACAGATTTTAAATGTTGTCCTTATAATAGCAGCTACCTTAGCGGGCATTTTTTTCGAAGGATATTTAAGCAGCTCTCGGGATATTTAGGGAGGGGAAAGAGAGTTGACATTAGTGTTCTAGCAGAGCAACATTGTCTAGTGACGTTAGGCGTGGGGTTACGAGGTACAAAAGATAACTTATTGCATATCAGAAAATAAAAGTCTTTATGATGGATGTATGATATGCATGGCAAACAATATGCAGCTGATCTGTATCCTGTATAGTGAAATCTAGCTACACCCTCCACGTTTTTTGCAGCTTTGGACTTTCCGAATGAACTGACGTTTTATATGGGGCGGAGTCCGTATGTTTGACTAAAGCATGTAAACTACTTAACTGGAGAATAACGGCTACCTATACCTGTGAACCGCTGTGATTTTATCCTCCAATGTAGCATTGCATCTTTTGCCTAGATTTACTTTTTTTTTTTTTTTAATAAGTCAAACCTCGAGAGATAGATAAAACAGTTTCAAATTACTGACCATGCAAAGGCTGGTAAAGAAAGTGCTCGTCTTCCCATGCTCTGCTATCATAAAGGTTAGTGCTAAAAAATTCTCGGGGAGTTTTAGAAGTGTCAACATGCCTATAAATTGTATTGTACTCATCACTAACACTCCTGTAAAAGTTTATTCATTGTCGTGCTGGGACACAACTAGAATTTGAGTGTATATATGCTTTAGTAGTAGTCAGAACTTTGTGTACCTAATAATTGTATGGAGCTTGGTATTACACAACTTGTGGGAGTACTGTTCCTTATAATTGCAACCACTGTCATATCTTAAAATGTTATTTTTGATGGTGCTGGTATTAATGATTTGCATTTAGAGTGACTGCACAGACATTTCATAGTAAATTACAAGTTTTACTTGGTATGTAGTTGGGTAGCCATTGCAGTACAGCTAATATTATACCATTGTGAACAGTCCATATTCTTACTCAATTTGAGTCTGAGCAGCACATGTGCTTTCATTGTACTGTATATTTTTGTACTACTGGCATAAAGTATTTCATCAGGAACCTGGGTGGCTACTAGAAGCTGGAAGTAAGAGTGAAATTTTGCTGTTGTGTGGTCATTGTAATTTTAGAACAGCATGAGTGTGGGGATAACAGCATTTGTAATAGTTGTGTAGGCAGGGTAATTTCCAATGATAATCCTGACATCCCACCATATACTTATATAGGTTCATGGGAAAGTAGTAGGCTAGCTAGCCTTATGGGCCATGTTTGTTTTTTGTGGTCCCTGGTGGTGAAATTTAACTAACTTTTTATATGCATACTGCTAAACTGTCCACATTTTTGCAGTGTCCAGATTTTTGCATTTTTAGTCTGTTCCTCAAAGTTTGTGGTTTTCTGGCAAATCACTAAGGCTGAAGTCACTAAATGACTTTCATTCGAGTTTGATTTCATGCCCTTCAGAAAATGCATGCTAACACAAATCCTTGTTATTCTAGGAACTGCAAAAATTTATAAGAGCAATATTTAAAATCTGTCCCTATTTTGGGGTCTTTGTCCCTATTATTTTGGCTTTGTCCAGATTTATTGCATTAAGAAGTTGAGATGTAGGTTTTCATGGAATGTATACTTCGTAGTTAATTTAAGGTTTCAAGTGAAATGTTAAGTACTACAAAAGTCTGCTCTGTGTTATCAATATATTGCTCATTCATGTTTTTCAATTTGGATCATGTTAGTTACCTGTATTTTATAGCATTTTGACAGATGGAAGGTGTTGAAGCAGGTTGCATATGAATGTAATTAAGTAAAGATGAAGGCCTTACTTAGTAGCAATGTGAAAGATACACCTTAATGCCAGTATTTAATTCTCTCTTACTGCCTAATGTTTATACTTATACTAAGTATAGAACAATGTGTTACTGTCAGGCAGTATAGCTGCTTTAGTTACATATGTTGAATTGTTAGTCAATAGCTAGTGCAGTGTAGTTTATTTTCTGAAGTTTTGTCTTAGTAGGTGGGTTCATACATTAGTTTAGAGACTCTGAAAAGATCAACTATTATGCTTTGTGTACCTTTTGTTATATTTTAATAAGGGAAATGCTATATTCATATTGTCATGAATAATAATGTTCTTGATAGAGATGTAAGCCATATTGTGTCTTCTAGGATTTTTGTGTTGTCATCAGCATTATTTGGGAATAACAATAAGTAGAGGTGTGCTTTATTTAATTTTATGGTAGATATCAATATGTCAAACTTTGTAAAATTTGTAGGAATTTATTATTTTGTCATGGCACACTGATTGGTTTGTAATATGGTTATTTCTCCGGCTTATTTAGTTATGCAATCAATTCATGTTATGTTGTAACCTATGGATAGTATTTTGTCACCTTCTGTATTGGGTTTAACCTCAATGAGTGAAGGGACTGATGAAGCTGTCCCGACTGGTGGATCAAGAGGTCTGGAACCTGGTCCAGGAACCATGGACTGTCCAGTGCGTATTTCCGAAGAAAAGGCATCCAGACTTGACGAGGCCAGTATGGGGCAACTAAAATCATCTTGCACTGCAAGTGAATTGCCTTCTGGATCACCCTGGGAAGAAGGGGAACCGGTGGAAAGGCGTACAGTAGGCCGGTGGGCCAAGCTTGGACTAGGGCGTCCTTGGGAATCCCCCCCCCCGGTACTGGGGTGAGAGAATAACTGTAGACATTTCGTGTTGAGAGGAGTTGCAAAGAGGTCGCAACAAGGAGTTCCCCATCTTCTGAAGATCTGAGTTGCCACTCTGTCGTTCAGAGACCACTCGTGCAGGGAGAGAATAGTTCTGCTCAGTCTGTCGGCTATCACATTGGATCTCCCCGGAATGTGTGTTGCTACCAAGAAACGGTTGGTTGCAACAGCCCAATCCCATACTTTCATGGCCTCTCTGCAAAGAGGGTAGGACCTGGTCCCTCCCTGCTTGTTCAGGTACCAGACTACTGACATGTTGTCGGACTGAATGGCAATCATGCCCTGGGGGAGGCAACTGTGTAGTGCTTGAAGCGATAGAAGCACCGCCCTCATTTCCAGTATGTTGATGTGGAGGGAACTCTCGTCGGGGTGCCACTTGCCTTGGACTGACCTGCCCAGGTAATGTCCCCCCTACCCCGTCTGGGAGGCATCCGTAGTCAAAGTGGCCACTGGTGGTGGAGGAACAAAGGGTCGCCCCTGATCCAGGTTGGAGGAAAGAAGCCACCAACGGAAATCCTGTTTGCACGTCTCCGTGATCATAATGAGGTGACGGACGGAGATCCTGATATGACCACTGGACTGACAGGAGCCACTGGAGAATCCTCATATGCAATCTTGCTAAGGGAACTAGGAGAATGGTAGCCGACATGGAACCCAGCAGTTGTAGGACCATCCTGGCTGGGGCTCGGCGTTTGAAGAGCAATGCTCGGACTTGAGATTGTAATATTTCTATCCTCTCTGTAGGAAAATAGACCCGCATTTGCTTTGAGTCTATCTCTACTCCGATAAATCGTATGCGCTGAGATGGCAGCAACACAGACTTTTCCCAATTTAAGGTGATTCCTAGGGAGTTGCCTAGAGATATAGTGGCTGTTAGGTTCTGTAAGAGTAGACACCTGGAAGTGGCAGTTAGGAGCCAGTCGTCTAGGTATGGAAACACCTGGAATCCTAGACTTCTCAGGTGAGCAGTCACCACCGCCAAACATTTGGTGAACACCCTGGGGGCTGTGGTGAGACCAAAGGGCAGTGCGCGGAACTGGAAATGACTGTCTCCCAGGCTGAAGCGCAAGTGTCTCCTGGACGCCTGATCTATCAGGATATGATAATAGGCATCCTTGAGATCTATGGAGCACATCCAAACACCTTCCTCCAGCAGCGGGAGAATGGATTGTAAGGTGACCATCCGGAACTTGGACTTCTTGACAGAATGGTTGAGTTTGCTGAGATCCAAGATGGGCCTCATGTCCCCGGTCTTTTTTGGCACCAAAAAGAATCTTGAGCAAGTCCCTAATCCGGTCTGGTCTTCGGGGACCGGTTGGATGACTCCTTTTTGAAGCAGCTTTGAAATTTCGATGGCTGTGAGATCCTGTTGACTGGGTGGTGGGTCCAGATTTTCCGGGATGCTGGGGGGGGCTGAGAAAAGGGGATGTTGTAACCTCCGGTAATGATCCGGAGCACCCATCGGTCCTAAGTGATATTCTCCCAGGCCTTTAGGTGCCTCAAAAAACGACCCCCGACTGGCTCTGGAGCGGCGCAGTCGGGCAATCCTTCAGGGATGCTGGAAGGTTGAGGAGCCACGAAAGGACACGCGGTCTCCAGTGTTGCGGGGGCCTCTGCCGCCTCTGGGACGGCGTCTTCCTGAAAAATTTCCCCCTGCCACTAGAAGGGGGATCATCCTGCTGTGAGGGGCAAGTCTTCTGAGATTTGTGGAACCACATTTTCCCCCCTCTTCTAGCCTTGGGATAAGGCCGGAAGGGAGTGGAAAACCGTGCCCCTACGGCAGTCAAAGTCTTACCCTCTTGTTCACAGCGGGTCAAAGTGTCCTTTACCTTGGGTCCAAACAAGGAGGACCCATCAAAGGGAGCGTCGGCAAAGGAAGACTTGAAGGCCTCCGCAAAATGACCACAGGCGGAGCCAGGCTTGTCTCCGTAGAGCAACACCTGTACCCGCCGCTCTACTCGCCCCTTCGGCCGCATATGAAATGAGCCTCATGGACGAGTTCGATATTGATGATAGAGTAGCCAACTGAGAGCTAACAGTCTGGGCCAACTGCTCAGGTAGGTTACCAGAGAGGGTATCTGAAAGTTCCTTGACCAGATCCCTCTGAAGTCTGGTGAAGTGCGTAAGGTAATTCAGAGACCTTAAGGTAAAGGCTGCTTGAAGTAAGGGTGCGCTTCCCGTACCGATCCATACTCCTGGACTCTATTAGGAGGGTGGACGGACGTCGAAGCCTCTGCCACATCTTGCTGGGTAGAAGATGCCACCACCAGGGCATCTACGGCCACACCTTTAGTTAAGAATTCCTTTTCTGGGGGGGCTGACAGAAATTTATTCAGGCGAGCAGGCACCGGTTCCACAGAATCCGGGTGCTCCCACGCCCTTCGAGAGATCAATTCCAGGAGCTCATCGAAGGGCGGAGACACCCAGGAGGTGGAAGGCTGAGCCCCGAAGGCCTTGAGGAATACAGACTCCTCAGCGGAAGGGGGTTTGGACTGCCAGTCGCCTCATTGCTTGAGGATTTCTAAGATGTCCACAAAGGAGACATCATCCGAGGACGACTTGGGGGACCCCTCCGCATCATCGAAGTCGGTGTCAGAGGTGAGAGACTCATCAGGCGAGTCGACATGCTTCCTCTTACACTGTCTCTTCCTGGGAGGTTCCTCCGATGAAGCCTCGGAAGGAACCCCAGGAAGGGAGGAATCCCCAATGGGGGTGACCTCAGGCCCCAGGGCTCCGCTGTCTTGAGACAGGGGGACAACAAAGGAACAAGTCTCCGTGCCAAGGGAAGGTGCCGGAGAGATAGTGGAGGTAGCCAAGGAAGATTTGGCTAAAGCACTCCTCATGGCCCTGAAGGCCGGACCCCCCCCGAGTCCTGGGAAGGTCCGACCCCAAGGCCACAACAGTAGAAGGCACTCCCGCAGCCGACGCACCGAGAGGGAGGCTCGGAACCGAAAGCATCGGACCCGAAGCGTCACCCCCGGGGCCGACCGAGGAGGTCCGTGTACCGAACTCCGACCCGAAGGTCGGGGTTGGAGTAAGGGTCGGAGCTGACCTGAGAACCTCCACTGGCTCCACCAGCACAGACTCCAACGGTGCCGAGGCTGTTGGAGGAGGAGCCAATACAACAGGGTGGACAATCGGCTCCGGAGCCGACTGGGCTGGAGCAGAGACTAAGTTTTGGAAAACTGGAGACTGGAACAGCCTTTGAAGCACCCTGTCTATATCCGAATTGGACATCCTCGAGGACTGAGAAGAGACTGATCGGGCCCAAGTTGACTTCGCCGGTTCCGAAAGACTAGGGGACCGGCTCCGAATAGTCTCAAGTAATATCGGCACCGAGGGAGATTCCAACAGCACAGTAATTTCCCTCGGAGCCCACGGGGACTTCGGCGCTGAGATAGAAGAGTCTGAGCGAGCGACCTTTCTCGGCTCCGAAACCAATGGAGCCAGAGAAGGTGACCCGCCTCTCGATGCTCGAGCGCTGGGCTCCGAAGACAGGAGTCGAGGCTGGAGGCATCGAGGCAGACCATTCCGACCTCGGCTCCGAAGTCCGTGGAGCCGACGGAGAAGCCTGCCTTGATTTCTTTGCTGTCGGCTCTGACGGACTGGTCGGAGCCAAAGACTTCTTCCTGGAAGGAGAGGGGGAAAAAGATAAAGCCTCCTCAAAAGAAGGGGAGATAAGCCCCTTCAATATCAATTTGTTTTTCCTCTCTTGGAGGACACGAGAAGAAAAAGCGTGGCATACACTGCACGACTCTTGAAGGTGCTTAGGGCCTAAAGAATACACACAGAGAGTGATCATCTGTGATTGACATCTTGTACCCACACTTGGTACATTTTTTAAACCCCGAAGGCCTATGTTCCTTCGACATCACTACAAATACACAACCAAAAATCAGAAACACTACCACACAGATATGCCAAATCCCTCTAATTTAAGCAGGATAGACTAAAACTGTAACACAGCTCAGACAGCGATGGCAAGGCCCCTCTAATTAAAACAGAACCTTGACGTTTAATAGGAACAAATACCAGAACAAAATTTTTGTGACAAAAAATGCTTGAAATAGAGCGCGAGGAAATCCCTGATTTAAGTGGGAACCTAACGCTAACAAATTCCACACAAACTACAAACTCACACAAACTCCTCAAAAAGAGTTTAGTAGCTGTTACAGCTTTTGGTTGAAAAATTAGCAAAATTCTGACAGAAAATTAGTCAGAAAGAGTACTTAGCCCAGCCAAGTCGAGACCACATCTATTGCTGTCAAGCGGCAAACGAGATCTGGGGAAGTAGTGGTGGTGCATCCTGGGATGTAAGATAGCTCAGCCAATTAGAGGCTTCGCTCTATAGTATAGCGTGCTGAGTTGGAGCCGAGGATCGGCTCCGAACCCATCAGTACAGAATGTAGGCGAGATAGGATCACATAACATCAGTTGGTTAGATTTTCGTGTCTGACTGGTCCTAAGTAAAAATGCAGTTGCCTGTGAACATCCAACTGGTGGAAGGTATATTCTGCTCCATTAGAAAAATATGGAAAGAAAACGGGGAGCTCCAATGACTGCTGAATGCACAAAGGGGATGCTACCTTAGGCAAAAAGGATGGATTCAATCTGAGGGGAAACTCTGTCTTTATGAAATATCAAATAAGGAGGAGTAGAACAGAGAGCCTGAAGCTCTGAAACCCACTTAGCAGAAGTTATTGCCACTAGAAAGGCGGTTTTCCACGACAGAAATTTTATATCACAAGTGGCTGCCGGCTCAAAGGGACGGGCAGTTAAGGAGGCCAGAACCAAATTTAAGTCCCAAAGGGGCACAGGATGAGCCATAGGAGGCCTGAGGAGCCAGGCTCCCTTAAGAAAGGACTTGCAAAGTCTGTTAGCCATTAAGGAAGGCTCTATGGAAACATGAAAATTAGATATAGCCGCCAGTTGAACTATAATTGTGGAGACTGAAGAGCCTGAATGAAACAATGAAGCTAGAAATTCCAAGACCTGCGGAACTGGGGCCGTAAGAGGATCAATGCCTCGCTGCTGGGCCCAAAAGGCAAACCTTTTCCATTTGCTGGAATACAGCTTAACGGTGGACAGCTTGTGGGAAGAGGACAAAATGTACATCACTTCTGGAGAAAGAAAGTTATCTCTAACTAAGGATGGAAGTGGAGTAACCAAGCAGCCAGTCGCAACGACCGAAGGGACGGATGAGAGTGTCCCGACTGATGAGACAACAGGTCCGGCACTGGGTCCAGAATCCAAGGGCCCTGTACCGCATACTTCTGAAGGAATGGGAACCAAACCTGACGGGGCCAATGTTGGGCAATCAAAATCATGTGACTCCCTACATGAAGAGCCTTCTGAATCACCCTCGGGAGAAGGGGGATCGGGGGAAGGCAGAAAGGAGACCAGGGGGCCAATTGTGGGCTAGAGCGTCCCTGGGAGATTGCCCCTAGGAGGGAGTCAGAGTGAAGAACTCTCTGCACTTCGCATTGTTGGGGCTGGCGAACAAGTCGCAACAAGGGAGACCCCATTTGGCAAAGATCTGCGCAGCCACTCTGCTGTTGAGGGACCACTCGTGGGGCAACAGGAGAGTCCTGCTGAGCCTGTCTGCAATCACATTGGCTTTCCCCGGAATGTGCGTGGCTACTAAGAAACGTCGAATAGCTATGGCCCAGCGCCATACTCTCATGGCCTCTCTGCAAAGGGGGTAGGACCTGGTCCCGCCCTGCTTGTTTATGTGCCAAACTACCGACATGTTGTCGGATAGAATCGCAATAGTACCTTGGGGGAAAGCCTGATGAAGTGCTTGCAAAACCAGAAGCACTGCTCTCATTTCCAGGATATTGATGTGAAGGTGCGCTTCGCAATCCTGCCAAGTGCCTTGGACAGACCTGTCCAGATAATGACCCCTCCCCACCCTATCTGGGAGGCGTCCGTGGTCACTGTGGCAACAGGGGGCTGAAGGGCGAAAGGATGCCCCCGGTCCAGGTTGGACCGACGCAGCCACCAACGGAGGTCCCAATGACAACTGTCCGTAATCAGGACCAGGTGGGTTCAGGGGGAGTTCTTGGTACGACCATTGAACCGATAATAGCCATTGCAGCACCCGCATGTGCAGCCTGGCTAACAGTACTAAGAGGATAGTTGCAGCCATCGTGCCCAATAACTGAAGAATCTGTCTGGCAGGAACTCGAGATTTGGGTAACAAATTTAGAATCTGTGATTGTAGAACCTGAAATCTTTCTGATGGCAAAAATGCCCGCATCCTTTTTGTGTCTAATTCTGCGCCTATAAAGGTGATACGCTGAGATGGCCGCAGCACAGATTTTTCCCAATTGAAAGTGATTCCCAGCGAGAGACCCAAAGTTACTGTGGCCATCAGCGCTCGAATCAGTAGATGCTCGGAGGTGGCAGTGAGGAGCCAGTCGTCAAGATAGGGAAACACTTGGAATCCTAGACTTCTCAGGTGAGCTGTCACCACTGCCAGACACTTGGTAAACACCCTGGGGGCTGTGGTGAGACCAAAGGGCAGTGCACGTAACTGGAAAGGACTGGTTCCTAGGCAGAAGCGTAAATGACTCCTGGACTCTTGACGTATCAAAATGTGATAGTAAGCGTCCTTGAGGTCTATGGAGCACATCCAGACATCCTTCTCCAATAACGGGAGAATGGACTGAAGGGTGACCATCCGGAACTTGGACTTCTTCACAAAACGATTTAATGAGCTTAGGTCCAAATTGGGCCTTACGTCCCCTGTCTTTTTTGGCACCAAAAATAATCTTGAGTACGTTCCTGATCCGATCTGGTCGGCGGGGACGGGCTGGATGACCCCTTTGCTTAGCAGCTTTGAAACTTCTACGGCTGCTAGATCCCGTTGACTGGGTGGCACGTCCGGGATTCTCCTTGTAGGAGGAGGGGGCTTGAAAAAGGGGATGAGGTAGCCTCCGGTTACAATGCGAAGCACCCACTGATCCTTGGTTATAGATTCCCAAGCCTATGGGTGTTTCGCAAAACGACCCCCGATTGGCTCTGGAGAAGCACAGCCAGGCCACATCCTAAGGATGTTGAGGGTAGGAGAAACCACGAAAGGAATCGCGGTCTCCAGAGTTACGAGGGCCTCTGCCTCCTCTAGGACGGCATCTTCCTGAATCCCCCCCCCTGCCTCTGGAGGGGGGATCACTCGGAGTAGAGAAGAACTTTTGGGATTTTCTGAACCACATTTTCCCTCTTCTATGGGCCTTGGGATAAGGTCTAGAGGGAGCGGAAAAACGGGCCCCAACGGCAGTCAAGGTCTTGCCCTCCTGCTCGCACCGAGTAAGTGTGTCCTTCACCTTGGGTCCAAACAGAGAAGACCCAAAGGGGGCGTCGGCGAAGGAAGACTTAAAGGCCTCTGCGAGTGGACACAAGCGTAACCAGGCTTGCCTCCTAAGAGCCACTCCTGTGCCCGCTGCTCTACTCGCCCCTTCCGCCGCATAGGAAATGAGCCTCATGGACGAGTTGACAATAGAAGATAGGGTAGTCATCTGGGCGCCTACGGTCTGGGCTAACGCCTCAGGAAGATTACCCGCAAGAGACTAACTCTTTGAGAAGGTCCCTTTGGAGCCTTGTAAAATGACAGAGGTGGTTCAGCGACCGCAGGGTAAAGGTCGCTGAAGAAAGGGTACACTTCCCGTACTTATCCATGCTCCTAGAATCCTTATTAGGAGGATGAATAGACGTTGAAGCCTCTGCCACGTCCTGCTGAGTGGCAGATGCCACCACCATAGCATCAACTGCAACACCCTTAGTGAGGAATTCCTTTTGGGGAGGGGCTGAAAGAAACTTATTAGGTCTGGCAGGCACCGGTTCCACTGTATCAGGATGTTCCCACACCCTCCGAGAGATTAGATCTAATAACTCGTCGAAGGGTGGAGACACCCAGGAGGAGGAGGAGGGCTGGGCCCCGAAGGCCTTGAGGAAGACGGACTCCTCAGCGGTAGGGGCTTTGGATTGCCAATCACCTCTCTGTCTCAAGATCTCAAGGATATCCGAGAAGGAGACATCATCCGAGGACGATTTTGGGGACCCCTCCGCATCGAGGTCAGTATCTGAAGTGACGGACTCATCTTGGGAATCAACGTGCTTCCTCTTGCACAGTTTCTTCCTTGGGGGTTCATCCGAAGCAGATTCGGAAGGACCCCCCGGAAGAAGGGAACCCTCTAAGGGGGTATCCTCAGGCCCCGGGGCCCCACTGTCATGGGAAAGAATGTCTCCAGAGGCACCAGTACCCAAAACTTGGGAAGGTGAGGTAGAAACCTGCTGAACTGGCAAGGTCATGGCCAGCGCACTCCTCATGGCCTCAAAAGCAGGACCTCCAGACTCTGCAGAGGGCACTTGCTGAGAGACCACGGCGGTACCAGGAATACCTGCGGCCAATGCTCCGAGGGGAAGACTGGGCATCGAAGAGGCGAGCTCCACAGTGTTGCCCTCGGCTCCCGCCGAGGAAGACCTGGTACCAAACCCTGACACCGAGGACAGGGTAGGAATGAAGGTCGGAGCAGAGAAACTCCGAGGGAGTCCCTGCTCCAACTGGACGATTCCGCTGCGTTCTACCAGCACCAACTCAGACTCCAAGGGGGTCGGAGGAGGAATCAAATGCACGGAATGGGGAATCGGCTCTGGAGCCGAGATCATTTTAGTAAAAACTCCAAATCTGAATCAGACAACCTAGAGGATTTGGAGGAAATAGACTGGGGCCGAGAAGACTTCTGCCTCAGCTCCGATAAAACAGAGGACCGGCTCCGAAATGGTTCCAACACTATCGGATCTGAGATCGGAACAGTTTGTAAAGGTGTCGGTGCCGAAGGCGGCTCCGGGGCCGAGGGGGAAGAGTCTGAGCTGCACACCTCCAACGGCTCCGAAACCAAAGGAGCCAAAGTAGGTGATTGGCCTCTCGATGCACTAACCTGCGGCTCCGACACCAATGGAGTGGAGGAAAGAAGCACCGAGGCAGACCCTTCAGCCATCGGCTCCGAAGCCATTGGAGCCGAGGAAGAAGTCGATCCATGTTTCTTAGATGTCGGGTCCGACGGACTGGTCGGAGCAGACGATCTATGCTTCTTGGGTGTCGGGCCCGACGGGCTGGTCGGAGCCGACGATCTCTTCTTTTTAGAAGCTGGGGATGAAGCCAAAGCTTCCTCAAATGAGACTTAAGACCTCTAAGTATCAGCTTATTTTTTCTTTCCTGTAGGACCCTTGAAGAAAAAGCGTGACAAACACTGCAAGTATCTTGTAGATGTTTAGGCCCTAAACAGTACACGCAGATAGAATGGCTGTCTGTAATCGACATTTTATAATTGCATTTAGAACATTTTTTAAACCCTGATTTCTGCTCCTTCGACATCTTATACCAGTTTATAACAGATAAGGAAAACCTAAACACAGTATACCGAAGTAAGGTAAATATATGGGCTAAAGCCCTCTAACTTAAATGGGCTTAACCAGATACAACAGAAAAACACAGAGAAACAACAATTTCAGTCACACACAACCAAGTAAAAACACACAGTAAAGGGCAAAGGCGCTCTAACTTAAACGGGCCTTGCCCAGTATACTATAAACGCGAAAATATAAAATTTTCTAAAATTCACACAAACTGAAAACAAACGATCACAAAGCTGTTAAAACAGCTGTTTGTTAAAATTCTGAGAGAAACCCTAATCAAAAAGACCAAAAAGGTCAAGAAAATACACTTAGCTCCAGCCAAGTTGAGACCACGTCCAGCTTGAAAAGCGGCAAACGAGATCTGGGGAAGCAGGCGTGGTGCATTTTGGGATAAGGGGAAGCCCAGCCAATGAGAGACTTCGTTCTAGTATATAGTGGCAGAGTCGGAGCCAACGGATCGGCTCCGAACCCATCAGTTATGAATGTAGGCGAGATAGGATCCCATTACATCCAATGTTATATATGGAAAATCTACAAAGCAGGCCAGATTCACAGTGCCTTTTCATCAGTTCTATTGCAGCGACACTGTGTTGCAAGGTCTACGTGAAGGATAGTAAGGTTGCAAGGGGTGAGTGAAAATCGCACACTCCTTCCAATAGGGTCCGCTTAGTTTTGTGGCGTTGTATAGTCGTTTTGGTGGCGTACACGTTTTAGTATAAGGGAGAGGGAGAATATGTACATAGACCAGTAAATTCCCGTTGTGAGGGCGAAGGTATCACATGCATTTATGAATGCTTTTCTGTTAGTTGAAAGGAGTAAAAGGTAGTGCACGTGGCCCAGAAAGTCGACATAGTATGGCTGACTGGTATAAGCACTGTGGGGTTAAATCTACGTGGAACTTGCTTGCATTTGCTTTTATGCAAGCTCTTGAGAATGGTTATGTCAGGGGCTCAGAAGTCGCCAAAATGTGGGCGACAGGCGGAGCAGTATAACGATCACTTTAGCGGCTATGGTTTGGATACACAGGATTGAGCACACAAGTCATAACTAAGCCATTTAGAAATGAAAAGAAATGCCCAGAGAGTCGCCGTAGTGTGGTCGACAGATATCATACACACTGTGCGGCCAAATCTACTTGAAACCTGCTTGCGTTTGCGTTTATGCAGGCACTTGTGTGAATGGTTATGTCAAGGGCTCAGAAGTCACCAGATCTAGTTTGCTGCGAAACACATGTACTTCATACACACCTCACATCCATATAAACAATCACTAAAGAAAAAGGACTCAGCAGGTGACAACCTATACTCCAAATCTTACGCTCCAAATCCTCCAGGCAGGGGGAAGGTGGGAGGGTAAGTAAGAATGTGAGGAGAGATGGACTACATACATCGAACGTTATGGTGAGTACATAACTTCTTGATGTTATGTAGTCCTATCTTGCCTACATTCTTACCCGTGGGACAGCGTCCCTAGCACCTACATCCTGGGTGGCTCATAGAAAAATACTCCTGAGAACTGCGGAACCAAAGGAAGATCTGCGCCTGGAGACCACGTCCAATTTGTAATGAGAAATAAAGGTGTAGGGAGAAGCCCAAGTAGCTGCAGCACATATATCATCCATTGACAATCTAGCTTGAAAGGCTGTGGATGTGGAGACAGCCCGCGTAGTGCGTGCCTCGACTGGAAATGGCAAATTTTTATCTCCTGCCTGATAGATGAAAGAGATGCAATTGGCTATCCATCTAGACAGCGTAACCTTGGATATCGGAGTATCCAATCAGTTTTCCGAAAAGGAAACAGAGTTGGTCAGACTTCTGGATATCTTTTGTCCAGTGTAGATAGAAGCGTAACTGTCTATGTACATCCAACTGGTGAAATCTAAATTCTGCCGCATTAGAGAAGTGGGGAAAGAATACTGGCAGCTCAATGGACTGATTAATGTTAGACACAGAAGCCACTTTAGGAAGAAATAATGGATTTGGTCTAAGAGAGACCCTATCTTTGTGAAAGATTAAATATGGGGGTTTGATGGAGAGGGCTTGAATTTCCGAGACCCGCTGTGCTGAAGTGATTGCTATTAAAAATGCCGTTTTCCATGTTAAGAATTTTAATTCACAGGTAGCTGCAGGTACAAAAGGTGGTAGTGTGAGGGCTTGGAGAACAAAATTGAGGTCCCAGGGCATGACGGGTTCGGACACTGGGGGACGAAGCAACAGGGTACCTTTGAGGAATACTTTGCATAGTCTGTGGGCCATAAGACTAGGTTCATTCGCTACGTGGAAATTAGATATTGCCGCCAGCTGAACTTAGATGGTGGCTGATGCGGATCCCTGATAGAAAAGCATTGACAAGAATTCCAGAACTGAATCTATCGGGGCTGTATAAGGATAGGTGGTGCTGCGGTAGTGTTGTCGCCTCACAGTAAGACGTTGTCCTGTTCGATTCTCAGCTAAAGCGTCTTCTGTGTGAAGACATGCGTGAATGGGCGAACCTTCGTTGAAGGTTGTGCGTCAGGCCTGTCAAGTCGGTACATAAAAATCTACTGCCAATCATTAGCGGACCGGAGATCCGCTGTGGCAACCCCTAACCGGGAAAAGCCGAAAGATACAACAACCTCTAATATGAGCCCAGATGCAGAACCTTTTCCATTTGCTAGAGTAAATCTTTCTAGTGGATGGCTTATGGGAGGACGATAGAATATGGACCACCTCCGGTGAAAAATTATGACATCTGACTAGCGATGGAAGTGGAGTAGCCAGGCTGTCAACTGGAGTGTCCTCAGAGAGGGGTGGAACTGTCCTGACACGTGTGTCAGTAAATCTGGTAGAGGGTCCAGAATCCAAGGAGTGTCCACAACATATGGTTGAAGAAAGGGAAACCATACTTGACAAGGCCAATGTGGGGCAATCAGAATCATTCTGCTTCCCAAGGATTGAGCTTTCTAAATCACCCTTGAGAGAAGGGGAAACTGAGGGAAAGCATAAAGCAGACTGGAGGGCCAATCATGAACCAGAGCGTCCCTGGGTGATTCCCCCTGTGGGGGGATCAGCATGAAGTAGTTGCTGCATTTCGCATTGAGAGGACTGGCAAACAGGTCGCAGCAAGGTTGACCCCACCTGAAGATTCGCTCTGCAACCAGGCTATTCAGGGACCACTTGCAAGGCATAAGTATTGCTCTGCTTAGCCTGTCCGCTATTAGGTTGGACTTCCCCAGAATGTGCGTCACTACCAGAAACCGTTGGGAAGCTATTGCCCAATTCCACACTCGCATAGCCTCTCTGCATAGGGGGTATGATCGTGTTCCCCCTTGCTTGCTGAGATACCACACTACTGACATGTTGTCTGAGTGTATCGCAATAGTCCCTAGAGGAAGAACTTCCTGAAGTGCCTGCAACGCAAGAAGCACTGCTCTCATCTCTAGGACATTTATATGCAAATGTATCTCATGTTCTTGCCACGTGCCTTGGACTGTCCTGCTGCGATAATGCCCCCCCACCCCATCTGGGAGGTGTCCGTGGTCACCGTGGCAATAGGGACGGGAGGAACAAAGGGCTTTCCCCGTTCAAATTGTTGGTGCACAGCCACCAACGGAGGTCCTGCTTGCACCTGTCTGTGATTAAGATGGGATGAGATAGTGGGAGTCTTTGTAGAAACCATTGGAAAAAGAGGAGCCACTGATGTTGTCTCATGTGTAATCTCGCTAAAGGGACTAACATGACAGTTGCCGCCATGGTCCCTAGGAGTTGTAGAACCAATCTTGCCTGAATTGTCTGAGAGGCATCAGTATATGAATTTGTCGTTGCAATACTGTGATCCTTTCTTGTGGTAGGAATGCTCGCATTTGAATGGTGTCCAGCTCTGCTCCTATAAAGGTGACATGCTGTGAGGGAAATAAGGCAAATTTTTCCCAGTTTATCATTATGCCCAATTGGTGACAGACTGATGGTAGCGTCCCTTGTCTGAACTAGTTGATGCCTGGTGGGGGCGGTAAGGAGCCAGTCGTCCAGGTACGAAAACACCTGGAACCAGTGACATCTCAAGTGAGCCGTCACCACTGCCATACATTTGAATACCCTGGGGGCTGTGGTGAGACCAAAGGGCAGGGCTCAAAACTGGAAGTGATTGGCTCCCAGCCGGAAGTGTAGGTGACTCCTGGATGCTTTGTCCAGTTTGATATGGTAATAAGCATCCTTGAGATCAATGGAGCACAGCCAAACTTCCTCTCCCAACAATGGGAGAATTGACTGTAGAGTAACCATACAAAATTTGGACTTGTGTACGTAATTGAGTTGACTGAGATCTAGTATGGGTCTCAGGTCCCCTGTTCTTTTTGGCACCAAAAAGAATCTTGAGCAAGTCCCTAATCCGATTTGGTCTGAGGGGACTGGTTGGATGGCTCCTTTTCCAGCAGCTGAGACACCTCTGAGGCTGCTTCATCCCTTTGACTGGGTGGAACATCTGGGATTTTTCTTATTGGCGGAGGTATTGAAGAGAATGGGATGAGGTAACCTCCGAAAACTATCCTTAGTACCCCATTGGTCCTGGGTGATGCTCTCCCAAGCTTCCGGGTACACCCCCCCGACTGGCTCCGGATAAGTGCAGTTGGGCACACCCTCAAAAATGAGAGTATGGAAAGCCACGAAAGGAGTCGCGGTCTCCCGAATTGCGGGGGCCCCCTCTACCTCTGGGGCGACGTCTCCCTGAGTAACCCCCCTCCCCTGCCTCTGGAGGGGATTCACCTTGTGTGGCAGGAAAAAACCTCTGATGTCTTGAACCACATCCCCCCCCCCCTGCTGGGCCTTGGGATAAGGCCTAGAAGGGAGGGAAAAATGGACCCTGATGGCAGACAGTGTCTTTCCCTCTTGCTCGCACCTGGTGAGGGTGTCTTTCACTTTGGTCTCTAACAAGGAGGAACCGTCAAATGGGGCATCAGTGAAGGAAGACTTGAAGGCCTCCGCGAAGTGACACAGGCGCAGCCAGGCTTGCCTTCTAAGGGTGACCCCTGAGCTCGCCGCCATACTCGCTCCCTCGGCCGCATATGAGATGAGCCGCATGGACAAGTTACTGATGGAGTTGAGGGTAGAAACCTGTGCGCTAACCGTCTGAGCTACCGCCTCAGGTATGTTACCCGCAAGAGTATTTCTCCCAGTTCTTTGAGGAGATCTCTCTGGAGCAGAGTGAAGTGAGATAAATAATTCAGTGACCGTAAAGTGAAGGTTGCTGAAGATAGGGTACGCTTCCCGTACCGGTCCATGGTCCTAGACTCCTTGTTAGGGGGATGGACCGATGAGGAAGATTCTGCAACTTCCTTCTGGGTGGCTATTGCCACCACCATGGCATCTACCGGGACTACTTCTGATAGAAACTATTTTCCCTGGGGTGCGGACAGGAATTTGTTGGGACGCCTGGGCACGGGCTCCACAGAATCAGTATTTTCACACACTCTTCGATAAATGAGGTCGAGCAGTTAGTCGAAGGGTGGAGACACCCAGGAGGCGGAAGGTTGAGCGCCAAAAGCCTTAAGGAATACTGACTCCTCCTCAGAAGGAGTTTTGGAAGGCCAGCCTCCTCTGTTTCAGTATCTCCAGGATATTGGAGAAGGAAACATCAGAGGAAGACTTGGGGGACCCTTCCGATTCCTCAAGGTCAGCATCGGAGGTGAGAGACTCATCCTGGGAGTCTATGTACTTCCTCTTGCACAATTTCTTCCTAGGAGGCTCCTCAGGCAAAGACTCTGGGAGACCCTCAGAAGGTTGGGGACCACTCGTGGGGGTGTCCTTAGGGCCTGGTGCTCTACTTTCCAAGGATAGGCGAGTGTCAGAGGCTTTCGCCGGGGTGGTGGAGGATGGAATAACCAACCCGGGTGATGTAGCCGATGATCTTGCCAGAGCACTCCCCATGGCATTGAAGGCAGGTCCCCCCCCCCAGTCCGAGAACCGACTGGCCTCAGAGACCACGACCGGGGTCCCCCGAGCCGATGCACCGAGTGGGAGACTCTGAACCGACAGCTGTCCAGAAGTATCCCCCTCGGGCCAGACAGAAGAGACCCTAGTCCTAAATCCTGTGGACAGAACCGACATGGTCGGAGCCAAAGTCGACACCGACTGACCCAAAGGGGGTATCAGAGCCGGCGCAGGAACATCACTTGGAGTGGAGCATACAGGCTCAGACAAGGATGTGCTCGGAGGAGGAATCATCGAAATGGTCATAACTGGCTCCGGAGCCGAAAACAATTTGGCCAACACCGGCAACTGCAGGAGCCTCTGCACTACCATCCAACATCCAAATCAGAAAGCCTGGAGGATTTGGAGGAGATCGCTGGAGACTGGGATCTCTTGTCCGGTGAACCAAGCCTGACACTGGGCGATCGGCTCCGAATGGGCTCAAGGATAATTGGAGCATACACCAATTCGGTTAATACAGGTACCTCCTGCGGCCCCGAGGAGGTAGAGTCCAAAATAGTAATCTTCTCCGGAGGCTCCGAAGTGGCAGATGGAGCCGGAGACTTTTTCTTGGACTTGGAAGCTTTAGACTTAGTACTAGAAGCCGAATCAATAGCTTCCTCAAAAGATGGCTTTAAAAGTCCCTTTAATATTAACTTGTTTTTTCTCTCCTGGAACACCCTAGGACTGAACGCATGGCAAAAGCTACACGACTCCTGTAAATGGATGGCTCCGAGGCAGTAGACACACACGGAATGTCCATCCATGATGGACATTTTATATCCATATTTGGAACATTTCTTAAAGCCAGAAAGCTTCTGATCTTTGAACATTTTACAATGAACGGTAAAGGACACCTAGATGCAACTCTCAAAAAAGGGCGGGAAACACCACACAATTTTGAACACCAGATACAAACACCAACTAGGCACACTGAGAACCTCTAACTGAACGCCAGAAGTCTAAATCTCAACATGCAGGCACCTGATGTACTCCTCAGCATGGAGAACATAGACGTCTGTGCAGTAACTGAAACCTGGTTCAAGGCTCCTGAGAGCAACTCAGCGCTACCAGGCTATACCTCGTATCATGCTTTTCGGCCCCAAAACCCAGGCCCAACCACAAAGGTAGGGGGAGTGTCCATATTCATCAAGGACACCCACACCTCCAGGTTAGTAGCAACACGAAGCATCAGAGACCATACAGGTGCAACTAACCATAGGCAAAACTGCTATACAACTGGTAGCATGTTACAGACCACCCTCCCAATGTCAAGAACCCCACTCAGCCTTCCTGAAGACATTGGAGGATATGAATGTATCACAAAATACCATCATACTGGGAGACTACAACTACCCAAACATAGATTGGGTACATTATTCTAGTCCTAATACCCTAGCCCAAAGGTTCCTGGAATTCATAAATTCAAATGCACTGGAACAACTAAGTCACCTCTCCCACTAGGGGAGATAATATACTAGACCTGATCATCACAAACATGGGGACAAAATGCTCCACACTGGAAGTATACCCCTCACTAGTGAGATCCGACCACAAAATAATCACCCTGGATATTCATATCCCAACTCCACCCCGGCACAAAAGACCACAGTGAAAAACTTCTCAAAAGCAGACTTCACTCTTCTTAAGACTGAGATGGTATCCTTTAAGCCCACTGTGCCAGTGGATACCACATCCCACAATGTCGAATCCTTCACAAATGCTTTCTATGGACATCTCCAAGAATGCATGGATCATGCAATCCCAAATAAATCCAAGTCCCTCTCCACCAATAAGCGTCCTGTCTGGTGGACCTCAGCCATAAACAAATTGTATAACAAAAGAAGGAAGCTACTGCACATCAGAGCAAAATCCCATGAAGGGAAGACATCTCTGATCAACATTAGCAGAAAACTACGTTCTCTCATAAAAACATCCAAGGCCAACTTTGAGAGAAAAATCGCGAAGGAAGCTACTGCACATCAGAGCAAAATCCCATGAAGGGAAGACATCTCTGATCAACATTAGCAGAAAACTACGTTCTCTCATAAAAACATCCAAGGCCAACTTTGAGAGAAAAATCGCTAAGGACACTAAAGATAACCACAAAGCCTTCTTCAGCTATGTTAGAAACCTGGGCGGAAACCCTCAGATATGCTCAGAGTTGGTTCACAACAACAAAAAATACACTGAACCCACAGATATTGCCAACACTCTGGCTGACAGGTTCAGTGCAAATTTATCCCCTCCCTCACCCCCAAAAGAAGAAATACTTATCCCAGCTGAATGTAATCTCCCTGTCATCTCAGATGTCCAAGTGAGAACCGCCCTAAACAAAGCAAAAAACACAGCATCAATGGGACCTGACGGTATCCCAGGTTGCGTGTTACATGAACTCCAAGAGGAGCTAAACCCACACAAAAATGCTATTTAACCTTAGCCTTACTTCGGGATATGTACCTGAACACTGGCATACAGCAACAGTGGTCCCACTCCACAAGGGGGGTGCCTCTACAGACCCTGGAAACTACCGCCCCATAAGCTTAACCAGCCTGGTCTGCAAAGCTATGGAAAGAATCATTATGGAACTCAAACAGAGACATAGGGGACCTACAGACACTTGACCCCACCCAGTTCGGCTTTGTAAAGGGCAGATCCTGCCTTTTAAACCTGGTTGACTTTTTCGAAACAGTCACTAGAGCCATTGATGAGGGCAAAGCAGTCCATACAGCATACTTGGACTTGGCTAAGGCCTTCGACACAATACCCCACTCAGGCATCATAGATAAGCTCAACAGCTTAAAAGTAAACCCTTATGTCACTAGATGGGTTGCAAACTGGCTAAAGGACAGAACCCATAAAGTTAAAATCGCTGGAGCAATGTCAGACTCAAAGCCAGTCACAAGTGGTGTCCCACAGGGATCTGTCCTGGGACCCCTCTTGTTCGGCATTTATTTCTCAGATGTTAAAGCAAACATGGGAGGGCTGTGGCTGACTAAGTTCGCAGATGACTGCAAACTAGGAGCCATAGTCGATACACCAGCAGAGAGACACATCCTACAAAAAGGCCTCACAGAAACGGACAACTGGTGCCGGAGTCACGGCCTTAAACTAAATGCCAAAAAATGTATAGTCATACCCTTTGGGAAAACAAAGTACCCGCAAATTATCACATAGACAGCAACCCCACTGAGTACAGAAAAAGTAATCAGAGACCTAGGGACCCAAGTCGACAGCGACCACTCATTTGACACCCACGTTGCCAAAGTGGTTAGAAAAACATTCTACCTTGCACACCTCATCATGAAGGGATTCACATCCAGATCCAAGGATGTCATTGTTCCCCTATATTCCTCCCTCATCAGACCCATGATTGAGTACAATGCCCCATTTGGTATGTACCTCACCCGGCATTTGCAACAGCTGGAGAGACCACAAAAGTACCTCACCAAGAGGATCAAGGGTCTCCAACATATGTCTTATTCTGCCAGACTAAAGAAACTTCAGCTCTATTCAGTAGCATACCGCCTGCTCAGAGGTGATCTCTGCCTGACGTACAAGGCCATGTCCAATCAGGATCTGATGGACATGCTCCACCTCAAAAAATCCAAATCCATCAGGACCACGAGAGCTAAAGACTTGAACCTCGGCACAAGTATGAATAGGACATGCTGGAGGGATAGATTCATAACCCAGAGGCTTCCCATGCTTTGGAACAAGATCCCAGTTCGTATGAGGCAGAGCCCCTCACTGACTCTCAAGAGAAATCTTGATGAGTGGATGGGAGATCGTAAGTTTACCCCAGGGGTCACATCTGTGTCACTGCTAGACAGGGGCACAGTAAACTAATTCTATTATATAAGGGGACCTTCATTGTGTCACTACTAGACAGAGGCACAGTATTCTAAATTTATTCTGTACATTTTTTGTACCATTTTATGGGGTGGCAAAAGCCACATCACTATGGCTAGGCTTACAAATGCCCCAGGGCAGATAGCCTAGTACTATACTATGAAACGGTTCACACAAAATAGACACACCGGGAAAAACAGTACTAGCCACACACACAAGAACCTCTAATTGAAACAGTTCTTCAGGGTATAACACATGAAACACAATGACAGAGGGGAGGACTAGGTCCTCTAACTAAAACGGGCCTAGCCCGCTGGAACAGGAGGGATACCAAACAAAACACAAGCACTGAAAACACACACAAAATTAGCGATCAGCAAGAATAGCTATTAAAATGGCTTTTGGGTCCAACAACTTTCTCAAAGAGAAATAGTAAAAAAGAGGGTACTTAGCCACAGCCAAGTGAGACCACGTCCGAGCTATACAAGCAGCAAACGAGATCTGGGGATATGGAGCAGTGCACCATGGGATACCCTCTTAGCCCAGCCAATGAGAGGCTTTGAGCTAGTAAAAATCGAAAAATGTCGGAGCCGATATTCGGCTCCAAACCCACGGGTAAGAATGTAGGCGAGATAGGACTACATAACATCCTGTAGGTTTGTCTGACATGACTGTCAAAGTGTTTTTGTTAACAGAGAAGAAAATGAGACTTTATGGTGATAAGGAGAAATTCTTTAATGTTAGACAAGTACCAACAATGGTACACAGACTAAATTACTTGAAAAAGATTAGAAAGATAATCTTAATGCCAGTGACAGTTTTATAAGATACATAACACTCAAATGCTCGAGAGCAGAACATGTCCAACCACGATGGCAGCAAACGAGATCTGAGGTAACGGGGATGAAGTAGGGCATTGTGAGTAGATAGAAGAGCATAAGCGATGGATCCAAAGACTATAGTATGTGGTCAGAGGATTGGATCTATAACCCATAAGTTGGTAAGAATGAAAGACGGATTCCAGTGTTAATCAGGTTGTGTGCTATGTACTGTACCACCACTACACAAATTTTTTTACTTGGAGGGGGTAATAATGTGCTGGGTACCACAATACCATAACATGAGAGTTCCAGTGGGTAAAACCTGAAAGCATCTGGCACCTTCTCATGCTCAAGTCAATAATGCAACTTCTACTGCAAGTACTTTTCTAAAGATTTTGCCCTATGCTTAATAGCTACAGTGAAAACTACACACACCATGGACAGCTGGATGAGTCATACTCTGGAACCAAGCAAAATGAGTGTTGAATCTGTGCAGACTGTCTCCTCGCATGCAAGACCACTATTAACTTTATCCCATGGGCAATCTCTTCCATCTCTTTGATTTGAAAGCCTGCATTTGCACTTGTTTCTGTCCTATAACTCTAGTGCAGATACAGATTCTTAGTTTTAGCACTTAAATTTGCTTATTCGTGCTCAGCACTTGTTCAGCACTTGTAAGCACTAAATAAGCTAATTACTATAGCACTAAATAAGCTAATTACTATAGCACTCAACCTTCCTCATTACCTAGGGGAAAACAGTTTTTGTACTTTTCTCACTTGCTTAGAGAAAAACAGCTCTTGTACTCACTTTCCTCACTTATCTAGAGGAAAATAGTTTTTTATTCAGGCATGTCCAAGGGACAGCTCCCAGTGTTCTCTCCTATCTGATGAATCTGGGCATCTTGAGGCAATGTAGAAATTACCTCATGTACACAGACAACCCTCTCCTCCTACCACCAAACACTACAACCTGTGAGATGCACTTATCTAGCCAAACTGGAGGTAAAGCTCTCTCCAACCAAGACTGAACTTGACAGTCATGAGGAGAAGGTAAACATTTGCACCACACATCACATAGTCTCACTAAATCTACACCACAAAAATCCAGACATAGTAAAACATTCACGGAGGCTCTTAATAATCTAAGCAACAGAGCCCTCCAAAGCAGAAACGCAAGCAAACTTCATCCCCCAACACAACCCAAATGAGACACAGCCCAGACTCAGTGTGCCACAACCACAGCCAATAAGGCAAAACAACATACCCAACTCTATAGTCAGGCACACTGATGTCCCACTCACCAGGCTAAACAAGGAGAAGGTTACTGTCAGCTGTCTGTCGGGTGCCAGGATCCGCCACATAACCCACGCACTCAGGTCACTCCACAAGTACAAATATGACTGTTATTGTCCATGTTGGTGTGAATAACCCGAGACATACCTCCCTGGACTACATGGAGACATGGGAGAGCTCTTCGATCTTGTAGCCCAGGCAGGTATGACCCTAGCCCTGAGTAGTATTCTGCCATCGCCCAGAATGATACCGCAGTACAAGGACAAAATGATTGACCAACAATTGGCTAAGCTTCTGGTGTCATTCTAAGGGGATCCAGTATCTGTCTGCTTGGGATGACATGGTCGACAGACCACGATGCTTTGCCAGAGATGGCCGGCGCCTGCTGCTGGCATTCCAGATACTGGCTAAGGCTCTTGCTGCCCCTATAGTGCCTTTTTTAGGCAAGGTTCAAATAACAAATTCACCACCATAACAGGCAAGCAAAAACTGAGGGTAATGCTACTCAATGCTAGAAGTCTAAATCTCAAAATGCACTCACTCGAGGCACTCCTTAAAATGGAGAACATCGATATCTGTGCAGTGACTGAGACCTGGTTCAAGGCTACAGAAAGCACCCCTGCACTACCAGGCTATAACACACATACACCACGTTTCGGCCATGTAACCTGGACTGAAACACCAAAGGTGGAGGTGTGTCCATATTCATTAAGGATATCCACACCTCCAGGCTAGTTTGCTCAGCATAATGCATCCAAGGTTATCCAAGTGCAACTAACTCTGGGCAAAATTGCAATCCAAATTGTAGCTTGCTACAGATTCCCCACCATGCCCCAGGATTGCCACTCTTTTCTTGATGTACTGGAAAATATTAGGGTTCAACCAAACACCCTAATAATGGGCGACTTCAACTACCCCACCATTGACAGGGAAAACTACTCGTGTACCAACTCTTTAGCTCAACGCTTTCTGGAATTCATAAACTCCAATGCCCTGGGATCAACTTATCCACACCCCCACCAGGTGCAACAATATCCTAGACCTAGTCATTACCAACATGAGTGACTGGTGTTCCACATCTGAAGTCAACTCCTCATTGGTCCGATCTGACCATAAGCTAATCACCCTTGATATCCACATCCCGCCCCCACTAAGGAAACCACGGTAAAAAAATTCTCCAAAGCCAACTTCATGCTTAAGACAGAAATGAACTTCATGACACCCAAGCAGATGGACAATACAGTTACAACTGCTGAATCCTACTAAAATGCACTCTATAAGCACTTACACACGAGTGCATGGACCGTGCTATCCTAAACAGAACCAAGACGCTATCCTCCAAAAAAAGGAAGTCAATCTGGTGGTCCGCTGCCATAAACAAACTGTACAACAGAAGGAAGAAACTGTTGCAAAAGACAGTAAAATCCCATGAGTGGAGGAGCTCCCTGGTCAGCCTCAGTAAGAAGCTAAGATCCTCCAAAGTTAGCTACGAAAACAAAATCGCCATTAATTCCAAGGACAACCACAAAGCATTCTATAGCTATGTCAAGAATCGACAGCAACACCCAGCTCTGCTCTGAGTTACAGCACAATGGCACGAAAATTACAGAACCAACTGATATTGCCAACATCCTGGCAGATAGGTTCAGTGCTAACTTTACGGCCCATATCTATACAGGAAGAATGTACAGTCCATGTAATCGCAACTACACAGGTAAAAGCAGCACACTCTAAAGCCAAAAACACAGCATCCAAGGGACCGGACAGCATCCCAGTCTGCGTTTTATACGAACTTCAGAACGAACTGGCTAATAGCCTCGCATCAGGCTTTGTGCCCAATGAATGGTGCACAGCAGCAGTTATCCCACTCCACAAAGGGGGAGCCACCACTGATCCCAGGAATTATTAGCCTGACGAGCCAGGTCTGCAAGGCCATGGAACTCAAAGACACTGGTAACCTTCAAACTCTGGATCCCACCCAGTTCGGGATTGTGAAAGGCAGATCATGCCTCCTGAACCTGATCGACTTTTTTGAGGCAGTCACCAAAGCCGTAGAGGAGGGTAAGGTGACCTCGCCAAGGCTTTCAACACCATCCCCCATTCTGGAATTACAGCTAAACTCACTAAACTAGGTATAAACCCCTACGTCGCAAGATGGGTTGCCAACTAGCTCACTGACATAACCCACACTGTAAAAGTTGCAGACACCAAATCTGACCTCAAAGCAGTGACAAGTGGAGTACCACAGGGTTCCGTCATGGGTCCTCTCCTGTTTGGCATCTACTTCTCTGAAGTAGAGGCTAACACAGAAGGCTTCTGTCTAACAAAGTTTGCAGATGACTCGAAACTAGGAGCCATAGTCAAGTCCCCAAATGATGTGGACATCCTACTGAAGGGCCTCGCTGAGACGAATGCCTGGTGTCAGTGCCATGGCCTCAAGCTCAATACCAAAAAGTGCAGTGTCATCCCCTTTGGTAAAACTCTGTACCCATGAACTACAACATAGGCAGCAATCTACTTAACACCAAATGTCTGATGAGACCTTGGGACCCAGGTGGACAGTAGTCTCTCCTTTGATAGTCACATCGCCACAGTAGTCAGGAAGTTGCCCTACGTGGCACACCTCATCATAAAAGGGATCTCATCCAGGAAAAAAGTCATTGTTCCCCTCTACTCAACACTCATTAGACCCATTATAAAGTACACTACCCCTTTTAGAATGTACCTCACAAGACATCTGCAGCAGCTAGAAAGGCCACAGAAGTACCTCACAAAGAGGATTACTGGCCTCAAACACATGCCCTACACTGACCACCTCAAAAAAACTCCAGCTTTACTCAGTAGCATATCGCCTACTCCGAGGTGATCTCTGCCCAACATATATAGCTATGTCAAACCCAGAGCTGTTGGACATGCTACACCTAAAGAAATCCCAATCCCTCAGAGCTACAAGCTCTAGGGACCTAAACCTTGCCACAACAAACAGGACATGCTGGAGGGATAGATTCCTGTCCCAGAGACTTCCCATACTATGTCAAGCAAAGTTCATTAGCAGTCGAAGAAAAATCTTGATGAGTGGATGGGAAATAGGAAATGCACCCGGGATCACTTCTGTGTCTGCTTGACAGTGGCACAGGAAAATAACTTTCTTGGATGGCATAAGCCAGGAAATCTTGTTGGCTAGGCTTACATGGGCCATTGGGCCAATAGCCTAGTACATACCTATGAATCTATATCTACAAACTCCAACATAAAGTAAAAAAAAAATCCCCAGAGGAGTACTTATTTGAAACCATGGCTTCAGGCCAAACAGACAAGACTAAATGCAAAGAGGAGACATTCACTGGTACAAAACTGAAGATGGTACCAGCTGCCTACCCCCTTTGTACCACAGACACTGGAAGAGGGAATACACAAGGCCCTGGGACAAGGCAACAGCTCATATTCTGGGCCAGCCTCAAGCTCCTGTAGGTAAAGAAGTCAGTACTGTAAGAGTGAACTATGATCCATTTCACATATGCTTTTTTTTTCTCCAACTTACTAAATGCCTGCTCAACAAAAGTTCGAAAGAGCTGCATATTTTCTAATATGACATTTAGAACCTGCGATTTAATAGTCTGGTAGCTGCCAGGTACTCCACCAGAGATGTCTCCTAGTAACAGACCCATTTCTTCACCCCTGCATTATGCCGCTTACACCAGAGCCAAACTTGAAAATGTGGTTGCTAATCTGAAAAAGACAAGGTTACACAACATTTTAACTCCTCATAAGGGCCCACCTTCCACTTCGACCCACCATTTAGTTGACAAAATGAGCAAACATTACCACAGCATCACTTTTACTTCCCTTGTCATTAAGGAAGGGGATTCACTGCAGCCCCAACAGACCCCTTGCAGGAATACTTTGATACTATGGCTGGATCAGCAACTGGGTTCTTAAAACAGAAGCTTAAAGGAAACTACTTTATTAAAACACGGCTTGTTGGAGTAGGGGGTATCTTCAAAAACACAGGTGAAGATATCCTCCCCATAGCTTCACATCACTAGAAAAATTGTAAAGTTTTAGGTTTAAATAAACCCAGAAGGTCCCTACATATTTTCTGGATACCCATATGAAGTGCTTCACCCTTTCAAGGTGTCTGAAAAATGAGGAACCTATGTTGGGGAATCAAAGAATAATGTACCTTTAATTGTCTGGCCATTTCACCCACTCCAGTCAGAAGTCCAAGCCATCAGCAAGAGGTTTCCTTTTCAAGGTAAGGACCCCTGACCGTGATTAGGATGGCTGCAGACTTAAGCAAAGGTATGAAGCTTTGAACCAACTTCATCAGGTCTATGGGGGGCACTCCACAGAGCCAAAACTAAGGCAAGACTTACATTCTTGGCCATACTTTTGGGGAAATGAACCACCTTAGAAGTATCCATTCACAAGCATGTGTTTGCATCAATTGCTGAACTCTGGACGGTTACATAAAAACTACATAGTACCTTTGCTGTTATCACAAAACTATTAGACCCAGACGGTCATGGAAAAGTGTCTAAACTAATGCTAGGTTTCAGCTTGAGACGAAGTGTCGCTATCCTAATGTGGCAGCTTCCCAACAGACATTACCAGAAGTCTCAGCCTAACTAGGGGATCAGAGTACAGCTAAACAAGTACCTCACATAAAAACTACATAGTACCTTTGCTGTTATCACAAAACTATTAGACCCAGACGGTCATGGAAAAGTGTCTAAACTAATGCTAGGTTTCAGCTTGAGACGAAGTGTCGCTATCCTAATGTGGCAGCTTCCCAACAGACATTACCAGAAGTCTCAGCCTAACTAGGGGATCAGAGTACAGCTAAACAAGTACCTCACTGGACCCTAATCCTGCATGTCCAGGATAGTCTTTGGATAACATATGTTGTGAACCTATTGGGACTCCCTTTCTCTTGGACACTTGTGTTTTTAACTCATTACATCAGAGTGACACCTCCAGGTGCATCTGCAGTTAACTTCCAACACTCTAGGCTTCAAATATCGCTTGCTCATATTTGCATCAATTCCAAAACCATGCTAAGCAAAAGATTTTAAAAGATTTCATCTTAAACTTACACAATGTTAAACTCAACTACATTAATATTTGACCTCCGTCTAGTGCAGGCAAAGATATTAACAGTATAAGATATTGTATAAACATCTTTCTAAATCTCAGCAAACTTTGGAACTCAGTCTCACATGAAAGCTCTCAGCTAGATGAATAGAATGCTGACAGTATAACGAGTGGTTGCGGAGGTATTCCACGTTATCAAAATATTACATATGTAATTACTGTTTACTATGACTTATAAAACTTGGTTTAAGACCTCGAACCTAAAGACCATTATAAAAGTAGTTTATGCTGAAAAGTTGTCATTTATACTTTTCGTAATCCCTATGGTTCCAGAGATTTGTTTGAAATATGGAGAACTTATTCAATAGGCTTAGGCTCCACCTATTGGAAGTTGCACTGCAAACTTCCTAAGCTCCATTGGAGGGAATGCCTTTTCTGACCAAATGGTTCCAAAACATTTGTGACTCCACTTAATATGCTCAAACACAATGAGAGCAGATGTTCTGCTCCGTTACACACTGCACAGACAACTTACTTCCTACAAGTTACCAACTTTAGAAACACAAAAAAATACTAGTCGACAAAACAAGCAAGTAATGCAAAGATTTCTTTTTTTGGGGGGGGGGGGCGCAGACCAAACCAACACTGATATTCAGTACTCTCAACTCAAACTTTCAGACTGGAAAAAACAGCTTGGACAGATGCCCATTATTATTCTAGCCAATAACAATACCATCATCTCCCCTACAGAACACACCAAACTACTTGGTGTTGAGATTGACAACCATCTCAAGATTTGACATTCCCATTTCACTAACCATAAAAAAAGTGGAGCGCTATATAGAACCAAGCAGTTCCTCACCAAAAGCCAGAATATCTGATGCCAATTCACACATTATCGCCATGTCACTCTGCACCTCTCCTATTCTTACCAACCTCAAACTGAGCTCAACAAGCTATTTCTAAATTTGCCACTGGAGCATCCTATCGCAGCCCACCACTGTATCTCACAAGCTTGACTGGCTCGAACTCCAACTTCTACACCTGAATCAACTATCTAGCCCGCAGGATAGTAAAAGTACAGTTGTGCACACTTACAGATGTTAGCGTGTCTTCACTGTTGCAGTAATCACATTTGGGTTATTCCTGCCAGGGTAGCCCTCAGTCCGGCCTGAATACCAGAGACTTCGTATTTCTGCGTCTGTTGCTGTCGCTTGAAGACTGATGTTAGGTAGTCAGTGGTATAAAGGAAGGCAACAGACGCCATTACAACAGTTTTTCTTGCCTTAATTCATCAGGAGCCCCCAAAAGAGGAGGCCAGGCTCTGGTGGCAAAACCCCACCAGTGGAAAATACCAATATGTCCCTTGTAAGGAAAGGAGAACAAGGCATAAAGGCAATAGAAAAAGGGGGAAGGAGGGAGGGGAAAAGTACAGTTGTGTACCACTTACCATAAATGTTGATGTTAAGAGTGTATTCACTGTTGCAGTCATTACATTTGGGTAATCTGCTGGCAGAGTGCCCTCAGTTGGCCTGAACAGTGTCTTGGGTCCTGCATCAGTTACCATCTCTTCTTCCATGACATCAGGGGGTATAAAACATGCAGCCAACGCCATTTTTCAGTTTCTTGCCCCAGATGTCAGGTGCCCCCTAAATAGGGAGCAAATATATATATATATATATATATATATATATAGATATATATATATAAATAAATATAAATGCACTTTTAAAAACAAACTTTACCTTCATCTAAAAGCAAATACACCACAAAGGCTTTTGTGTATAGTGAAGGAAAGAAAAAGTATAGAAAGGGGGATGGCGGGTGGGTAAACCGGACTCCAACAGTGAATACGCTTGAACATCTAACATTTATGGTAAGTGTAAACAATTGTACTATGTTCTTAGTGTTTCACTGTTGCAGTCATTACATTTGGGTAGAATCCTAAAACTATGGATGAGAGAATGGAACTAAACATTAGGAACGACTATAAAGACCTGCAGAACTGCAGTGGCAAAGCCTTCCCTGGATCTGAAGAAGAGGCAAATAACGCTTTGTGAATGTATGAACAGAGCTCCAAGTAGCAGCTTCTAGAATGTATTTGGTTGGAACCCCTCTGAGAAAAGCTGCTTAAGTAGAGGCAGCCCTGGTGAAATGTGATCTGATCCCCTTGGGCACAGGTTTACCATGATGCAAGTAGCAGAAAGAAATGCAGTGGCTTATCCACATAGAAATAGTCTGCTTTGATATAGCCTTCCTCTCTGACCCTGCAGCAAATGCTACCAGTAGTTCCTCAGACTTTGAGATTTGGTTCTGTTTAAGTAGAATCTTAGTTGTCTGTGTACGTCCAGTGAATGCAGAATCCGCTCCCCCGTGTTCTGCGGATTTGGGTAAAATGTTGGCAGGTGAATGGTCTGGTTAAGAGCCACACTGGATACCACACCTGAAGCATAAAAGGATTGGTCCTGATGGACACCCTGTCCGGGTAAAATATAACAAAAGGCTCCACTGCCATGAGAGCCTGTAGTTCTGAAACCCTTCTTGCTGACGTGACTACCAAGAGAAAGAGTTTTCCAAATTAAAACTTTTATATCCGCAGTAGCTGCTGGTTCAAAAGGAGGCAGGGTGAGTTTTTCCAACACAAAATTGAGTTCCAATGCAGGAGTTGGTGATCTTCTGGGAGACCTTAAATATTTGGCCCCTCTAAGATACTGTTTAAGCAGAGGATGAGAAAAGAGGGGAGGTTCTGTGTTGTAATGAGCCGAGATGGCAGAGGCATGTATTTTTATTGAAGAAAAAGATAGGTCCTTGTCAAGCATCTCAGTCAAATATTGTAAAATCTGATGAATATCGGGCTTTGCTGTGTCTATTCTTGTGCTTGGTTGCAAGCACAGAATCTCTTCCATTTATCAGCATAAGATTTTCTAGTACTAGGCCTTCTGGCTTCCAAAAGGACATCCATCACAGATTTACTGAGGTGTTTGAATAATTGATCAGCCATGCTACAAGATTCAGAGTTTGGAGCTGAGTGTGCAGAATTTGATTGTTCTGCTGAGACAGTAGATGAGGTATTAGAGGCAAGTACCATGGAGGAAGTTGAGACATATTCCTTAGAAGTGGGTACCAGTGCTGGCGAGTGCAATTCGGAGCAACTAGGTTCATTTTTGTTTTTTTCCTGTCTGATTTATAGTAAGACCTTGGAGAGTAGAGGCAGAGGGGGAAAGGCATAGACTGATGGGTTTTTCCAGCTGAAGGATAGGGCATCCACTTTCCATGCTTCTTTGTGACGAGTTCTTGTGCAAAATTTGTCCAACTGATAATTTTGGGGAGAGGCAAATAAATCTGTCTGGGCTCCCACATTTCTGTGTTAACATGCTAAAGAATTGTGGATCCAGTTTCCATTCGTGCGGGTCCATAAGATTTCTGGCAGGAATTGAGCTTGAAGATGCATTTGGTAAATCAAGGCGGTGTTCCACAAGGCCATGGCTAGTCTGCAAAAGGGGTTGGAATGTGTACCCCCCCCCTGCTTATGTACCACAACTGCAGTGTTGTCAGTCTATCAGTAGTTGTCCTGGATGAAGCAAGTCCTTGAAGGCTGTCAGAGCATTCTGAACAGCTAGCATCTCTTTCTGGTCGATATGCAGATGCATTCGGTTTGGGGTCCATTTGCCCTGAATGCATCTCCCCCAGCCAGGTGCCCCCCCCCAAGCATAGTCTGATGCTTATGTAGTTAGGGTTTGGGTGGCAGGGGGTACAGTGAATGACAGTCCCTTGTTTTGGAGACATGTCTGCCCACCAAAGAAACTCCTGTTGTAGGCAGAGAATGAGAGGAATCATTGTTTCAAGACTGAATGTTGACTCCATAAACTTTTTAGGTACCACTGAAGTTTCCTCATATGCAGTCTCGCATATGGAATTAGTAGAATGCAGGATGCCATGAACCCCAAAGCATGCAGAATGTCTTGCAGATAACTGGGTTTTTGTTGCCATCTGTTTGAAGTATGTTGTTGGTTGCCTTTGTCTGGTGTGAGGTAAGCCATCTGGGCAGTTGTATTCAAGCTTGCACCCAGGAATGTAATATTTGAGAGGGTACCAGCTGGGATTTCTTTTCGTTTATGGTGTACCCCAGGGCATGCTAGAAGCCTTTTTACAAACGCCAGATGTTGGTGTCCTTGTCCTCTGCTTGAATGAGACAGTCGGACCAGATAAGGGCAAATTTGAATGCTTCTTTGTCTGCAGAATGTGATTACTGGTGCCAGGCACTTTGTAAAGACCCTGGGCACAGTAGATAAGCCAAAGGGCAGTGCAGAGAATCTGTAATGCAAAAAACCTTTGAAGCGGAGATATCTTCTGCATGATCCCCTTATTGGGATATGCAGGTATGCCTCTTAAGTCTAGAGTTACTAACCAAGCATTCCTGCCTGGCATAGGCAGTAGCTGTTATAAAGTCAGCATTTTGAATTTTGGAATGTCCAGGAACGTGGTCAAAATCGATAAGTCCAGTATTGAACGCCATGAACAGTCTTTTCTGGGTACCAGGAATAGTTGAATAAAAACCCTGCCCTTTTTCCTGTTCTGGTACCGGTTGAATAGTCCCCATTATCCATGAGAGGGACATGACTTATTTCTGGGCCTCTGCCCACTGGTTTTGTGGCAGATCTGGCCATACGTTTGGAATTGGCAAAGTATGGAAATGAAATCTGTACCCCTGGGATACTATGTTTAATACCCACTTGTCCTGAGTAATTAACTGCCAATTTTGAGCATGAAGTGCTAGTTTTCCCCCAAGGGGGCTGCCAAAAGATAAGTGCTTGGTGATTGTAGAGGAAAGTCATTGAAACTGCTTACTGTAGGGTTGTGCTTTGTTTCCTCCAGATTTGGAGGCGGAGGCACCCCATTGCTTTGACCTGTAAGAACCTTGCGATTGGTATCGGGAGCCTTTTGAGCACCTGGATTTACACAGGAAAGGACCAATTTTTAGTAAGCCAGTGTCTACTGAATATGGGTGGCTGCACTTGCAAGAAATCTTTTACCATCTGCATAGATTTAGCTTTGGTCTTTCATTTTCTTTAAAACCTCTTCTGCCTTATTACCAGAGTATCGTGCTGCAAAGGGGCATCCAACAATTTAGCTTTAACATGATCAGGCAGATTTTGCTCCTTGAACTAGGCATGCCTTCTAATCACAGATCCAGTAACGGTGGCCCTACAAGAGGCCTCGAAGGAATCAAAACCACATTGCAAAGTATGCTTTCCAACCTGTTCTGCTGAATGCAATAATTCATGTAACTATTTTCCACACAATCAGAAATCATCATTTTCTGTTTCTGTAAGCCCATAACATGCTGTTGATATTTAAGCATATGAAACAGGCAGTTTAAGGCCCTAACTGCCAAGGTTGCAGACGTATAAAAGTACAGTTTTGTACCTACCATAAATGTAGATGTTCGAAGATCCACATTGCTGCAGTCCTTACATATGGGTAGTCCGCTGTCCTCGGTCGGCCCGAATACCAAAGTATTAGGCTGACGTCGGTCATGGGCGCTCAGATCTGACATCAGAGCGTCAGGGTATAAAAGCGCATGACCGACGTCATATCCTCAGTCTTTTCTTGCCCCAGATGTCAGAAGGCCCTAAAAAGAAAGGCCACAGCCCAAAAACAGGATACCTCCCAAAAACATGCCCAACAACCAGCATCACCCAGACCATATAGTCATGCCAAACTACAGAGGGGAAGGAGGGAGAGTAAATTGGACTGCAGCAATGTGGATCTTCGAACATCTACATTTATGGTAGGTACAAAACTGTACTATGTTCTTCATCTCACATTGCTGCAGTCCTTACATATGGGTAGAATCCCAAAGCAGAGGTAAAGGGAGGATGGCAAAATCATAAAGCATTAGGGGCTGCTAAAATGCCCTGTAATATAGCAGTGGCAAATCCAGCCCTAGACTTAGAATAAAGAGGAAGGTGGTAATGTTTAGAAAAAGTGTGTACTGAACTCCCAAGTGGCTGCTTCCAAAATATCTTTTGTAGCTACCCCCCTTAGAAAGGCAGTAGAAGTGGCAGTAGCTCTAGTGGAATGAGGTCTGATTCCAGCCGGAATCTCCTTACCATGATGGGAATAACAGAAAGAAATACAAAAACCAATCCATTTAGAAATTGTTTTGAAACAGGTTTTCCCTGAGAACCCAAAGCAAAAGAAACAAACAACTGCTGAGACTGCCTGAACCCTTTAGTTCTGCTCAAATAATATCGCAACTGTCTGTGTATATCCAAAGTGTGCAAAATCTTCTCCCCTTTATTTTGGGGGTTTGCATAAAAAGTAGGCAAATGAATAGTTTGGTTTAAAGCCACACTAGAAACCACTTTAGGCATAAAGGAAGGGTTAGTACGCAAAGACACCCTATCCTTGTGGAAAATCAGGAAAGGCTCAACCGCCATAAGGGCCTGTAATTCAGAAACCCTTCTCGCAGATGTAATGGCCAACAAAAAAGCAGTCTTCCATGATAAATATTTCAACTCGGCAGTCGCTGCAGGCTCAAAAGGTTATAGAGTGAGTTTCTCCAACACAAAATTGAGATCCCAAGCAGGAGTAGGAGCTCTACGTGGGGGTCTTATATTCTTTGCCCCTCTAAGGAATTGCTTAAACAAAGGATGAGAAAACAATGGTGGGTCACAGTCATAGTGAGCAGAAATTGCTGCAGCATGAACCTTTATAGAGGAGAAGGACAAACCTTTGTCCAATAACTCAGTAAGGTATTGAAGAGCAACACTTAAGTTAGGTTTAGAAACATCAAAGTCCTTTGCTGTACTCCAAATTAAAAATCTCCTCCATTTATCTGCGTAAACTTTCCTTGTACTAGGCCGTCTGGCCTCCAAAATAACATTCAAAACTTGTTGTGGAAGCTGAGACCCTCCAGGGTTTAAAACCGAATATGCCAGGCTGTTAGATGTAGAGAGTGAAGTTTGACATTGAGTAAATGACTGTTCTCCTGAGACAGCAGGTGTGGAATCAAGGCAAAGGCCATGGAGGCTCCCTGCACCAGACTTCTCAGTAATGGGTACCAGTGCTGTCGAGGCCAATTCGGAGCTATTAAAATCATGGTTGGCTTGTCCTGTCTGACCTTCAGGAGTACCTTTGGGAGGAGAGGCAGTGGTGGAAAGGCATACACGTGAAGATTGCTCCAATTGAATGAGAGAGCATCCACTTTCCAAGCTGTGGGATGAAACCTTTTCGTGCAAAACTTTGGCAGCTGGTAATTTAGTGGAGAAGCGAACAGATCTATGTCTGGAGTTCCCCATAACACTGTCAATTTTTGAAATACATGAGGATCCAACTTCCACTCGTGGGGATCCATAATTTGTCTGCTCAACACATCTGCTAAGGAGTTCTGTGCTCCTGGCAGAAACCTTGCTTGAAGATTTAGCTGCAAACAGAGCAGTCTCCCACAAAATCATTGCTTGTCTGCATAGAGGATATGAATGTGTCCCCCCTTGCTTGTTGATGTACATGACAGTTGTGTTGTCTGTTTGAATCAACACCTGTCCTGGAAGAAGTAAATCCTTGAAAGCTATCAATGCAAATTGGACTGCTAACATCTCCTTCAAGTTGATATGTAAATGTTGAAGTCTGGCAGGCCACGTGTCTTGTATCCATTTTCCATTTAGATGAGCTCCCCAAGCTTTGTCTGAGGCATCTGTCGTTAGAATCTGACTCGCCTCTGGTCGGGTCACAGAGTCCCTTGTTTAAGTGACATTCCTGAGCCCACCACAAAAATTCCTTTTGAATGCAAGGTATTATCTGAATGACAGTGTCCATATCTTGGCAGTGTTGCGTCCATACATTTTTGAGATACCATTGTAGCTTCCTCATATACAGTTTGGCATTGGGAAGTACCAGAATACAAGATGCCATGAACCCCAAGGCTTGAAGGACTGTCCTTGCAGTCAGCCTGGACTGACGAGACAATTGATGGAAATAGAGAAAGATTCTTTTGTTTGTCCGGGGTTAAAAAGGCCATCTGGGATGCTGTATTCAGTCTCACACCCAGAAAGCACATGTCCTGAGAGGGTACTAGACTGGACTTTATTTCGTTCACAGAATACCCTAGGCATCTTAACACTGCCATCACATACTGTAAATGATGAAGAAGTTCGTCCTTTCCTTGAGCCAGAATCAGGCAATCGTCCAAATAAGGATAGATTTGTATTCCTCTTAGCCTGAAGAAAGCTACCACTGGAGCCAGAACCTTCGTGAACACTCTGGGTGCAGTAGATAAGCCAAAGGGCAATGCAGAGAATTGATAATGAAAAGTCCCAGCCCGAAAACACAGATACTTCCTGCAACTGGGCCTGATAGGAACATGAAGGTAAGCCTCCTTGAGATCCAGAGTCACCATCCAGTGATCTTTGCCCAGCAGAGGTAAAAGCTGTTGTAACGTCAACATTTTGAACTTGGGAATGTCCAGATATGTGTTGAGGATAGATAAGTCCAAAATGGGTCTCCACGTGTCCCCTTTCTTTGGTACTAGAAACAGGCGAGAATAAAATCCTAGGCCCACTTCTGGCAGAGGGACCGGTTGTATAGCTCCTATTTGAAGTAGAAGAGAAATTTGGTTGTGAGCCTCTAGTCTTTGCTGAGGAGGAACGTCTGGCATGCCTTTGAAAGGAGGCAAGGTATGGAAATAAAACTTGTAACCTCGGTGTATGATATCCAGTACCCATTTGTCTTGGGTAATTAAAATCCAATTTTCCTTGAAAAGTGCCAACCTTCCTCCCAAAGGTGCTGCCAGGCAAGAGGGATCTGGCAGCTGAAAAAGTAGGTCATTGGGCCTGTTTACGAAAGGACTGGCCCCTACCCTCACTCGAAGATTGTGCAGGTGAACTCCCTGTTCTAGGTCTGAAGGAACTCTGAGCTCTGCCCCTACCACGTCTAGATCTACCCCTAGACTGAGAATCATAAGAAGGATACGTCCACCCCTTAGCAGGCCAATTCCTACTAAACTTTGGAGGCTGAACTTGCAAAAAATCCTTAACAGTCTGCATAGACTTAGCCTTGTCCTCCATTTTCTTCAAGACTGATTCCACAGGTGGACCAAACACTTCAGACTGCAAAGGAGCATCCAAAATCCTTGTTTTAACATGGTCAGAAAAATTCTGATCCTTCAGCCAGGCGTGCCTGTGAAGAACTGAACCAGTGGCAGCCACCCTAGACGAGGCCCGCACAGCATCAAAACCACATTGTAAAGAATGCTTACCAACCTGCTCAGAGACATGCACCAAATCTTGTAATTCTTTACACTCAATGCCTTCTGCCAGAGCATCCACCTTAGATTTCAATTGAAAAAGAAGAAAGTTTTGATATTTCAACATATGAAACTGGCAATTCAAAGCCCTCATTGCTAAGGTAGAAGAAGTATAGACCTTCTTTCCCCATCTACCCAAAGCTCTAGCCTCTATCTAGAGGAACCGGATTTTTTACAACAGAGGCCTTGACACCCTTGGGTCCCTGACTAATAGTTTCTGGGTCCGCCCTAGGACTCTTATAAAGATATTTATGAGCCTCAGGCACCCTGTAATACCTATCTGGTTTAACAGGCGCAGGAGGCAGAGAATCAGGATTAAGCGAAGCCTCTGAAAACACATCCTGCACAACATCCAGAACAGGTGGTATAGCTAAGGGCCTATGTTGAGGTAAAAGCAAAAATTCCCTAAGCCTTTTCCGAGAATCAGAGAAGTCTTGACCTTCCCACTTAAAATGCTCCCTCACAGAGTGAAGTGTCTCTGAAAAAGAAAAATCCTCTGGAGGAGAAGCAGAAGGAGTGGAATCTTCTGCATCAGAATCAGAATAAGGAGAGTACTCCTGCAAGTCTTCAGCCGAAGACTCTGAAACATCTGAAGCCTGTTCAAAACTTCCCAACTCTGGCTCCACCCTAGGCCTCTTATCAGGAGGGGGCAAAGAACCTCTAATTAGAGTAATCAAATCTTCTGCCATTTTAAGCATGTGCTTCTTAGGCACAGACCCTGCTGAACTAGGAGTGACACCAACAGAAGCTAAACCTGGCCTGCCCCTGGGAGAAGCCTTGGAAACAGAAGGAGAGGGCCTAACCACCCTGGGAAGGGAGGGGAGTACAGTAACCTGAGAAGCCCCTTCAGCCTGCCCTGCCTCAAGAGAGGCCACATCCTGCAAAATTAAAGTCTCCCCCTGAGACTCTAAAGAAGTCTCCGTCGGACCCACCGGTTCCACTGAAGCCTCTAAAGAACCGGCGTCCGGAACGGACGACTCATCTTGCCTGGGCTTAACTGTTTTGTCTTTGCGCTTCTTCGTGGAAGCGGGCGCCGGAGAATCAGACGGCATATTATAATTGCACCGCTTACCAAAGACCAGCCTAGCACAATCTAACCTTCGCTTAATAGTGCGCTTATTGAACCTAGCACAAAAGCGACACCCAACTACGTCGTGCTCAGGCCCCAAACAAGGAATGCACAAAGAATGATAATCCCTAAGCGGTATCTGTTTCCCACAAGAAATACAATTATTCACTTTTTCTGACATCCGGTACTACACTGAGGCAAGAAAAAACCAAAATAATCCCCAACGGGGTACTTAGCCAACTTGGATTCGGTCTGAAACTCCGAACTCGAAAAATTTCAGAACGCCGAACGGCACTTGCAACGCTGCTTCTGCATCGGACCATGCGGCAAAAAAGACTGAGGATATGACATCGGTCATGCGCTTTTGTACCCTGACGTCCTGATGTCAGTTTTAAGCGCCTTGACCGACGTCAGCCTAATACTTTGGTATTCGGGCCGACCGAGGACAGCGGACTACCCATATGTAAGGACTGCAGCAATGTGAGATGAAGAACATCAAAAATATTCCCCAATGGGGTACTTAGCCTAACTTGGTTTCGGTTAGGAACTCAGAATACGAAAATTTCAGAACGCCGAACGGCACTTGCAACGCTGCTTCTGCATCGGACCATGCGGCAAAAAAGACTGAGGATTACTCTTTTAGAGAGACTTTTATACCCTGACGCTCTGATGTCAGATCTGAGCGCCCATGACCGACGTCAGCCTAATACTTTGGTATTCGGGCCGACCGAGGACAGCGGACTACCTATATGTAAGGACTGCAGCAATGTGAGATGAAGAACATCCTTCTTTCCCCATCTATCCAGCACCCTGGAATCTCTATCAGAGGGGGTACGATTTTTGGCTGTAAAGGCCTTTACACCTTTGGGACCCTGAGAAATAGTTTTAGGATCATCAGCAGGATTTTTTAATAGAAATTTGTGGGAGTAAGGAACCCTGTAATATCTGGCTTACTAGGAGCCATGCTTGATTCCGAAAACACCAACAATTTCTAATACAGGAGGTATTGCCAAAGGCCTATGCTGAGGAAGAAGGAAATCCCCAGTCTTTTTTTGATTCAGAGAAGTCCTGACTCTCCCAGTGAAAATGTTTCCTTAAAGTATGCAAAAGTCTCTCTAAAAGAGTAATCCTCAGGAGGAGATGTAGATGAGAGATTCCTCTGCATCAGAATCCTCATAGGGTGGAATAGAAAATTCCTGATCAGAAAAAGAATCAGAAGAAATAGAAAAAAAAAGTTATGTACTCACCATAACGTTCCATCTGAGTAGGTAACTTCAATTGTCAGCAACCTGTGGGATATCGGATCCGAGCCGGCAGCTTTCCAAGCTAAAGATCCAAGCTCTCAGCTCCTCCCCCTTACCCACAATACCCTACCTCCCCTCCAGTCCTTAGATCGAGTTTGCCAAATTATCTACCAAAAATAGTCAAACATACTCGAAAGAGAAACACTAACCTGATGCGTGACAGAAGGAAAACATTCCATCATGAATATGACTATGAACAGGCTAGGGAGCAGGAGGGGGGGGGGGGTCGGTTGCTGACAAATTAAGTTACCTACTCAGATGGAACAATATGGTGAGTACACAACCTCTATCTGAAGTAGTTAACTTCATTTGATCAGCAACCTGTGGGACACAGTCCCCAGCTACCAAAAACCTGGGAGGTCCTCAAGGAAGGATATTCTGGAGCACTGCAGAGCCAAAGGCTGCCCTAACCTCTGGATATCAGATCCAATTTATAATGAGAAATGAAGGTATGAGAAGAGGCCCAAGTAGCCGCTGAACAGATGTCATCTAAATGAAATCGACCAAAATGCTGCAGAGGTAGCCATAGAACGGGTAGAGTGAGCATGAAGCCCCAAGGGTTCTGGCCGACCGGAAGCTGTATATGCGTGTAAGACGCAGTGGGATATCCATCTAGCTAAGGTAACTTTTGTAATAGGCTTGCCTAAGGACGGCTTAGCTAAAGACACGGAAAGCTGCTCCGATTTGCAAGCAGCAGCTGTCCTGTGCAAGTAAAATCGCAATTATCTATGCACATCCAACAAGTGCAGTCTGTATTCCCCTTTGTTCTGAAAGTTGGGGAAGAAAACAAGAAAATTGATGGTTTGATTGATATTGGTCTCGGAGGCTACCTTAGGCAAGAATGACTGATTAGTCCTGAGAGATGCTCTGTCCTTATGGAAGACCAGGTATGGGGGTTTTGTACAAAGGGCTTGAGGTTCAGATATCCTTCTAGCCGAAGTACTTGCAATCAGGAAGGCAGTTTTCCAAGATAAGAATTTTAAATTTACGGAAGCTGCAGGTTCAAAGGGAGGTTCAAAGGGTGGACCAGTTAGTGTCTGAGGAACTAAGGAAGTCCCATGGGGGAACCACATTCTTGACCGGAGGTCTTAACAGAAAGGTGCCTTTCAAAAAGGTCTTTCATATCTTAGCGGAAGCTAAGGGACCAAGGTTGTCCCCGATGTGGAAATGGGAAATAGCAGCCATCTGAACCTTGACAGTAGAAGCACTGGCCCCTTGGTGGAAAATGTGGGACAGAAATTCAAGACCTGTTGGAATGGGAGCCGTAAAAGGGTCCGAATCCCTATGTTTGGCCCAGATGGAAAAACTTCCATTTACTCTTTTGTGCCGCTACCAGAATAGATTTTACGAAAGACGAGATATCGGGAGTCCTAGTCACTAGTGAAACTGGATCAACCAAGCCGTGAGCTTGAGTTCGTCCAGGTTTGGAGTTTGCAATCCCGAAGGATGAGATGAGATCAGGAATGGGATCTAAGACCCAAGGAGGAGCTATATGCGAGACTGCAGGTACGGGAACAAGATCTGGCGAGGCCAGAATGGGGCTATGAGAATTATCTTGCTCCCCAACCGATGAGCTTTCTGCAGAAATCTCATAAGCATAAAGACCACCGGGCAGCCAAGCATGAACCAGAGTGTCTCTGGGACTCTCCACCGGTGGGGGAATTAGAGCGAAAAATTTGCTGCATTTTGCATTTGAAGGAGACGCGAAGAGATCGCAGCAAGGCTGACCCCATCTGAGGAAGATCTGTTTCACTACTAAGGGGTTTAGAGACCACTCGTAAGGTGTGAGGATAGAACGACTCAGCTTGTCTGCTAGAATGTTGGACCGACCAGAAATGTGCATTGCTATCAGAAAGCGGCTGGTGGAAATTGCCCATTCCCAAACTCTCGTAGCTTCTTGACAAAGAGGGTAAGACCCGATTCCCTCCCTATTTGTTGATGTACCAGAGTACCGCCATGTCTGTCTGAATTGCAATAGTCTCCGGAGGAGGAAGGTCTTGCAACGCTAAACGCACCGCCCTCGTCTCCAGAACACCGATATGCAAAACTGTCTCTACCGGGGTCCATGTGCCTTGGACGGTTCTGCCCATGCAATGCCCCCCCCCCCACCAGAGGTGAGAAGCATCTGTGGTCAGCGTGGTTTGGGGTTGAGGCATCACAACGGTCTCTCTTCCCGAAGCTCTTGGGAATGGAGCCACCAAAAGAAGGGAGTTCCTGCAAACCCTGCTTAGGGGAATCGGTGAATCCAATGGATGAAGGAGGAGGGACCATTGGACCTGAAGGGTCCATTGAAGGACTCATGTGCAACCGAGCAAGAGGTGAAAGGCTGATGGCTGCCACCATGGATCCTAGGGCTCTCAGGACTAATTCTGCGGGTGGGGCTGGGGACTGTAGAAACGCTATTACATGGAGTGACAAGGTGCGTAACCTGTCCGCTGTCAGAAAGGCCTTGGACTGAAGCGTGTTTATCCTGGCCCCTATGAAATCCAGAACTTGAACAGGATGAAGAGAAGACTTCCTGAAATTTATGGTAATGCCTAGATGATGGGCCAAGAGTAAAGAATAATCCCTGGCATAACAGAGTATATGCCTGGTGGGGGCAGTGAGGAGCCAGTCGTCTAGGTACAGAAAGACGTGAATTCCCTGAAGTCTCAGGTGGGCTGCCACAACTGCCATGACCTTGAACACCCTGGCGGCTGTGGTGAGGCCGAACGGAAGAACCCTGAACTGATCATGACTGGCTCCTAGCCGAAAGCGGAGAAACCTCCTAGATCGTCTGTCCATGAGAATGTGGTAGTACGCATCCTTGAGGTCTATGGAGCACATCCAGTCGTTCTCCTGCAGAAGGGGGAGAACAGATTGTAGAGTGACCATCCGGAATTTCTCTTTGGCAATGAACGGGTTCAAAGTTGACAGGTCGAGAATTGGCCTCAAGTCCCCCGTCTTTTTTGGCACCAAAAAGAACCTGGACTGCTCTGGGGGGACGTGCTGGATGGCCCTTTTTTCTAGTAACCTCTTCATTTCTGAAGCCGCTGCCTCCCTCTGATTGGGTGGGACATCTGGGAGGCGCTTAGTTAGCGGGGGAAGATTCAGGAAGGGGATAGAGTAACCTCTGGATATTATTTGGAGCACCCAGCGATCTGTAGTAATGAACTCCCAACTTGCTAGATGTGCCGAAAAATGCCCCTCAACTGCCTCCAGAGAGGGACAGTCTGGCAACCCCTCAGGGCTACTGCGCGGGTCGGTCGAAGGGTTCGACAAAATTCTTCGGTCCCCCTCTGCCTCTGGGACAGCGTCCACCTTGTCCTCCTCTGCCACTGAAGGACGAACGGTCTGGAGCGGGACAGGACTGCTGAGGACCTTTGAGGAGCAGAGAAGCAGATTCCGACGGCAGACAGCATCTTCCCGTCTTTCTCGCTCTGGAGTAGCGTGTCGGACGGTTTTGCCGAATAGTGTAGAACCGTCAAAGGGAGTTGGCAAAGGACGTCTTGAAGGGTTCCACAAAGTCGCAAAGACGGAGCCAGGTGTGGTGCCGCAGAGAGACCCCTGCTCTGCTGGCTCTAGCCACCCCCTCCATGGTATGGGAGAGAAGCTGCATAGAAGTGTTAGATATTGACTTTAGAGTGGCCATGCGAGCAGAGAAGGTCCATTTGTCCTCAGCCGCCATGGACTTTGGGGGAGACCCAGCGTACTCATCAGGTCCTGCTGAAGCCTAATGACATCTGTCAGATAATTTAGCGCCCTTATAGAAAAGGTGGCTGAAGCAAACATCCGCTTTCCAATACGGTCCATTGTCCGAGACTCCTTATCAGGAGGATGGACAGAGGAACTTTCTTGTGCCAGTTCCTTCTTGGTGGCAGCCGCCACCACCATGGCATCTACTGGGGAACCTTTATTCCATGCCGGCTTGTTGGAAGGGGGACCAAGAATTTTATCCGGTCTCCTAGCGATTGGCTCCACAGTGTCCGGCTCCTTCCAAGCCCTGGTAATAATCAAGTCTAGCAGGGAGTCGGCTGGGGGGGGACACCCAAGAGGTAGACGGGCCTGCGTCAAACACCTCCAGAAACAGACTTATCTGAGGAAGGTTTCTGGACTGACCACCCCCCTCTTATGCACAGCATCTCCATAATGTCTCCACTGGGGGTGACCTGGGGGAACCTTCCCCTTCCTCTAAGTCAGTGTCCTCAGTGAGGGACTCGGGGGGAGTCCAAGTGCCTCCTCTTATACGTTCGTTTGAGGGTCCTCCTCGGCGGGGCTGTCCAAGGAGGGCTCACCAACGGGGTCCTGTTCCTCTACAGGAACTGGGGCACAGATGCAGGCTGTCCCTGGGGAAGAAGACAGGCCCATATGTGAGGGAGTGAAGGGTGGATCCGTAGCACGGACCGGGTACTTCAAACTCCGACAGCACCCTCTCCACCACATCGAAAGCCAAAGGCAAAACACTCTCCTCTGGCTCCGAGAGTAGTCCCCTCGGCTCCGACGTGAGGACCGGTGTCAGAGCCGACGCGATCGGACCGGAAAGGGAAGTGTGTTCAGACAGCAACGGAGCTGAAGACACTCAACCCTGCAGATCCAAAGCTCAGCTCTCGGCCCAGAGAGCTCGGATCTGAAAGATGACCTGATAAACTCAAGGGTAAGGCCGGCGATGTAGCAACTATTATCAGCGCAGACTCCCAGGTTCCGAGAAGACTCGGATCAGACTGCTCCGAAACCAGATAGTGGATCGGAGAAGGAACAATGGGTGCAAAGAAAGGGGCCGAGCTCCCTCCCGGACGGAGGGGGGGGCGGAGGCAGGAGCACTCCCATCTGCATCTGGGCCTGCAGGAATAGACGCATCATCCGGTCCATATCTGCAGACAGACTCCTGGTAGACCTGGAAGTTGTAGAGGCAGGCTGGGAAGGCCGCCTAGACGACCTCAAAGGTGACCGGGACTCCTCCTCCAACTCCGGAGAGAAGTGTGGAGAACGGAGCCAAGAGGGGGAAGACCTGGAAACCCTCATGGGGGAACAAGTCAATTTAGTTGGCGGAGCCGAAGGGACTGAATCGGCCCACCGCTTATGGCTCTTGTGCCTATCCCTCTCCTTTTCCTTCTCTCTGTCTTCTCTTTACTAGAAGAGTCTCCCACTCCCTGGGAAGCAGCAGGAGGTTGAGTCCCAGCCAGGGGAGCGGGAACTGAAGGCTGGACAGTCGCAGCCATGACTGGCACCACTTTCTGAAGCCGCTGCCTCCCTCTGATTGGGTGGGACATCTGGGAGGCGCTTAGTTAGCGGGGGAAGATTCAGGAAGGGGATAGAGTAACCTCTGGATATTATTTGGAGCACCCAGCGATCTGTAGTAATGAACTCCCAACTTGCTAGATGTGCCGAAAAATGCCCCTCAACTGCCTCCAGAGAGGGACAGTCTGGCAACCCCTCAGGGCTACTGCGCGGGTCGGTCGAAGGGTTCGACAAAATTCTTCGGTCCCCCTCTGCCTCTGGGACAGCGTCCACCTTGTCCTCCTCTGGAGGAAGAAGAATCCGGGGGGCAAGAGTCCCGCCAGGATTAGCTTGTTTCTCCTGTCCCTCAGAGCCCGGGGGTTAAAGGCTGCACAAATCTGGCAGCCCGATGTTAAGTGAGCTACCCCCAGACAGAGAACGCACTGAGTGGCCATCCGCTGGGGACAGCTTATGACCACACTTAGCACATTCTGAAAATGTGCCTTAGGGCCCTTGGCCATCACACTCACGCACACACCCTAACACACAGTAAGGGGAAGGGAAAAAACACTAATTTACTACTAAATACAACTAAAAAACGGTTTAACTAAAGTATGAGTCTACTATACACACACAGAAATCATTTTTTTTTTTTTTAACAAAAATACTCCTAAATTCCTCTCACCTAAAACGCTAAGAACTCTTCCCTTATGTTTCAGAAGCCGCGGCAAACGAGATCTGGGGACTGGAGGGAGGTAGCAGGGTATTGTGTGCAAGTGGGAGGAGCTGAGAGCTCGGATCTTTAGCTTGGAAAGCTGCCGGCTCGGATCAGATAGCCCGCAGGTTGCTGATCAAATGAAGTTAACTACTTCAGATCCTGAAGATTCATAATCAGTGCCTTGCTTAGGCCTCTTAGCAAGGGGGGGGGGGGATTGGGAACCCCTTATCAAGGTAATTAGATTGTCAGCCATTTTGATGTTTAGGCATAGGGGCCTCAGCACATGACTCATGTCTTTTTAGACAGATGTTTTTGACCTTGTTTTTGCTGCTGGCGTCAGGTTTAATATAAAAATGTTGAGGCCTGAAAACACCCCCAGAAGCCGGTGCCTGTTCAGCGGGTCCGGACCCATCCAAGGGAGTGACATCTGCGGGTTCAATACTCTGAGAAACTCGCAGCACACCGGACTCTGAATGGTTCTCGGTAGAGGCCTGTGACTCAAAAATAGCGGGTATCAGGGGATGCAAAAGCACCTCACTGAGTACCGACTGGCTTAGAAGCTTCGTCGGTTTTGAACCTCTGTCTTTGCGGTTTTTGTGAACTCCAGTAGTTGGATTGCTAACCGACATTTCAGGATAATTAAATCTTGTACCAAAATATTTAGAAGCAAAAATATACAGACGCTTAGTGCACTAGTTAAATCTAGCACAAAACCGACAGCAAGGCACGTTGTGATCTGGGCCTAGGCAAGGAATACAGTACAAATGAAAATCATTGAGGTATTTGCTTTCTACAAGTAATACAATTAACATTTACTGACATTGGTAAGGAGCAAGAAAAAGTTTCCCCAATGGGGTACTTGGCTTTAGTTTGAAGACTTCTGAAACTCGAATACGAAAATTTCAGGAGTCGACCGACCAGCACCTGCGAAACTTGCTTCTACTTCAGGCACCGTGTGGCAAGAAAGACTGAATAAAATGGCATTGGCTGCATGTTTTATACCCCTGACGTCATGGAAGAAGAGACAGCAACAGACACAGGACCCAAGACTTATTCAGGCCAACTGATGGCAATCTGCCAGATTACCAAAATGTAATGACTGCAACAGTGAAACACGAACATCATCCAGGACTGCAACAGTGAAGGCACTAACATCTACATTTATGGTAAGTGTACAGAACTGTACTAGGTTCGTGCTTCACTGTTGCAGTCATCACATTTGGGTAGATTCCCAAAGCAGAGGAAATGGGTGGAGGCAGTCAAGTAAGCTAGGTGTTGGCTAGCATGCCCTGCAAGACTGCAGTGGCAAAACCTGCCCTGGATTTGGAAAAGTGGCAGGTGGTAATGTTTGGCAAAGGTGTGAGCAGATATCCCTGGTGGGGACTCCTCTGATGAAAGCAGCAGAGTTGAAGGCTGCTCTGGTGAAGTGTGTCCTGACCCCCTGAGGGGGGGGAGGCTTGCTGTGCCGTTTGTAGCTGAAATGGATGCAGTGTACTATAAATTTGGAAACAGTTTGCTTAGAGATGGCTTTGCCCTCTAGCAAAGCTAACCAGCAGTTGATCAGATTTTCCGAAGGGTTTAGTCCTGTCCTAGTACCTGAAATGTCAGTGCACATCTAGGGTGCAGAATCCTTTCCCCTTGTTTTGAGGGTTAGGAAAGGTGGGCAAATGGATGGATTGATTGAGCATCACACTGGACATGTTGGGAATGAAGGATGGATTCGTTCTGAGGGACACCCTGACTGCATGGATGATGGGCTCCACTGCCATGAGTGCTTGTAGCTCAGACTTCTGGCTGAAGTTATTTACAGGACAAAGATAGTCTTCCAGGAGAGAAATTTAAGCTCTGCAAAAGAAGCTGGTTAGAAAGGAGGCAGGGGGAGCTTTTAAAGACAAAGTTAAGATCCCAAGCTGGTGTTGGTGCCCTTATGGCTGGCCTCACGTTGTTAGAGGGCGTGAAAGAGGCTGCTCAGTGGGAAAATAAGAAACAGAGGCATACATTGTTTTTAGAGGCAAAACACCATTGTGTAGTAGGTCAGCTAAGTAATCCAGGATGAGGGATGGAGGGCTGTGCCGTAGTGGCCTGGATCCAGGTGCAGAACCTTTTCCATTTATCTGCACAAGACTTTGGTGCTAGGGAGTCTGGTCCCTCTGATAACACCCAGAACCAGTTTACTGAGGATGGCAGATTGGTCAGGGTACAGGCCAAACAGTGTCTGCAATTGGGGTGCATGAATTTCCCTCCCCTCTGGGTTAGGAGGTTGGGAATCTGAGGAAGATTCCAATGGGGCAGTGGGGGCAAGCTTCTCAGCAAGGGGTACCAGTGCCATCTGGGCTAGTCTGGAGCTATGAGAATGCTCCTTGATTTTTCCTCCCTTATTTTGATCAGTACCTTGGGAAAGAGATAGGGGAGGAAAGGGATAGACAGAGGTTTACCCAGGGGAAGGACAGGGCATCCACTTTCTGCACCCGGGAGCATCACTGCATGGCATGGAATTTGCTGAGCTGACTATTGGTGTGGGAAGCAAAGAAGTCTACCTCTGGGGTTCCCCATTCGAGTTATTAGCAAGGTTTGTTGAAGCTGCTACTTGGAGGTCCAGAAGTTTTCTGCTGAATTGGTCTGCCAGGGAGTTGAGAGCCTGGCAGGTACTGTGCTAACAGGTGTAGTTGTATGGAAGAGTCTAAACCAAAGGGTCATGGCCAGCATGCACAGCGGGTAGGAGGGAGTACCTCCCTGCTTGTTGATGTACCACATCACTGTGGTTTCTGTTTTGATCAGATCCCCTGGACAGAGGAGTTTGAAAGCCAAAGCCTGCTGCACAGCCATCTTTTTGACTGATATGCAGGGGGAGTTGCTGCAGGGTCCATTGACTCTGTATGCACCTGCCATCCAGGTGTGCATACCAAGCATAGTCTGATGAGTCTGTGGTGAGGGTCTGGGGAGATTGACAGTCCCTTGTTGTGGGAGCAGACTGTTGCCCACCAAATTCCTTCCTCAGGCAAGGAATAGTTGAGTTTCCAGGTCGAGTGTTGACACCAAAGGCTCTTTAGGTACAACTGAAGTTTCCTCATGCAGTCTGGCATACAGAATAAGGAGTATGCAAGATGCTATGAACCCTATTGCTTGCAGGATTTCCCTTGCTGAAAGCTTGGGCCTGGTGGCCAATTGAGAGAAGTAAGCTGATAGTTTCTCTGGTGTTAGGCATGCCATCTGGGATGCTGTGTCCAGACTTGCTCCCAGGAAGATTATCCCTTTAGTGGGTACCGGTTTGGATTTCTTGTCATTGATTGTGTACCCCAAGGTGGTTAGTAGGTACTTTACAAAATCCAGATCTTTGAGCAGTCAATCATCTAAGTAGGAGTAAATTTGAATATTTCTTAGTTTGCAAAAAGCAATGGTCAGTTTCGGGCATTTTGTGAAAACTCTGGAAGCAGTAGATAAACCAAAGGGAAGCACAGAGAACTGAGTGTTGAGACCCTGCCCTGAAGCGAATATATTTTTGGCAGGACTGATGGGAATGCGGAGGTAGGTCTCTTACGTCCATGGTGGCTAGCTACGCGTCCTTGGAGAGCATGGGTAGCAGCTGCTGGAGGGTGAGCATTTTGAATTTTGGGATCACCAGGAAGGTGTTTAGAATGGGTATATCTAAATGGGGCGCCAGGTGCCCTCTTTTTCTGGGTACCAGAAAGTCTGGAGTAGAAGCACTGGCCTATCTACTCTGCAGGAACGTGCTACTGCTCCCAAGGAAAGCAGGGTATGGACTTGTTTTTGAGCCTCTGCCCACTGATTTCGTGGTAGATCTGGGAACCCTTTTGGGGTTGGAAGGGTGTGGGAGAATTTGTACACCTGAGAATGTTCAAAACCCACTGGTCCTTGGTAATGGTGGCCCCACATGCTTGAGTGAAAGTTTTCCTCCTAGGAGTATGTAATGGTGGGCAGAGGTGAGGTAGGAAGGATGAGAATCATTGCAAGTTCTTACCATAAGGGGCTGGCTTAGAACACCCTGGTTTTGAAGTGGAAGCAGTCTACTGCTTAGATCTCTGCAACCTCTGGGACCGCTGTCTTGGTCTGTTTCCACAAGGTCTAGGCTGGCCCTGTTTACTAGGTGCAGGAAAGGACCAGTACTTGGAAGGAAAATGCCTGCTGAATACCTGTAAGAAATTTAAGTCTGCATAGATTTTGCTTTTTCTTCCATCTTTAACACTTCCGCTTTAGTACCAAATAAATTTTGTGCAAGGGTACATCCAACAATTTTTATTTGACATGGTCTGGCATGGGTTGTTCATACCATGCATGTCTTTTAATGACCGATCCAGTGACTGCTGCCCTGCAAGCAGCTTCTAGGGTGTCAATAATCACAGTGCAAAGTGTGTTTAGTTAGTTACTGCATTAACTTCTGTAAAATCTTGAGACACTGCCCATGCAAGGAGAATATTTTTGGTTTGAGTTCCAAGGTATGTTGCTGATATTTAAGCATATGGAACTGACAATTTAGTGTCCTGTTAGCAAGAGTAGCTGAGGTATATACTTTTTTACCCCATCTGTCCAGTGCTCTGGAATCCCTGTCTGAGGGGGTGGGATTCTTAGCTTAAGTAGCTTTAAACCCTTTTGGGCATTGAGAAATGTGTCCGCTGTTGGATTTTTAAAAAAAGTTATTTGAGAGTCAGGGACTATGTAGTACCTGTGTTTTTTTTTTTTTTTTGGGAGCAGGAGGGAGGGCGTAGGGCCTGTGCTGTGGAGGGTCCAGGAAGAGTCTTTTTAGACTGTGGTCTCGACTCTCCCATTTGAAATGCTCTTAAAGTATGCTTTTTACCCAAAGGAAAAATGTTCTGAGAGAGGCTGAAGGAATAGATTCCTCTGCATCAGGATCTTCATATGCAGAAAGGGGTTGCATGTCTTCAGACAGATGCATCGGATTCATGACTTGTTCAGACAAAACTACTGGAGACTGATCTTTTTAGGGAGTTGCTCCGGGCACCACGGCAAGAAAGACGGAAGGCAGCCGATGCCATTACATTTATACCACTGACAACCTGATGTTAGCCTTCAAGCAACAGCAACCTACACAGAAATACCAAGTCTCTGGTATTTAGGCTGACCAAGGGCTACCCTGGCAGGGATAACACAAATGTGATGACTGCAACAGTGAAAAGTGCAGTTGTGTACCTACCATAAATGTAGATGTTAGTGTATTCACTGTTGCAGTCATCACTCTTGGGTTATACTGCTGGCAGGCTACCCGCAGTCGGCCTGAATTCCAAAGTCCTGGGTCTGGTGTCGGTTGCTGTCGCCTCTCCCCTGACGTCAGTGCGCCAAGGGTATAAAGATGCAGCCGCCATTTTCTTCAGTTTTTCTTGCCCCAGATGTCAGGTGCCCCAAAAAGGGTAGGCTAAATATATGCCAACAAACATACATGAAGTAAAGAAACATTTCCTTCATGTACAAGCAAATACACCGCATAGGTTGTATAGAATAGAGAAGTACAGATAAACCCCAGCAAAAGGGGGACGGTGGGAGGGTAACCTAGACTGCAACAGTGAATACACCAACATCTACATTTATGGTAGGTACACAACTGTACTATGTTTGTGTTTCACTGTTGCAGTCATTACTCTTGGGTTGAATCCCAAAGCTGAGGATGGGTGGCTGGGCTAAATAGGATTAGGAGAGACTAAGAGGCCCTGCAGAACTGCAGTGGCAAAGCCTGCTCTGGATTTAAAGTAAAGAGATTAAGTGGTAGTGCTTTGTAAAAGTATGCACTGAACTCCAAGTTGCAGCCTCTAAGATGTCTTTGGTTGGTACTCCGAGTAAGGCTGCTGCTCTGGTAGAATGAGGCCTAATGCCCTTAGGCGCTGATTTGTCATGCTGAGAATAGCAGAAACGGATGGAATGGCCTATCCATTTAGAAATACTGTGTCTTGAGATAGACTTTCCTTGTGATCCTGCAGCATATGACACTAAAAGTTGCTCAGTCTTTCTGAAAGCTTTAGTTCTGTCCAAGTAGAAGCATAGCTGCCTGTGCATGTCCAAAGAATGCAGAATTCTCACCCTTGTTGTGTGGGTTTGGATAAAAGGTAGGCAAGTGAATGGTTTGGTTGAGGGCCACACTGGACACCACCTTAGGCATAAATGTAGGGTTTGTCCTCTGTCTGGATGGAAAATGATGAAGTTCCACAGCCATGAGTGCTCGTAACTCAGACTCGTCTTGCAGAGGTTATTGCCAGGAGCAGAGCTGTTTTCCAGGATAAGAATTTTATACCCGCTGTTGAGGCTGGCTCAAAAGGAGGCAGTGTGAGTTTTTCCAAGACATAATTGTGGTCCCATGCCAGAATTGGTGCTCTCCTTGGATGCCCGATGTTTTTGGCCCCTCAGGTATTGCCTTAAAGGATGTGAAGAGATAGGTGGTTCTGTATTGTAATGGGCTGAAATGGCAGAGGCATGAATCTTAATTGATGAAAAGGAAAGGCCTTTGTCCAGCATCTGTTAGGTATTGTAAAATCCGAGGGATATTTGGTACATACGTGTCAATGCCTTGTTCCAAGCACTGAATCTCTTCCATTTTTCTGCATAACATTTTCTGGTACTGGGCCTCCTAGATATCATCCATAACAGCTTTTGAAAGAGGAGTGTTCCGAATGGCTACATTATCCACCATGTTGCCAGATTTAAGGTCCTGAGTAGGCTGTGCAGTATCTGATGGTTTTGTTGGGTCAGCAAGTGAGAAGTTTGAAGCAATATCCATGCTGGACCTTGAGACAAGCTCTTTAGGATTGGGTACCAGTGCTGGTGTGGCCAGTCTGGTGCAGTCGGTATAATTTTTGGCTTCTCTTGACTGACCTTTAGGAGTACCCTGGGAAGGAGAAGCAGTGGAGGAAAAGCATATACTGCTAGATTTTTCCAGCTGAAGGATAGGGCGTCCACTCTGAGCTTGTTTGATAAAACCTTGTGAAAAATCTCTAAATGGCAGTTATGAGGGGGAGGCAAATAAATCTATGTCTGGGCATCCCCATTTCCTTGTTATGCTGAAGACTTGTGGATCCAGTTTCCACTCATGGGGATCCATGAAGTTTCTGCTTAGTTCGTCTGCCAGAGTATTTGTTTTTCCTGGCAGGAATTGCTTGCAGGTGAACTTGATAAGTCAATGCTGTGTCCCATAAAGTCACTGCTCGTCTGCAGAGGGGGTAGGAATGTGCACCTCCCTGCTTATGTACCACATGACCGTAGTATTGTCCATCAGTAGCTGTCCTGTTGAAGTAGATCCTTGAAAGCTGTCAGGGCATTCTGAACAGCTAGCATCTTTTTGATTGATGTAAAGATGCATCTGGCTTGCAGGCCATGTGCCCTGAATACATTTTCCTGCCATATGGGCCCCCCAGGTGTAATCTGATGCATCCGTTCCGTCTGGCTGTGGGTGAAGTGAATGGCAGACCCTTGTGGCGACAGGCCTGTACCCATCGAAACTCCTGTTACAGGCAGGGAATGAGGTTAATTACCATCTCCAGGCTGTGGCAATGCTGAGTCCAAACTTTTTAGATACCACTGTAGTTTCCTCATATGCAGTCTGGCATATGGAATTAGAATGCAGGATTCATGGCCTGCAGGATTTTCCTTGCAGATAACTGGGTTTTTGTTGCCAACTTTGAAGTAAGAAGTCAGTTGCTTTTGTTTGTCTGGCGTGAAATAAGCCATTTGGGCAGTTGTATTTAAGCTTGCACCCAGGAATATCCCGAGAGGGTAACTAGCTTTGATTTTTGTTTACTGTGTACCCTAGGCAAATTAGTAATCTTTTTACAAATGCCAGATGCTTTAGAAGAATATCTGTTCTATGCTTGAATAAGGCAGTCGTCCAAGTAGGGATATATTTGAATTCCTCTGCCTGCAAAATGCAATTACTAGTGCCAGGCATTTTGTGAAGACCCTGGGTGCAGTAGATGAGCCAAAGGGCAGTGCAGAGAATTGGTAGTGCATTGAGCCAGCTATGAATCTGACATATCTTCTGCAAGATGGTCTGACTGGGACATGCAGGTAAGCCTCGGGTCCAAATTTACGAGCCAAGCCTTCTTGGCCAGCATGGGCAGTAGCTGCTGTAGAGTCCACATCCAGAAATTTGGAACCTCCAGAAACGTGTTTAGTATAGACAGGTCTAGTATTGGTCTCCAGGTTTCCTCCTTTCTGGGCACTAAGAAAAGTCTGAAGTAAAATCCTTGCCCCTGCTCTTGTTGTGGTACTTGTTGAATGGCCCTCATGTCCATGAGAGCTGTAATTTGTGTCTCTGTCCATGAGAGCTGTAATTTGTTTGTGTCTCTGCCCATTGGTTGTGTGGCAGGTCTGGCATACCTTTTGCCCTAGGTAGGGTGTGAAAATGGAACCTGTAGCCTTGGGACACTGTTCAAGACCCATTTGTCTTGGGTACTCTTTTGCCAATTTGATAAAAAAAGTGCTAGTTTTCCTCCTAAGGGGGCTGCCAAAAGAAAAGTGCTTGGATCTGGCAGAGGAAAGTCATTAGGACTGTTTACTGTACGGTTGTGATTTGTCTTCTCCGCTTTTGGAGGTAGGAGCACCCCATTGTTAAGCCTGTACGAGCCTTGGGGCCGAGATCTGTCTCTGGGACGTTTGTATCTGCCGCGTTGTGGTCAGACACTGGAAAGGACCATTTTTAGGCCAGTTCCTGCTAAATCTGGGTGGCTGTACCTTTAAGAATTCCTTAACTTGCATGGATTTAGTTTTATCCTCCATTTTCTTCAACACCTTCTACTTTAGCACCAAATTATCATGCTGTAATGGGGCATCTAATAATTTTGCTTTAACATGATCAGGCAGATTCTGTTCCTTTAACCAAGCATGCCTTCTAATAACAGAACCTGTAACAGTGGCCCTGGAGGCCTCCAGTGAATCATAACCACATTGCAATGTATGCTTTCCCACTTGTTCAGTTGCATGCAATAAATCCTGCATTTCCTTGTTCTCTGAACATTCTGAATTTGTCAACATTTTCTGTTTAAGCAGCGACATCAAGTATTGCTGATATTTAAGCATATGAAACTGACAATTTAAAGCCCTTACAGTCATGTAAACCCCCCCCCCCATCTGTCCAGTACCCTAGAATCCCTATCAAGAGGGGACAGGGTTTTTTGCAGTGGAAGCTTTGACCCCCTTTGGGACCCTGATTTTGTTTCTGGATCAGCAGCAGAGTTTTTATACAGGAATTTGAGAATCCGGGACCCTGTAGTATCTGTCTGGCTTAGCAGGTGCAGGGGGTAAAGAGTCAGGGGATAGGCCGGACTCTGAAAATACATCTGTCTAGAACAGATGGAATAGCAAGGGGTCTGTGCTGAGGAAGTAGCAGAAAGTCTTGAGTCTTTTCTTAGATTCAGAATAATCTTGGCTCTCCCAGTGGAAATGCTCCCTCATGGTATGCAGGGTTACAAAAGAATACTCAATAGAGGCTGAAGGAATTGATTCTTCAGCATCAGTCTCCTCATAGGAAGGAATAGCATAATCCTGTTCGGAAGAGGAATTAGAGGAAATAGAAACTGGATCAGAAGAATCTTGCCTAGGCCTCTTCAGGAGGGGGATGGGAACCCCTGATCAATGTAATTAGGTCTTTGGCCATTTTAAGCATCTGTTTTTTTAGGCATGGAAGTCTGAGTAGGAGAATGCTGTACTTGTCTTTAGAGCTGCTTTAGTCTTTGAAGCTGAAGATGGTTTAACAGTTGTGTAGGTCTGAAGACACCCTCAGAAGCAGATGCCTGCTCAGTGGCTCTGGACCCATCTGAGGGAATGATTTCAGTGTCCAATACCTTGAGTATCCAGAGGCCCAGTCGGCTCCACGTGGGAGTCGGAAGCAGCCTTTGGCTCTGAGATAGTGGGTGCCAGGGGCTGCGAAAGCACTTCACTGAGAACCAGCAACTGGCCTAACTGAGGCCTAGTCAGTTTTGGACTTCGGATGCCTATCCTTTTCCTTGTTTTTTTTTGTAAACTCCGGTCAGCTGTTCTGACGGCATTATATAATTAAATCTTTTGCCAATGTAATGAAATGCAAAATCGAACAGACGCTCAATAGTGCATTGGTTAAATGTAGCACAAAATAGACAGCTAGCAACGTTGTGGTCAGGGCCTAGGCAAGGAATACAGTAAGAGTGGAAATCCTTGAGGTATTTGCTTCCCACAAGAAATAAGATTAACTTTTTCTGACATCGGTCTGGAGCAAGAAAAAAGTTTCCCCAACGGGGTACTTAGCTTTAATCAAGACTTCGGTTCTGAAATTCGGATTTGAAAATCTCAAGTAGAGTCCACCGACCTGCACTTGTGAACTGCTTTTGCTTCGGGCACCGGGCGGCAAGGACTGAAGAAAATTGCGTCTGCTGCATCTTTTATACCCCTGGCGCACTAACATCAGGGAAGAGGCAACAGCAACGGACGCCTGACCAGGACTTTGGAATTCAGGCAGACTGCGGGTAGCCTGCCAGCAGGATGACTGCAACAGTGAAACACTATGATAATGAATAGTTGTGTAAAATCTTACCATAACCACAGAGGTCCTGCTCTTCCATGTTGCAGTATTCTTGGTGTGAAATTTCCTGCCTAAAGGCGACCCATACGTCAGCTCAAACTAAAGCCTCAGCTTGGCTGTTGCAGCTGCATGGGACGCCACATGTAAAGCCATAAACCAGGGACCCTGTGACGTCTGCACACAATCCTCCAAACTTTAAGCTAAGCAGGCAAAGTAGATAGCCCAACAAGATAGGTTGTCAAAAATGACATGTATAAGGCCCTGGGTCTCTTCTGTAATGTAGAAAGGAATCAGGGAGCAGTTAAACTGGTAGAGTCAGCGAGGGGAACTGGTGGGTGGGAAGGAATACTGCCTCTACGGTTATGGTAAGATTTTACACAAAAGCCTTTGATTGCCCTGGCAAATCCTGAGCGTGCTTTGGAGATTTGGTCCAATTTGTAATGATTGGTAAAGTGTGGATAGTGGACCATGTAGCTGCTTCCATAATGGAAGCTGTCCATGTCTTTTTGGAAGGACTTGGAAGTGGCCACTGCTCTTGTGGAGTGTGCCTCAACCCCAACTGGGGGGGGGGGGGTGTTCCATGGCGAGTAGCAGAAACCAATTGGTTTTCTAATCCAGGATGCAATGGTCCATTTGGTGAATGCCTTGCCCAATGCCCTGGGGTGGAAAGAGTTGTTTGGATTTCTTAATGTCTTGTTCAGGTAAAATCTATTTCCTGTGGACATCTAGGTATCCTCTCCTTGGTTAGTGGGAGAGGGGAAAAAATTGGGTACGTGAAAGGACTCATTTAGAGAAGTCAGACTACCTTGGGCATGAAAGGGTTGGTTCTCAGTGTGACCCTGTCCCTATGAAAAATGGTGTAAGGTGAGTATGCCATTAAGGCTTGTAGCTCGGAAACCCTTCTGGCAGAGGTAATAGCCACTAACCATACTGTTTTCCAAGTACAAAACTGTAGAGGCTGTATTAGCCAGTTAGAAAGAGCTGAGTGAGTTTTTCCAGGATGAAGTTCAAGTCCCATGGAGGAACAGGCTTCTTAGGTGGTCTGATGTGCAAGACCCCTTTAAGGAAAAGTTACACATGTAGCCTGGCTAGCAAGGGAGGATCTAGAGGTAAGCAAGTTAGTGGAGAGGTGCACTTTCACTGATTAAATCCACCCTTTACAAGTTGACACAGGAGAACTAGGGGTTGTTGGCCTAAGGGTCGCTTTCCTGTCTGCCACCACTGAGTAAATCTTTCCCATTTGTCAAGGTATAATTTTCTAGTACTGGGTTTCCTGGCCACCCTCAGGACTAATGGCAAAGCCTCTGAATAGTGGCGGCTGAATGGTTAGTAATTTATCACCCACAGTAAGGGATAGCATTGCAAGTGTGGGTGTTGGAGAGTTATCGTCGTGTCAGGTCCACCTTGTGGGGTAACATGCAGTGACTGCCCTTGGCTAAATTGTATAGAAGGGGGAACCAGTGCTGCCTTGACCAGTAGGGAGTGACTAGCAAGATATTTGGTTTGTCCTTCCTGATTTTCTGAAGGACTTTCTGAAGAGGGAAGGGGGTGTACAGGAACTTCCCCTCCAAGGTGAAACTGAAGGTGTCTACCCCCCAGGCTTGGCAGGGGGGGTAAGTCTTTTGTGCAGAGGGTCTGCAGCTGCCCGTTCTGGGGGAGGCAAACGGGTCTATTTATGGAGTGCCCCACCGGTGGACTGTCTAGTAAGACAGTCTTTGTTTAGCATCCATTCGTGCTGTAGAGAGGATATTCTGCTCTGCTTGCTTGTCCTGCAAAGGGATGTAACTGGCTTGCAGGGATAGGTTGTGCAGGGATGCTAGATCCCAAATTAAAGGGCTATCCTGCACAATAGATATGCCTTGGTACCTCAGTTTTGTGCACCACATTAGTGGCACTGTCAGTCACTATCAGAAGTAACCTGCTAGCAGTAGTCTAGGAAGGTCAGTAGAGCTAAAACTGCTGTCATCTCCTTTACATTGATGTGTTTGGTTATCATGGGAGGCTGCCACTGGGCTTGGACTAGAGTGCAAGGTGGCTCCCCCAACATGAGTGAGGCATCTGTAGGCAATATTTGTGTGGGTTGAGGGGCTGCAGTGGAAGCCCCAGGTTTAGTTGTACTTGCTGGATCCACAAAATGATTTCCTTCTTTAAACAGGGAAGGGGGAATAACTTGTTCCAAGTGATTTTGGTGTTGACACCAGATATTTGAGATACCATTGCAGTTTCACATATGCATTCTGGCCAATGGTAGCATGGAAATGGTAGCTGCCATCAATCCCAGAAGGAATTGCCTTGCAGTGACAGTCTGGGAGAAAACAAAACTTCCTGGAAGTGGAAGTTAAGAGAACCTTGTCCGGCGGTAGAAAGGCTTTCATTTGTTCTGTATCGATTCTGCAACCATCCTTGTCTAGGTTCAGGGAGGACTTCTTGAGGTTTGGGTGAGCCCTAGACTTTGTAGAAGGGACGTAGTGAAGTGTAGATGCCTTAATAGGGAATCTTCGGACTATGCTAGGATAAGTATGTCATCCAGATATGGGTAAATCTGGACTCCTTGAATCTTGCAGAAGGAAATGGCTGGAGCTAGGCATTTTACAAACACTCGAGGCAGCAGATAACCCAAAGGGCAAGGCAGTAAATTGGAAGTATGAGGATGGGCCAAAGAAATGCTGGAACATCTGTGTGAGGCCCTGATGGGAATGTGCAGATAAGCATCTTTTAGGTCCAAGGTGACCATAAAAGCATTTGAGGGTATGAGGGGTAAGAGTGGGTGACAGCAGGTAAAGGTTTAGGAAGGAGATCCAAAAGTCTCCAAGGACCATCCTTTAGGGGGACCAGGAACAGACTGGCATAGAATCCCTTTCCTTCTTGTCCTGTGGGAACTGGCTCTATTTTGCCTTGTTGCAGGTCTGAATTTGTGGAAAGAGATAGCTTTTTTTGGGGGTGGGGGGTGGAATGCCCTTCCAAGGGAGAGTTTGCTTCCTGGATGGAAACTACCCTTTTTGAATAATGGTCAATATCCATTGGTCTGTGGTGATTCTTTTGCCACGAGGAGTGGGTAAGGCAAGCAGAGATGGGCAAGGCAGTCATGCATTAGGACCTCATGTCCAGAAAAGAAAAGTCTAGGCTGTGGGCAGCCAGTAGGCCTAGATGAGGAACATCTTCCAGTTCCTCTTCTGGGTCTGGAGGAGACGGGAGAATGCAGGTTACACCTTAAAGGTGGTCTTAGCTGGGTAGTTCCTATAAAATTTGGGTATAGGGAATACCAGGAGATGTTTTACATCCTGCAATTGTTTTTCTTGCAGATTCTTAATAGGTCTGCAGATTGCTTTCCAAAGAGGAAGTTGTGATCCAGGGGGCATCCAAGATTGTGGATTACAAGTCCTCTAGCAGATTCTGTAGTCTAACCCAGAAATATCTCCCAAGGGCAATTTGGAGGAGACAGTTTTAATTAGGCTGTCAGGATTGAAGCTAGCATAGCGGTGGCTTGGGATACTAAGTCCAGGGCATACTTGTCATACGTGTTAGATAGTCAATGGCTCTGAAGACCAAAGTGGAGAAAGTGTACACCTTGCCTATCCTATGCAACAATTTGCTATCTTTATCTGTGGGCAATAATAGGGAGGCAGAAGGCAACAACCTAGACTATCAGGGGCAGTGGCAATCACTGCTGGGTCTGCCAAGGGTGGCTTTGAAGAATTTGTTCCTCTGGCACCTTGTAGAAGCGGTCTGGGTGCTTAAGTGCAAGAGGCTTGAGAGTCAGGTGTTCTAAAAGCTGCAATAAAGGAATCCAAGTATGCTGGAAGAACAAGGGGGTATAACTATAGGGGAGGGGGACTCCAATTGCAGCAGTTCAAAGCACCTTTTTGGGGTTTGTCATTTGGGAAGTATACAATTTGAAATAATTTTTAATTTTGGTGATGGTTTCGCCAATTATTTCTTCAGGTGGAGAATCCCCTTCCACAGAATCCTCAGAATATTTCTTGGGAGACCCAATCTGGGATGCATAACAGATGGATTCAGGGGAAGAGTAGGAAGACTCATGTTCAAGGAGGGGAGGAGCCATGGGGATGGAAGCAGCAGACTGAGGCCTAGGGCTTAGCAGAGGTAATGTAGTTGTGAGGCAGAAGGGTTAAGGGCCACAAATGCCTGTATAATGGAAGAGGTGAGAACCTCCCAGTCTGGAAGGGCTTCAGAAGCAGGAGTAGTGTTTTTTCTGCTTCTTTCTGGTTGGAGTGGCCTTAGTAGGTCTAGAGCCAGGTTGGGCAGCGGTTGTATCAGAGGTCTGGATCCCGGTCAAAGGAACCACCAAATCTGGTTCCCTCTCGACAGACAGGCAGTGTCTGAGACAGCCCCGTGGGCGTGCCAGTCATCTGCTGTGCAGAGGTCTCCACGAGGGAGGTAGATTGCAGATCCGTCTGCTCTGAGTGCTCAACTCCTACATTGGCAGTTGGCAGGGCATCCAGGTACGAAGCAGCAGGCGATGAAAGGCCTAGGCTTCTTCACCTTATACAGAGGTTGGCAGCCTTACGAAGCAGGATCAGTCCTGAGCCAGCCATTTGAAACTTGATTTTCTAAGATTTAAAGCTGCTACTAAGGTCTTGGGAACAAAAGACTTATAAATAGGGCAGGCGTTATGGCAGTGTCTCCAGCCAAAGCAAAAAATGCATTTGTCATGGGCATCTTATGGGGAATTTGTCACCCCCCCCATCAGCTGAAAGCTACAACCAAGCCTAAGCAATGCGAAAGATCAGTAAAATATTAGAAATGCAAAAATCCCAATGGGTTACTTATCTATGGTCGATCAGAGTCTGGAGAGAGATCATAAAATGCATAGTCTGTGGCTGAAAAGTTGAGGATTGTGTGTGCTGATGTCACACAGGGCCATAAACCAGGGACCCCAAGTGTGACATCCCACTCAGCTGCAACAGCAAAGATGAAGCTTTTGTATAGGAGCAGACTTGCAGGCCGCCTGAAGGCAGGAAATCCCACACCAAGAATACTGCAACATTGGAACAGAGGGACATCTATCCTCTTAAAGTCCCACCCCTTCAAAATCTTCCCCAGCTCTACCATACCACTACGCTCCAGCAACAAAAAACTTCTAGTAAACAAAGCAAAGAACTCTGCTGGAGAAGCTGTTTTCTCCTTACAATAGCCAGGTTATGGAACAACCCCCACCCCTATACCCACACTATCATATGCACTCTACATAACTGCACTAAAACCCCACTTCAGAAGTCACTGGTTATGTCCATGCACCAAATCCTGACTAGTAATCCCACCTTTTCCTAGCCTTTCCCCACCACTAGCCACCCTTTTCCTAGCCTTTCCCCACCACTAGCCACCCCTAATCATTACTCTGCAGGTTTGGACTCCCCCTGCTCCCTGCCCACCACTACATCTCATACCCTCTTAACATTCTCATCTACCTCACTTAATCTCAACTTAATACAAACTACCTCACACCTACCTTTCACAACCACGTCTACCTCCTCAGACTCCTATACTCAAGTCTTCCATACTATTCCCTTAGTTCTCCAGCTCATTTCACTATCTTGACCATCTGCTTTATAAAGTTTCTAATTACAGAAGGTTTAGGGGTTTAGGTGTATATTTCTACTCTGGATTATCACTCTAGCATGTGGCTGGAATATCCAGATTAGTGTTGCACTGTATATATACAAAGTTGCTATTGTTTGCATCATCGGCTATTGTGTGTTTTATCAATTGTTCTGATAGCAACTGTTAATCATTTACCATGTTGCTACTACTTGTATTTGCCATCATATGCATCACAATTGTTCATGTAATCTGTTACCATCTGTGTGGAGCTTTTCTCCGCAGACCTCCACTGAAAAAGGATCCGTGCCCAGGCAGAACTCCCCAGTAAGCAAATGTATATAAATAAATCGTACACCAGATGGGGGAAGTTAACAGTCTTGCCCAAAGGTAGAAGCTTTGAAGTCCAAACTGAAATCGATATCACAAATAACTGACCGTAAGCAATGTCCGAATCTCTGAAGAAAACAGTGATCGGACTATAACAAAAGGTCTTTGATAAGTCAGAAAGTACAGTTTTGTACCTACCATAAATGTAGATGTTCGAAGATCCACATTGCTGCAGTCCTTACACTTGGGTAGTCCGCTGTCCTCGGTCGGCCCGAATATCTAAGTATAAGGCTGACGTCGGTCAAGGTGCATTTGACTGACATCAGGACGTCAGGGTACAAATGCGCATGACCGACGTCATATCCTCAGTCTTTTCTTGCCCCAGATGTCAGAAGACCCTAAACATAAAGGTCAAAACCAAAAGACAGCAAACAAACATCCAAGCACCCTTGCCCTAATTATATGTACAAAATATACACTATATACACAATATGTACAACACAACCCACACAACCACCTCTAACTACTGAGGGGAAGGAGGGAGGGTAAATTGGACTGCAGCAATGTGGATCTTCGAACATCTACATTTATGGTAGGTACAAAACTGTACTATGTTCTTCATCTCACATTGCTGCAGTCCTTACACTTGGGTAGAATCCCAAAGCAGAGGTATGGGAGGATGGTCAAACTATAAGGAAGCAGGAGCTGCCAAAATGCCCTGCAAAACAGCAGTGGCAAAACCAGCCCTGGATTTAGAGTAAAGTGGCAGGTGATAATGCCTAGAGAAAGTATGCACTGAACTCCAAGTAGCTGCCTCCAAAATATCCTTGGTTGCCACCCCTCAAAAAGCTGTCAAGTGGCAGTAGCTCTAGTGGAATGAGGCCTAATCCCGGCTGGAATCTCCTTGCCATGATGGGAATAACAGAAAGCAATGCAAAACCCAATCCACTTAGAAATAGTTTGTTTTGACACAGGCTTGCCCTGAGAACTGCTGAGACTGCCTGAACCCTTTAGTTCTGTCCAAATAATATTGCAACTGCCTGTGTACATCTAAAGTGTGCAAAATCTTTTCCCCTTTATTTTGGGGATTTGCATAAAAAGTAGGCAAATGAATAGTCTGGTTTAAAGCCACACTAGAAACCACTTTAGGCATAAAGGAAGGATTAGTACGTAAAGATACCCTATCCTTATGGAAAATTAAGAAAGGCTCAACCGCCATAAGGGCCTGCAATTCAGAAACCCTTCTTGCAGAGGTAATTGCCAACAAAAAAGCAGTCTTCCATAAATATTTCAACTCAGAAGTAGCTGCAGGCTCAAAAGGTTGTAGAGTGAGTTTCTCCAACAAAATTGAGATCCCAAGCAGGAGTAGGAGCTCTTCGAGGGGGTCTTATATTCTTTGCCCCTCTAAGAAATTGCTTGAACAAAGGATGAGAAAACAATGGTGGGTCACAATCATAGTGAGCCGAAATTGCTGCAGCATGAACCTTGATAGAAGAGAAAGACAAACCTTTGTCCAGTAACTCAGTAAGATATTGAAGAGCCACACTCAAATTAGGCTCAGAAACATCAAAATCTTTTGCTGCACTCCAAAATAAAAATCTTCCATTTATCTGCGTACACTTTCCTTGTACTAGGCCTTCTAGCTTCCAAAATCATTCAAAACTTGTGAAAGTTGAGGCCTTCTATGGTTCAAAACAGAATATGCCAGGCTGTTAGGTGAAGAGAGTGAAGTTTGACATTGAGCAAATGGCTGTCCTCCTGTGACAACAGGTGTGGAATCGAAGGCAAAGGCCATGGAGGCGTCCGAACCAGACTTCAGTAATGGGTACCAGTGCTGTCGAGGCCAATCTGGAGCAATTAAAATCATCCTTGGCTTGTCCTGACTGACCTTTAGAAGTACCTTTGGGAGGAGAGGCAGAGGTGGAAAGGCATACACATGAAGATTGCTCCAATTGAAAGAAAGAGCATCCACTTTCCAAGCTGTGGGATGAAACCTTTTTGTGCAAAACTTTGGCAGCTGATGGTTTAGTGGAGAAGCGAACAGATCTATGTCTGGAGTTCCCCATGACACTGTCAATTTCTGAAATACATGAGGATCCAATTTCCACTCGTGGGGATCCATAATTCGTCTGCTCAACACATCTGCCAAGGAGTTCTGTGCTCCTGGCAGAAACCTTGCCTGAAGATTGAGCTGCAAGCTGAGCGCAGTCTCCCACAAAATCATTGCTTGCCTGCATAGAGGATAAGAATGCATTCCCCCTTGCTTGTTGATGTACCACATGACAGTTGTGTTGTCTGTTAGAATCAACACCTGCCCTGGAAGAAGTAAATCCTTGAAAGCTATTAATGCAAACTGGACTGCTAACATCTCCTTCAGGTTGATATGTAGATGTTGTAGTCTGGCAGGCCACTTGTCTTGTATCCACTCTGAGGCATCTGTCGTTATAATCTGACTCGCCTCTGGCCGGGTCACAGAGTCCCTTGTTTAGGTGACATTCCTGAGCCCACCACAAAAATTCCTTTTGAATGCAAGGTATTTGAATGACAGTGTCCAGATCTTGGCAGTGCTGTGTCCATACATTTTTGAGATACCATTGCAGCTTCTGCATATGCAGTTTGGCATTGGGAAGCACCAGAATACAAGATGCCATGAACCCTAAGGCTTGAAGGACTGTCCTTGCAGTCAGCCCGGACTGATGAGATAGTTGATGGAAGTAAAGGGATAGACTTTTGTTTGTCCGGGGTTAAGAAGGCCATCTGGGATGCTGTATTCAGTCTCACACCTAGAAAGCACATGTCCTGAGAGGGTACTAGACTGGACTTTATTTCGTTCACAGAATACCCCAGGCATCTTAGCACTGCTATCACATATTCCAAATGATGAAGAAGCTCTTCCCTTCCTTGAGCCAGAATCAGGCAGTCGTCCAAATAAGGATAGATCTGTATTCCTTTTAGCCTGAAGAAAGCTATCAATGGAGCCAGAACTTTCGTGAACACTCTGGGCGCAGTAGATAAGCCAAAGGGCAATGCAGAGAACTGATAGTGAGAAGTCCCAGCTCGAAAACGCAGATACTTCCTGCAACTTAGTCTGATAGGAACATGAAGGTAAGCCTCCTTGAGGTCCAAAGTTACCATCCAATGATCTTTGCCCAGCAGAGGTAAAAGCTGCTGTAACGTCAACATTTTGAACTTGGGAATGTCCAGGTAAGTGTTGAGGGTAGATAAATCCAAAATTGGTCTCCACGTGTTCCCCTTCTTTGGTACTAGGAACAGGCGAGAATAAAATCCTAGGCCCACCTCTGGCATAGGGACCGGCTGTATGGCCCCTATTTGGAGTAACAGAGAAACTTGCTTGTGAGCCTCTATTCTTTGTTGAGGAGGAACGTCTGGCATGCCTTTGAAAGGAGGCAAGGTATGGAAATAAAACCTGTAACCGTGGTGTATGATATCCAATACCCATCTGTCTTGGGTAATTAAACTCCAATTTTCTTTGAAAAGTGCCAACCTTCCTCCCAAAGGTGCTGCCAGACGAGAAGGCTCTGGCAGCTGAAAAGGTAGGTCATTGGGTCTGTTTACGAAAGGACTGACCCCTGCCCTCACCCAAAGACTGTGCAGGTGAACTCCCTGTTCTAGGCCTGAAAGAGCCCTGAGCTCTACCCCTACCACGTCTAGATCTACCCCTAGACTGGGAATCATAAGAAGGATACGTCCACCCCTTAGTAGGCCAATTTCTACTAAACTTTGGAGGCTGGACCTGCAAAAAATCTTTAACAGTCTGCATAGACTTAGCCTTGTCTTCCATTTTCTTTAAAACTGCCTCAACAGGAGGACCAAACAACACGTCAGATTGTAAAGGAGCATCCAAAATCCTTGTTTTAACATGTTCAGATAAATTTTGATCCCTCAGCCAGGCGTGCCTGCGAAGAACTGACCCAGTGGCAGCCACCCTAGATGAAGCCTGTACAGCATCAAAACCACATTGCAAAGAATGCTTACCCACCTGTTCAGAAACATGTACTAAATCTTGCAACTCTTTACAATCAATACCTTCTGCCAGAGCATCAACCTTAGACTTCAATTGTGAAAGGAGATAGTTTTGGTATTTCAACATGTGGAACTGGCAATTCAAAGCCCTCATAGCCAGAGTGGAAGAAGTATAAACTTTCTTTCCCCATCTATCCAAGGCCCTGGCCTCTGTCTGCAGGAACCGGATTCTTTACAACAGAAGCCTTAACCCCTTTAGGCCCCTGGCTAACAGTTTCTGGGTCTGCCCTAGGACTCTTAAAAAGATACTTATGAGCTTCAGGCACCCTGTAATACCTATCCGGTTTAACAGGAGCAGGAGGCAAAGAATCAGGATTAAGAGAAGCCTCTGTAAAAACATCTTCCACTACATCCAAAACAGGAGGTATAGCCAAAGGCCTATGCTAGAGTAAAAACAAAAATTCCCTAAGCCTTTTCCTGGAATCAGAGAAGTCCTGACCTTCCCACTTAAAATGCTCCCTCATGGAATGAAGAGTTTCTGAAAAAGAAAAATCCTCAGGAGGAGAAGCAGAAGGAGTAGAATCATCCACATCAGAATCAGAATAAGGAGAGTACTCCTGTAAGTCTTCAGCCGAAGACTCTGAAATATCTGAAGCCTGCTCAAAACTCCCTAACTCAGGCTCCACCCTAGGTCTCTATCAGGAGGGGGCATAGAACCCCTAATCAAAGTAATCAATTCTGCCATTTTAAGCATATGCTTCTTGGGCACAGTTCCTGAAGAGCTAGGGGTAACACCAACTGAAGCTAAACCTGGCCTGCCCCTGGGAGAAGCCTTGGAAACAGGAGAGGGCCTAACCACCCTAGGCAGGGAGGAGAGTATAGTAACCTGAGAAGCCCCATCAGCCTGGCCTGCCTCCTAAGAGGCCACATCCTGCAATAACAAAGTCTCTCCCTGGGATCCCAAAGAAACCTCCGGTGGAACCACCGGCTCCACCGACACCTCTAAAGAACCGGCGTCCGGTACTGACGGTTCCTCTAGCCTAGGTTTAACTGCTTTGTCCTTGCGCTTCTTCGAAGCGGGCGGAGCATCCGACGGCATTTTATAATTGCACCGCTTCCCGAAGACTAACCTGGCACAATCTAATCTTCTCTTAATAGTGCGCTTATTGAATCTAGCACAAGAGCGACACCCAACGTCATGCTCAGGCCCTAAACAAGGAATACACAAAGTATGGTAGTCTCTATGCGGTATCTGTTTCCCACAAGAAATACAATTATTCACTTTTTCTGACATCCGGTAAACCACTGAGGCAAGAAAAAACTAAAATATTCCCCAACGGGGTACTTAGCCAACTTTGACTCTGTCTGAAACTCCAAAATCGAACAATCAGACGCCAACCGTTACTTGCAACGCTGCTTCTGCATCGGACCATGCGGCAAAAAAGACTGAGGATATGACGTCGGTCATGCGCATTTGTACCCTGACGTCCTGATGTCAGTCAAATGCGCCTTGACCGACGTCAGCCTTATACTTTGATATTCGGGCCGACCGAGGACAGCGGACTACCCAAGTGTAAGGACTGCAGCAATGTGAGAAGAACATCAGTCTCTGAAGTGCCAGCAAACCCACAAAGTAAAGATGGGAATACTTCATAACTTCTAGCATGGACAGTTTCAAGATCACATTTTCATTAAAGCACTTTGTGTTGACTCAAGTACAGTTGTGTACACTTAGCATAAATGTAGATGTTAGTGCATTTACTATTGAAGTGATCACATTTGGATTATCCTGCCAGGGGTGGCTCAGCCCGAATACCAGAGGCTTAGTATTTGTCAGTTGCTGTGGCTCAAACTGAGATCAGGTAGTCACAGTGGCATAAAATCAAGGCAGCAGACACCACTGGAGCCCCCACAATAGGGAGCCAAGTTATGGTGGAAGACCACCAGCAGAAAGTAAATACCAAAAAATCCTTGCAACGAGAGGGACAAGGGGGATGAAGGGAGGGAAATCAGGACTGCTACAGTGAATACACTCCATCTACATTTATGTAGAAGCATAGATAACTACTATGTTTCACTGTTGCAGTCACTGTTGCAGTCACCACATTTGAATGGACTCCCAAACCTGTAGAAAAGGGTGGAGGCAGTCAAAACTGGGGGCTGGCTAGGATGCCCTGCTAGACTGCAGTGGAAAAACATACCCTGGACTTTAAGACAGACAGGTGGTAATGCTTGAAAGTATGAACAACGTCCATGTTGCAGCCTCCAGGATGTCCCTGGTAGTAACCCCTCTAAGAAACGCTGCAGAAGTGGAGGTTGCTCTGGTGTAGTGTGTCCTGACCCCCTTTGAGGTGGTTTCCCATGCCATTTGTAACAGAAGTGGATGCACTGTGCTATCCATTTGGAGACGTGTTTGTATGACCTTGCCCCTGCAGCAAAGCTGACAAGCAATTGATCAGTTTTTCTAAAAGATAAAGTCCTGTCCAAGTAGAATCTCAGCTGTCTGCACATCTATTGTGCAGAATCTCCCCCCCCCCCCATTTTGTGGGTTAGGGAAAGGTAGCCAAATTAATGCAATTAGGCAGGAAGGTTGGGTTAGCCCCGTTTGCATGTAAAAGGGCTCTACAGCCATAAGTTCCATCTGAAGTGATGGCCAGAAGCAAGGAGTCTTCAGAGAAATTAACTCTACTGAAGCTACAGGTTCAAAGGGAGGCAGGGTGAGCTTTTCCAACAAAGTTAAGGTCCCAAAAGCTAGGGCAGGAACTCTTCTGGGTGGCCTCAAGTTTAGCCCCTCTTACAAACCATTTTGAAAGGGTGTGAGAAAAGATGTGGCTCTGTCCTGAAATGAACAGAGAACAGACCTCTGTGTTGTAGGTCTGTCTGGTAATCCAGGAGAGGTAGGGAGGGCTGTTCCATTCCGGCTCCCTTAGCCTGGATCCAGGTGTAAAACCTTTTGTCAGCACAAGATTTTCTAGTGCTAGGGCATCTGGTCTCATGTACATCTAACTTGCTTACACTGGCAGCTTGGTCAGAATAAAGCCAGACTGCCAGGTTGAGGGATTGCAATTGGGGATGCATGAATTCTCCATTCCTCTGGGTCAGAAGTGTTGGGATCTGAGGAAGGTGCCATGGTGGCAGGGGTGACTGCTTGCACTGCAGTGGGTACCAGTGCTGTCGTGGCCAGTCTGGGGCAATCAGGATGTCCTTGGTTTTTCCTCCCTTATTTTGAGAAGTACCCTTGAAATGAGTGGTAGAGGGGGAATGCAGAGACAGGTTTACCCACTAGCAGTGTGGAGCATCCACTTTCCAGACCTTATGAGGTTCCCTGGTGCAGAATTTGAGCTGAATGCAGTGGGAAGCAAAGAGGTCGACCTTCAGAGTGCCCCGTTTTGAGTTAAGGGAGAAGCTTCTGTGGTCTAGCTGCCACTCGATCTTGCACTTTTCTGCTCAAGTTCTGTCAGAGTTGACAGCCTGGCAGGAATTGTGCCAACAGGTGTAGTTGCATGGCTGAGGCCATGTGCCAAAGGGTCATGATGAGCCACAGAGGATATAAACAAGTCCCTCACTGCTCGATATACCACATCACTGTGGTGTTTTGATCAGAAGACCCGGGGCGAGTAGGGGTCTGAAAGCTGTCGGGGTGTGCTGAACAGCACACATTTTTGGTTGATGTGCAGAGGTTATTGATTTGGGCTACATTGGCCCTGAATGCACCTGCCATCCAGATGACCCCCAGGCATAGTCTGATGCATTTGTGGTGAGGGTCTGGCTGGTGTGGGGTTGTGAGAAGGGAATTCCCTTGTGGTAGCATGCTGCTGCCCATCAAAAGAAATCTTTCCTTAAACAAGGTATCATTGGTATAAGACTTTCCAGGCCTTGAGTGCTGACACCAAAGGCTTTTTAGGTACAATCGTAGTTTCCTCATGCAGTCTGGCATATGGAATGAGTAGAATGCAAGAGACCATCAACCCTAGAGATTGCAGGAAATTTCCTTGTGGATAACTGGGTCCTGGTGGCTAGTTGAGAAGTAGTCTGCCAGGTAGCCTTGTTTTTCTGGAGTAAAAAACGCCATCTGGGATACTGTGTCCAGGCTTGCTCCCAGGAATGTGTGTAGGGACTAGTTTGGATTTCTTTTCATTGATGGTATACCCCCAGGGAGGTCAGTAGGTAAGGTCAGGTGCTGAAGCAGCTTTTCCAGACTGCCTGAATCAGGCAGTCTTAGGTAAAATTTGAATATTTGTCTGCAAAAAGCAATGGCAGGAGCCAGACGTGAAAACTCTGGGAGCAGTAGATAAGCCAAAGAGAAGCAGAGAAAGTACAGTTTTGTACCTACCATAAATGTAGATGTCCGATAGGTATGCATCTGCAGTCCTAACATATGGGTTGTCCTGCCTCAGGCAGCCCTTCGGTCGGCCGGATTCCAAAGTCTGGGTCTGGCCTCGGCTGATGTCGCACTTCACCCGACATCATAGCTGCTGTTTATTGGGTATAAAGGCATCAGCCAACGCCATTTTCCTCAGGGTTTCTTGCCCCAGATGCCAGGTGCCCTCTAGTAAGGCTAAATTTGGATAAATGCAAATAATTCCAAACAGAGAGCAAACAATATAAAAAATATATATATACATACATATATACAAATACACCATAACAGATTCCCCCAGCTAGCTAAAAGATGGGTAAATACCCTAGGAGTACCACTGAGGGGAAGGAGGGTGGGTAATCCTGACTGCAGATGCATACCTATCGGACATCTACATTTATGGTAGGTACAAAACTGTACTATGTCCTTCAAGGATGCATCTGCAGTCCTAACATATGGGTAGAATACCATAGCCAAACTGGGGGAGGAGGCACTAAGATAAAGATGGTGTAGTTAAGATCCCTTGCAAAACAGCAGTTACAAAGCCTGCTCGGGATCTAGAGTATAAAGGAAGATTGTAATGCTTGGCTGTATGCACGGAGCTCCAGGTAGCAGCTTCTAAAATGTCTTTGGTAGCCACTCCTCGTAGGAAAGCTGTAGTGGTGGCTGTAGCTCTTGTGGAATGAGGTCTGATATCAGGAATTGTCTTTCCATGAAAAGAGTAACAAAAACTAATGCAATTTCCTATCCATTTTGAGATTGTTTTGAAATTGCTTTTCCTTGCATTCCTGTTGCATATGCTACCAAAAGCTGGTCAGTTTTTCTGCTGGTCTTAGTTCTGTCCAGATAGTAGCATAATTGTCTGTGCACATCCAAGGTATGTAGTAGTCTTTCCCCCCTGTTCTGTGGGTTGGGGAAGAATGTAGGTAAATGAATCGCTTGGTTCAATGATACTCTGGAGACCACTTTTGGCATAAAGGTAGGGTTGGTTCTCAGAGAGACTGTCCTGATGGAAGATAAGGAAGGGTTGTACTGCCATTAATGCCTGTAACTGATACCCTTCTTGCTGAAGTGATTGCTAGTAGGAAAGCAGTTTTCCAAGACAAGAATTGTAATTCTGCTGTTGCTGCTGGTTCAAAAGGGGAAAGTTAACTTTTCCAGCACAAAGTTGAGGTCCCATGTAGGTAAAGGTAGTTTCCTTGGAGGCTTTACATTTTTGATTCCTCTCAAGAACTGCCCGAGTAGAGGATGAGAGAAGACAGGAGGATCCAAGCTGTATTCTGCTGAAATTGCTGATGCATGAATCTTAATGGAGGAGTAAGACAGGCCATTATGGAACAGCTCTGCTAAATATTCCAGGATGTGTGCTATGTTTGCCAATGAGACATTTTCTCCCTTTGCTGCACTCCAAATGAGGTATCTTTTCCACTTGGCTGAATAAGTCTTCCTTGTGGAGGGTCTGCGTGCTTCCAGGATAATGTCCTTAACCCTCTGAGATAAATCTGGGTTATTTTGTTTTATGCAATATTCCAAGCAGCTAGCTGCAGTTTGGATGTAGGATCTTGTAGTTGTCCTGTGTTAGTAGCAAGGGACAGAGGTAGATGCCACGCGTGTGTCAGAGACATGCTTCTCAGTAGCGGGTACCAACGTTGTCTTGGCCAGTCTGGAGCTATCAGAATTACCCTTGGTTGATCCTCTTTGATCTTCAGTAGAACTTTGTACATCAAGGGAAGAGGTGGAAATGCATATGCTGTCAGGTTTTTCCAGCTGAAGGAAAGTGAGTCCACCCTCCAAGCAAGTGGGTTGTATGCTCTTGTGCAGAATTTCTTCAATTGGTGATTGTGTGGGGAGGCAAACAGGTCTGTGGTAGTCCCCATTTCTTTGTTATGGCTTTGAAAATGTCTGGATGCAGCATCCATTCGTGAGCATCCGTGGTAGTTCTACTTAAGGTGTCTGCTGGAGAATTTCCTTTTCCTGGTACAAATCTGGCCTGAAGTAGAATGTTGAGGTTCAGGGCCATCCGGCAGAGGATATGAATGCGTACCTCCTTGTTTGTTGATGTACCACATGACTGCGGTATTGTCCGTCCTTATGAGGAGATGACCCTGTTGGAGTGGTCTGAATGCCTGGATCGCATATTTCACTGCCAGCATCTCCTTTACATTTGTGTAGATTCAGCTGGTCTTGGGTCCATAGGCCTTGTATACACTTGTCCACCATGTGAGCCCCCCATCCTAGGTCTGAGGTGTCCGTGGTGATGGTCTGGCTTGGCTGTGGTTTGTGGAAAGGCAAGCCTCTGTTCAACTGACAGGCCTGAGCCCACCACAGGAATTCTTGCTTCAGGCATGGAATTATTGGAATCTGGTCTTCTAGGCTGTGCTGGTGTTGAGACCATACATTCTTTAGGTACCATTGTAGCTTTCTCATATGTAGCCTGGCATGCAGAATCAATATTATGCAGGATGCCATGTAACCCAGGGCTTGCAGGGCTTTCCTTGCAGTAAGCTGAGTTTTTGTTAATGACATGAAATAGCCTGGTAGTTGCTTTTGTTTTTTCTTCTGAGAAAGGCCATCTGAGTTGGTGTCCAGTTCTGCCCCCAAGAATGTTATCCTTTGGGATGGTACTAGTCTTGACTTCTGCATGTTGACTGTGTACCCCAAGGCTTGCAACAGTTGTACGACATTTTCCAAATCTTTTGTTAATTTTGCCTTTTTGTCCGCTTGCATTAGGCAGTCGTCCAGGTATGGGTAAATTTGAATTCCCTGAAGCCTGCAATGAGCAATTACTGATGCCAGGCATTTCGTGAATACTCTGGGCGCAGTAGATAAGCCAAAGGGCAATGCTGAGAATTGATAATGCTCTGATCCTGCAAGAAATCTGAGGTGTCTTCTGCAATCTGGTCGTATAGGGATGTGCAGGTATGCCTCCTTGAGATCTAGAGTCACCAGCCAAGACTCCTTGCCCAGCATGGGAAGAAGCTGCTGGAGGGTCAGCATTTTGAATTTTGGAACAAGTGTTCAGTGCGGACAAGTAGAGAATAGGTCTCCATTGATTTTCTTTTCTTGGTACCAGGAAAAGCCTGGAGTAAAATCCTTGGCCTTGTTCCAAAGGTGGCACCTTTTCTATAGCTCTCATCCTTAGTAAGTTGTTGATTTGTCTTAGAGCGTCTGTTTTTTGGCTTGGTGGTAGGTTTGGCATTCCCCTCTTTTTTGGTAGAGTGTGGAAGTGAAACCTGTAGCCCTTGTCTAGTTTGTAAAGTCCATTTGTCTCCTGTAATGTAATGCCAGTTGTCTAAAAATAAAGCAAGCTTTCCGCCCAAAGGAGCTTCCAGTTGTTCCCTGGTAGGCGGTATCAGAGCCAAGTCATTGTGTCTGTCCTGTAGAGGTGGTTGTAGTTGAATCTGTGGCAGTACTTCTCTGATTGGTAGGTTGCCACTGACGTCCCCTGTAGGCACCCCTAGATTGATTTCTGCCTCTTGGGCGTCTATTTCTGCCTCTGTGCTCTGGAGTTGTCTGGAAAGGACCAATTTTTCAAAGGCCAATTTCTGCTAACCCTCAGAGGTTGGACCTGTAAGAAATCCTTGACTGGACAGATTTTGCTTTTTCTTCCACCTTCTTTAGAACCTCCTGTGCCGGGGAGCCAAACAAACTTTGTTTCTCCATGGGAGCATCTAAGAGTTTTGATTTAACATGGTCTGGCAAAGATTGTTCTTTTAACCATGCATGTCTTCGAATCACTGTTAGTCATAGCTGATCTAAAGGAAGCCTCCAGTGCATCATAGCCACATTTTAAGAAATGGTTACTGACCTGCTGAGAGTTATGTACCAAACCCTGAAGAGACTATAGGTTCAGGAGAGGACAGTTTTTTATTTAGCTGGTCTAACAAAAATTCCTGGTACTGAATCATGTGAAATTGACAGTTTAAGGCCCTAACCGAAAGAGCAGCAGAAGTATAAACCTTTTTACCCCATCTCTCATGCTCTAGATTCCCTATCAGAGGGGAGAGGGTTTTTGGCAGAAGCAGCTGCCACACCTTTTGGGCCCTGTGAAATGGTTTCGGGGTCTGCAACAGGAGCCTTATACAAATGGTAGTGTGTGTCCGGGACCCTGTAATATCTGTCAGGCTTGGCAGGGGCCGGAGGAAGAGAATCAGGAGCAGTACAGGCATCATTAAATGCATCATCAACTACCGTTAGTACTGGAGGAATGGCTAAAGGCCTATGCTGTGGTAAGTGTAAAAAAGTCCTTAGCCTTTTCCTTGAATCTGAGAAATCCTGGCCCTGCCATTGGAAATGCTCCCTCATAGCATGTAAGGTTTCCCCAAAAGAAAATTCTTCAGGAGGAGAAGCAGAATGATGTCTTCTGCATCAGAATCCTCATAAGGAGAATATGGGCCTTCCTGAGGGTCTGTAATGTCAGAATCCTCGGAGGAATAGTCTGTAGAGACTGGTTCCAGTGGTTCAGCCCTAGGCCTCTTATCTGAAGGGGGATGAGAGGCCCTGTCTGGGTGAGGTTGGGATCCCCTGATCAAAGAAATGAGATCCTCAGCCAGGCTGAGTATTTGTGAACTAGAGGTAGGCCTATGTGTGGGAGTTTTAGCAGGTAAGGCCTTAGAAGATTTAGCTGCTTTAGCCCTGGCAAAAGCCTTGATGGACATAGAAGCAGGGGGTCTAGCAGCCCCACGTGCAGGGGTAGATGTCTAAAGGAATAGTATCTGAAATCCTGGGTGCCTGCTTCTGTAGCAGTAATTTCAGTAGCGGATTAGACCATGGTCTGTGAGGCCTCGGCCATAGGAGGCATGCTTTCAGCCGAAGAACCGGGGGCTCGGTTTCAGCCGAAACAGACACTCGCAGTTGGCCCAACCGTGGTTTCAGCCGAAACCACGGGCCGTGAGTGTTGGTACTTTTCCTTGCGGTTTTTAGCTATTTGTGTAGCCGGAGTCTCCGACGGCATTTTGTAAGCAAAAGCGGGACCAAAAAACTCCTCTGCAAACTCCGACCGACGTCTAAGTGTCAGTCGGTTGAAGGAAGCACAGGCTAGACAAGCCGATACATCGTGGTCTGGGCCTAAGCAAGGAAGAGTGGAAATCCTTATGAGGTATTTGTTTCCCACAAGTTAAACAATTATATACTTTTTCTGACATCGGCTGAGGCAAGAAAGAGTCCCCAACGGGGTACTTCGCTTTTTAGAAGTCTTCAGTAGGAGAAATCTCTGGATCTGACCGACCGGCACTTGCGAACAGCTTCTGCTTCGGGCACCACGCGGCAAGAAAGACTGAGGAAAATGGCGTCGGCTGATGCCTTTATACCCAATAAACAGCAGCTATGACGTCGGGTGAAGTGCGACATCAGCCGAGGCCAGACCCAGACTTTGGAATCCAGCCGACCGAAGGGCTGCCTGAGGCAGGACAACCCATATGTTAGGACTGCAGATGCATCCTTGAAGGACAGTGTGCATTGATCCTGCCCTGAAACGTATTTCCTGCACGACTGACTAGGATGTCTAGGTAGGCATCTTTGGTCTCTGGTGGCTAACCAGGCATTCTTGGAAGCTGCTGAAGGATGAGCATTTTGAATTTTGGTATAACCAGAAAGATTTAGAATGGAAAGAGGATGGGGCACCATGTGCCATCTTGTGTACCAGGAAGTCTGGAATAGAAACCTTGCCCATCTGTTCTGCAGAAACATGCTCTATTGCCTTCATGTAGAGCAGACAAATGACTTGCTTTTTGGCCTCTGCCTACTGGTTTGGAGGAAGATCTGGGAACCCTTTTGGGGCTGGCAGAGTAGAAATAAAATCTGTATCCCTGGGACACTCAGGACCCAGTGGTAGTTTGTAATGGTGGCCCAGTTGCTTGCGTGGAAGGAGAGCTTTCCAAGGGAACAAGCAAGTGGGCAGAGGGAAAGCTTTCCAAGGGCACCGGCAAGTGGGCAGAGGGAGGGGGTGGAAGTAAAAAGTCATGGAGTTTTCACCAAGGGGGTGGCTTTGCACTCCCTGGTTATGAAGGAGAAACTCCATTGCTTAGATCTCTGCATTCCCTGGGGTTGTTGTCTGGGGGCTCTGCTTCTGCTTGGTCTGGGCTGGCCTGGAGGAGGCAGGAAAGGACCAGTGATTGGAGGCCTAGTCTGCATAGATTTAGCTCGTTTTTAAGACCTCTTCTGCCTTGGTGCCAAATAAGTTGTCTTTGTGCAAGGGTGCGCGCCCAGTAGTTTGGATAGGACATGGGCTGGCAAGGTCTGTTTAAGCCAAGCATGACTTCCAAGGACAGAACCGGTGTCTGCTGCTCTGCAAGATGCTTCTAAAGCGCCAAAACTACATTGTAAGGGGTTTTTAGTTTTGACTTGCAGAATGCATTAACTTGTAACTTTTCTGCACACCAGGAAAAGATTGTTTGAGTTCCATGGTATGTTGCCATTTCAGCATGTGGAACTGACAATTTAATGCTCTAATATCAAGAGTAGCAGAGGTGTATACTTTACCCCATATGTTCTTAGCTGAAGTTGCTTTGATTCCTTTAGGTCCTTGAGAGATGACCTCTGGGTCAGCAGGACTTTTGAAAAGAAATTTGAGAGTCTGGGACCAATACCAGTCAGGTTTCCTGGGAGCAGGAGGGAGGTCAGACTATTCCATAAAATCATCCACATCCAAGACGGGAGGAATGGCCAGAGGTCTGTGCTATGGAACATCGAAGAATTCCCTGTGTGACTGAGGATAATCCTCACATTCCCAATGGAAATGCTCCCTTAAAGTATGTAGCATTTCCCCAAAGGAAAAGTACTCTGGTGGAAAATCCTCATAAGCAGAGAGGATATCTTCATATTCAGATGCAGTTGGACTCGTTCAGATTAAACTACTGGGGAAAAAGTCACTTGGAAGGGGTAGCCTGGCTTCCCCTTATAAGCATTATAAAGGTATTCCGCCATTTTTTAAGCATTTGAGACTGAGGCAAGAGATGGTGCCCGAGCTTGGGTCTTTAATTGGGTGTGGTTCGTACCCTGGGCCTTAAACTTGGCAGTTTTCAAAAGAACTGAAAACGCGAAAGTCAGTCAAGTACTGTTAGTGTGAAGTACTTCCTCAGAAGCCAATGCCTGCTCAGCAACTCCAGACCCATCCAAGGTAGAAACATCTGCAGAACCCTAAGTTGAAAAGGAGTCTTGCAGCATACCAGACTAGTGTCTCTGTAGTGGCCTGCAAATCCACAGAAGCGGACAACAGGGAGAACAGACTAGCTTACCGGAAGCATAGTCAGCAGTTTTGGACCAGTGCGGTTTTGTCTTTATCCTTGTGTTTTTTCGCAAGATCCGTAGTTGGATGGCTTACCAAAGCCATAGTGGAATTAAGACAGCAAAAATATCTAGCTACAAAAAGGGCCCAATAAAGTACAGTTCTGGCATTAAAGCACAAAAGCAAAAGGGGAGGTTGTGGTCTGGGCCTAATCACGACAGTGAGTCTGTGCGGTACTTGCTTTCCATAGGCAAGACAATTGTTGACTGACAATCTGTTAGAGCAAGAAAAAAGGATCCCCAATGGGATATTTGGCTTTAGAAGACCAACTTCAATTCAGAAACTAAACTCAGGTAGTGGCCGACTGGCACTCTTGTACTGCTTCAGGCTCCTAGGCAAGAAAGACCGATTTAATGGTGTCTGCTGCCTGATTTTATACAGACGACCTGACGTCAGTCGTTCAGCAACAGACAGAAATACCAAGCCTCTGGTATTCAGGCCAACTGAATGCTACTTCTGGCAGGATAACCCAAATGTGATTACTGCAACAGTGAAACAGAATCAATAACTCAACTGATAAAAGGAACAAACATTTATTGCGCAGTAAACAAAACATCTTGAACATAAATAAAACCAGTCCTAAGTACAAAAAGTGACATTGAAGGCGCCTTCAGTTTGGTCCAATACTGCACTGAAGCACTTCCATCTGGGTCTCGTACGATGGGTGGAATTCCTCACGTCATTGGGGTAAAAAAAATCTGATGCTGTGAAGTGCTCTAAGAAATATCAAGAGAGAATTCAGTTAAATTTTAGATAAATTATGAATTAAACATAAGTGGCAATAGTTCCATGTAATAAAGTCAGCTCATATTCATACACTACGTAAAAAGTACAACTGTGCAAGCAGTCTTCATAACTACAGATATCCAAAACATTATCTAATCATAATGAGAACATGCTAGATTCCCAGCTACTGGTCAGATTATACCATGAAATAATGTTTAGGCTCTTCCCCTTTGAGGAAAAAAGATGGGGAGCTGGACACCAAATGGGGTTAAGATACGAGGAAGAGACAGTGTCGCAAAAAGGGGTTGGAACCACTCCCAAAACAAAACTTGGGGGTAGAGAGGAATGTTACAAGCTTATATTACAGAAATTAAGAGCTTACAATAGCAGTAGATGTCACATTGACCATTGCAGTATTCCAATACTGATGGGTTACCCTCACTGCGGTAGCCAGATGTCTAGCATTTTAAAGCCAAAAATCTATATGCTTACACATCCAGCATGACAGCCTATGATCAGAGGGGTACATAACCAGATGTAAGAGCACAAGATCTGACCAAGGCCAGGAATCCTGAAGTGGAGTAAACCGCAATAAACTAAAATCAGCTAAAAGGACAGGTACAATACTGCAACAGCGATCAGTAGAACATTCATATACTGTTAAGTTCTTGCTCAACTTTAATGTGCTCTTAGATCACTGTTGCAATATTTCCAATACTGTTGGATGGATTCCCACATTTCCAATACTGTTGGATGGATTCCCACATCTTTAAGGTTGGGTAGAATAAATGGACTATAGACAAGGGTTACCAATCCAGAACAAAGCCCTTTATCTAGGAAAACGCATCCACAGAAGGCACCAAATACTGCTTTGATGGAGTGGGCTCAACAGGTGGAGAGAATCTTGAAGAAAAAATGGATTGAGATCCAGTTAGATAGGATATTTAGATACACCTAACTTACCTTTCTAGATGGAAGGCAAGCTGATTTACCTAGGGTTCAGTTTTTCCAAGGTACAATTAAAGTTGTCCGTGCACATCCAGGGAGTGAAGTCTCAACCATGCCTAACTTTACAAGTTAACAGAACAAGGATGAAAGACCCTTTTACTACCCTGGGCATGAAAAAAAGGCTTGGCAATACAGCAGACAGGGTGTCGATAGCCTCAAGTCCTTGGCCTCAAGCTCACAAGAATTCATACTGCAGGCATACACATCTAAAGTCAGAACATGGGAGGATGCTACTGGCAACGTCCAAAAAGATAAGCAGTAATTAAAACAGTTTGATAGGTTCCAGCCACCATAATTCAGACTGAAATACCCCCCCACCCCCATGTCCTGTGGACTCCAAAGAAAACGCAAACAGCCAACCATCTGGACAAGGCTTGCTCAGACCATGGCAAAACACAGCTGGTCACTCAGACCCACAGGTTGCCATCAGTCTGCAGCATTAGTGCTCATTAGAGAACTTCCAGGGAAAGTAAAAGGTCACTCCACAAGAGCTATATAGCACCCTCGTTGGCCTTTCAGGCAAGGTTACACATGGATTGAATTTGTGGAGCAGTAACATGGGTAAAGCCTCATACCTTTTATCACTCATTACAAAGTAGATTTTGACCTCCAGGAACAGGGCTCCCTTTGGATAGACAGTTCTGAAGAGCATTTTCCCTTGAGCCACCCAAGAAAAAGGTGCTAAGCACTCTGTCCCAACCAGCAATGAATGAAGGCGAGACAGGACAACAGCAAGTTGTGTACTCACCAAAATGTTCCAATTTTGTCCATCTTCCTTCATTAGAGTCCCACCCTTCTTCCCCCATCTTCACTCCTGGAGGATCAAGTGGTGTCCTTGCAAAAATTGGAAATATTCTGCATCTCTTCTTGGATATAGCTATATTTTAGAGGCATTAACTATAGTATTTGCAAACCAGATCTGGGTATACGTCCCTGTGCATGATGGGATAGGGTGTAATCATGAGCCAGTGGAGGCTCGAGCTTTTTTACAGGCAGAGTGAAAAAATTGAACATGGAACATTATGGTGAGTACATACTTATTTTTCAGATCCTACCCATACACACTGCTTCCTGATACATTTGACTCCGGATCTGATCTCTCCCAGTCAATTCACTTTCACACTGGACTCCTTGTACTCTTACACAAGGTCTAAAGCTTTCCTCAAAGGGACTTTGTCCAAAGCCATCCAACAGATAACCTGATCATCCAACAGATAACCTGATCCAAGGGGATCAGTCTAGTTCTGGAGGTATTAAAGCCAGTTACAATCTGCTTCTGCTACAATAAAGTCCTTGTGGGAGACCAATTCTGGTACTCCTGCTGGAAGAGTTTTTGAAGAGTCGTGGTGTTCCACTAAAACTGGGCATTACTCTGCATTAACCTGTCTTAAAACCAGGGAGTGTGTCAGCAAGATGTTCCTTCTCAGCCATACCAGTAAGGGATAAAATGTTCTGCATGGATAAACATAGAACCAAAGCCTTACAACTGTTCCATCTCCCTTGCATCCAACAAACTAGGCAGAGTAAAAGGTTCCCTTTTCCAAGTGAGACTTGGCCTAGTTTAAAACTCTGCCTACAGCCCATTCCACCTCTTCAAAATGTTCTTAGATAGCTCTGCAAGGTTGCCACTGTTGTCTTTGCATACCTTCGTTAAGAGCTACAAATTGGATAGCATTTCCAGACCTCTGGACTCCTTTGCCTTTCCCTTGAAAAGGCAAACTGCCATGATGCCACCTAGGATAAAGTAGCTTGTGACAGACCTGCAGGTCTGATCAGATGGACTGAATGAGTAAGATAAGAAAGTGAGATTAATGGCAATGCAGTTGCATATCTGACATCTACATTTATGGTAGGTACAAAACTGTACTATGTCCTTCAAGAATGCAACTGCAGTCCTGACATATGGGTTGAATACCATAGCCAAGCTGGGGGTGGTAGGATCCAAGATAAGGATGGTGTAGCTAAAATGCCCTGCAGGACTGCAGAAGCAAAGCCTGCTCGGGATCTGGAATATAAAGGCAGGTTGTAGTGCTTGGAAAATGTATGCACGGAGCTCCATGTAGCAGCTTCTAGAATGTCCTTTGTAGCCACCCCTCTTAGAAAGGCTGTGGAGGTGGCTGTGGCTCTGGTGGAGTGTGGCCAGATATTGGCTGGCACACCTTTTCCATGGAAAGGATAGCAGAATCTGTTTCCAATCAATTTTGAAATTGTTTTTTTGGAAATTGCCTTTCCTTGTACTCCAGCAGCGTAAGCTACAAATAGTTGGTCAGACTTTGTTGGCCTTTGTTCTGTCCAAGTAGTAGCGCAATTGCCTGTGTATGTCCAAAGTGTGCAGAAGCTTTTCTCCTTTATTTTGAGGATTGGGAAAGAAAGTAGGCAGGTGAATTACTTGATTTAGAGAAACCCTGGATATCACTTTTGGCATGAAGGAAGGACTGGTTCTTAAAAAGACTCCGTCCTGATGGAAAATGAGAAATGGAGGTACTGCCATGAGGGCCTGTATCTCTGAAACTCTTCTTGAATTGCCAACAGAAACTGTTTTCCAGGAGAGAATTTGCAATTCTGAAGATGCTGCTGGCTCAAAAGGAGGAAGAGTTATTTTCCAAGACTAAATTGAGGTCCCATGCAGGCACTGGTGGTTTTCTTGGAGGTTTAATATTCTTTATACCTCTTAGAAACTGTCTTAGCAAAGGATGCGAAAACACAGGTGGATCACAGTTGTATTTTGCTGAAATTGCTGAAGCGTGTATTTTTATGGAAGAATATGAAAGGCCATTGTGCAGCATTTCTGCCAAGTATTCTAGTATCTGTGGCATGCTCATTACTGACGCATCCTGACCCTTGTTGGCATTCCAGATGTTGAATCTCTTCCATTTGGCTGAATAAGTTTTTCTGGTGGAAGGCCTGCGCACTTCCAGTAAGATCTCTTGAACTTTTTTGGAGAGAGAGAGAGAGAGAGAGAGAGAGATATGGGGAGAAGTCATGGAACCCTCCAAGCTATTAGTTGCAATGTTTGCAGGTTGGGAGGAACTGTCCTGTAATTGTGCTGAGATATAAGCAGAGGCCACTGAGGCAGGAGCCACGGCTTGGTGCGAGTTATGCTCCTTAGTAATAGATACCAGTGCTGTCTTGGCCAGTCTGGAGCTATCAAAATGCCTTTTGGTTGTTCTGCTTTGATCTTCAGTAACACCTTGGTCATTAATGGTAGAGAAAAGCATAGATTGTTAGAGAATTCCAGCGGAAGGAGAGAGCATCCATTCTCCAGGCTTGAGGATGGTGTGTCCTTGAGCAGAACTTCAGATGATGATTGAGGTGTGAGGCAAAGAGATTTAGGTCCGGCCTTCCCCATGCATAAGTTATTTGTGAAAAAATGTCTGGATGCAACATCCATTCGTGCGGGTCCATAATGTTTCTGCTTAGAGACTGTCCGCCAGAACATTGTCCTTGCCTGGGACAAACTGGGATTGCAACTGTATGTTCAGTTTCAGGGACTTTTCCCAAAGAGTCATTGTTGGTCTGCAGAGTGGGTAAGAATGGGTGCCTCCCTGTATGTACCACATAAGTGGTGTTGTCTATCTTTATTAGCAGATGACCTTGCTGAAGAAATTTTCTGAAGGATTCGATTGCATGAAGCACTGCCAACATCTGATTGATGTGCAGATGCAATTCTTGGGGTGCCCATTGTCCTTGAATGCATCTGCCCTCCATGTGCACCCCCCATCCATGATCTGAGGCGTCTGCTGTAATGGTTTGGCTTGCTTGAGGTTTGAAAGACATGCCTTTGTTTAGCTGGCTTGCTTGTGCCCACCACAGAAATTCCTTTTGTAGACGTGGAATAGCTTCTAAGTTGTGGCTGTGTTGAGAAACTTTAGGTACCATTGTAGTTCATGTGTAGTCTTGCCAGTGGAATCAGAAGAATGCAAGATGCAGGATTTTCCTTGCAGTCATCTGGGTGAGCTTTGCTAGGCTTTTGAAGTAATCTGGTAATTGTTCTGGTTTTTCTTCTGTGAGGAAAGCCATTTTTGAGTGTGTCCAGTTTGGCTCCTAGAAAAATTATTTGTTGGGATGGCAGTAGTCTTGATTTTTGAATGTTGACTGTGTATCCCAAAGCCTGTAGTAAGTGAATGACAGTCCAAGTTTCTTATCAAGGCTTGCTTGCTGTCCGCTTGTATAAGGCAGTCCAGGTAAGGGTATATTTGTATCCCCTGGGGTCTGCAATGTGCAATTACTGATGCCAGGCATTTCAAGAATACTCTGGGCGCAGTAGATAAGCCAAAAGGCAATGCTGAGAATTGATAATGCTCTGACCCTGCAAGAAATCTGAGGTATCTTCTGCAGCTGTGTCTGATTGGGACATGCAGGTATGCCTCCTTGAGGTCCAGAGTAACCAGCGAAGACCCCTTGCCCAGCATGGGAAGAAGTTGCTGTAATGTCAGCATTTCGAATTTTGGCACAAGAAAAGTGTTTAGAGCGGACAAGTCCAGTATAGCTCTCCATTGCTTTTCCTGGAACAAGGAACAATCTTGAGTAGAATCCCTGGCCTTGTTCCTGAGGAACCTTTTCTATTGCTTTGATTTGTAGCCGCTTTGAAACTTGTACGAGTGCCTCTGCCCTTTGATTTTGTGGCAGGTCTGGCATGCCTTGTCTTGTTGGTAAGGTATGGAAGTGGAACCTGTAACCTTTGTCTATTATGTCCAAAATCCATTTGTCCTTTGTAAAAACGTGCCAATTTTTTGAAAATAAAGATAATTTTCCGCCTAAAGGTGCTTCTTTGAGCCTTGGTCGGCGGTGTCAAAGTCAAGTCATTGTGACTGTCCCTGTGGAGCAGTAGAAGTCTATGCCCCACTTCACCGATTAGTTGGTTGCCATTGACGGCCCCTTGTAGGAGCCTCGGTATTGCCCTCTACCTAGAGCACGCCTGTTTTTCCCCTTTGGAACTTGTCAGTGTCTGGAAAGGACCAATTCTTCGAAGGCCAATTCCTACTGAACCTCGGTGGCTGAACCTGGAGGAAATCTGACTTTGTACTGATTTAGTCTTTTCCTCAATTGATTTCAACACACCCTGTGCATTAGCACCAAATAGCTAGTCTTTTTCCAGAGGTGCATCTAGAAGCTTTACTTTAACATGATCTGGCAATGTCTGTTCTTTCAACCAAGCATGTCTACATATGACGGCCCCCGTCATAGCTGCCCTACATGAAGCTTCCAATGCATAACCACACTGAAGAAAATGATTGCTAACCTGCTGAGTATTATGAACCAAATCCTGCAAGGCCTATCTAAAGGCTCAGGAGAGGCTAACTTTCTGCAAATCATCCATCAAGAAATCCTGATACTGAAACATATGAAAAAGACAGTTAAGTGCCCTCATGGCAAGGGTGGATGAGGTATAAACTTTTTTACCCCACCTCTCCAGGGACCTAGATTCCCTGTCTGCGGGCAAAGGATTTTTGGCCGTGGAAGTGGCCACTCCTTTGGGCCCCTGAGAAAGTTTCTAGATCAACAGAGTGGGCCTTAAGAGATGTTTGTGTGTTTCAGGAACCCTGTAATATCAGTCTGGCTTGACAGGAGCAAGAGGGAGAGAATCAGGAGAAGTACTGGAGTCTGAACACATCATCCAATACATCTAACACTGGGGGTATAGCTAAAGGCCTGTGCTGGGGTAACTTAAGGAAAGTCCGAAGCCTTTTCCTGAGTCTGAGAAATCCTGGCCCTGCCACTGAAAATGCTATGAGTGGAGAATTTACCCGAAAGAAATATCCTCAGCAGGAGAGGCAGAGGGAATGGATTCATCAGCATCAGAATCCTCGTAGGCCGGGAAGGATTCTTCCTGGGAATCAGAATGGCCCGACTCAGAGGCTTCATCTGAGGAAAGGGTATCTGTCTGCTCAACCCTAGGCCTTTTGTCTGAAGGCGGCTGAGAACCTCTGTCTGGATGAGCCTGAGCGCCCCTGATTAAAGAAATTAGATCTGCAGCTAAAGTCATGATCTGTTTATCAGAAGTGGGACCCTGTGAAAAAGATTTAGGAGGGTGAGACAGCCTGGCTGGCAGCCTTAGCACGTGTGTAGGCCTTGATGGACAGACACAGGAGGCCTAGCTGCCCCAAGTGCTGGAGTAACTTTGTCCACCGGTATGGTGTCAGGCAAATCTTGGGCTTCGGTTTCAGGAGGGAAAACAACCGGCACTGGGGTAGCCTCCGGGACCGAAGTGTGTGGTAAAGCGGTGTAGTCTGCCTGGAGTGGTTGAATTACCGCCTCCGAAGAGACAGATGCACTCATGGCAGGCTTTAGCGTGGTGTCTGTCGAAGTCACGGGCCGTGAATGTCGGTCCCGGTCCTTCCTTTTTTGGAAATATGTGCAGTCGGTAGTTCGACGGCATGATATAGGAGTAATCCCCCCCCCCCCAAAAGTCTTCAGCAAATTCTGCCCGGCGCCTAAGTGTGCGCTTATTAAAGCAAGCACAGGCCGAGACGTCGTGGTCTGGCCTGTGCCAGGTCTGGGCAGAGGCAGGGAAGGCAGTAAGAATGGAAGTCCTGAAGAGGACTTAGTTTACCACAAGACAAGCAATTAACTTTTGCAGTTTTATCCGACAATCGGCTGAGGCAAGAAAAGGTTCCCCAACGGGGTACTTAGCTTTTTGGATCTGAAAACACAGGAGCTGGCCGACTGGCACTTGTGAACTGCTTCTGGCGCCGCGCGGCAAGAAAGACTGGAGAAGATGGCGTCGGCTGATGCTTTTGTACCCCAGCTGCTCAGACGTCGGGGAAGAGGCGACAGCCGACGCCAGACCCAGACTTTGGAATCCGGCCGACCGAAGGGCTGCCTGAGGCAGGACAACCCATATGTAAGGACTGCAGTTGCATTCTTGAAGGACATCTGTCAGACTGCTGCTAGTGACCTTTTAAGCATAGCTAATTTTTGTGCTATTAACCTATTTTATTTGGTTGGAGATTAGCCTTACCCATACCATGATCAATAATTATCTGAGAATAACTGGGATCATGCCATAGATAATTTGAGAGAACGTGTATGGGCACTTGGGAGCAGTCTTGGGGTAAATAGTTTACCCTCTGCACATCAAAGCTGCATTTGACCATGGACAGGGATGAATTTTGTTTCAAGTCATGGGGAGTGTTTCATAGCAGCAGTACCCTCCAAGATTCAAGTGTCCCTTGAAAAAACATTGTTGGTGTAAAACCTGAATATAACCCTACACTTATTTCAGATGACATTTGATTTGCAGGAAACCCTGGCTTTCAAGGCATCCTCTGACCCAGTACTAGACAGGTCAGCTCTTAGTAGGCTACAAGGTGTAGTGATAGGGCTTTGAGTAGGTCCATGCAAGACATACCTGGGACATCTGTGAGACTTCCAAGAGTCAGGAAATATGCATGCCCAAGAAAGCATTATATTCAAGGAAATATGCATGCCAAAGAAAGCATTATATTCAATGACTGTTCTGAAGGACAGAGGAACAATGACATTCCTAGACCTAGAATGTTCACTTCCACTTGCTATGGTAAATCCAAGTAGGCTTCCTGGAAGGTAAGATTCTGACTACCTCTAAAGTAGACATCACCCGATACAACAGGAACTGAAGAAACCAAGCAGTCAAGTTTAAAATCTTTAGATCCAAGTGAAGCTTCTCAGGACTGCAAAGATCCTTTACAGGATCCAAAATCCAGGAAGGTCCACAAGAGGAAGCCAAATCAGTTTACACCCATAGGGAACAAAAGGGCAGTGGCTTTACACTACTGCTTTCTGGAAGAACCTGGAGATTAGGGATGGGGTGGGAAGGCAAAAAGTCTAGGAGGCATTGCTGATACACAGCACCCCTCAGGGACCATCCCAGAGGAGGGACTGTGGCAAAGTCACATTTCGTGTTGTACAAGGCAATTTACAATGAGGCAATGTTAGAGCAGGGAATGCAATGGCAACTGAAAATCTGGCCAGCTATGACAGGCACCACTCATGAGGCACAAAAGCTCTACTAAGCCTTTCTGCAAGGCAACTGAAATCCCAGAATGTGCTGTGAAAGTGTTGTACAGTTGTGTACACCTACCATAAGTGTAGATGTTAGAGTGTATTCACTGTTGCAGTCATTACAATTTGGGACCCCCACACCCAGGGGGAGGGTAACCAGGACAGTGAATACACAGACATCTACATTTATTGTAAGTGTACACAACTGTACTACGTTAGTTTCACTGTTGCAGTAATCACATTTGGGTAGATTGCCAAAGCTAAGGTTGTTGGAGGAGGAATTTAGGTAGCATTAGGACAAGCTACAAGGCCCTGCAAGACTGCAGTGGCAAAGCCAGCTCTGGACTGAGAAAATTGGTAAATGATCATGCTTGGTCAAAGTATTACAGAACTCCAGGTAGTAGCTTCTAGGATGTCCCTGGTAGGGACGACAGAGGCTGTAGAGGTAGATGCAGCCCTGGTAGAGTGGTGACTGATGCCCTGTGGGACACTTTTCCAGGATGCTTATAGCAGAAATGAATGCAGTGGCCCATCATTTAGAAATTGTTTGCTTTGAAATAGCCTTACCCCATTTCCCTGCAGCAAATGCCACCATCAGTTCAGACTTCCTTTGAGATTTACTCTTGTCCAGGTAGAGCCTAACGTCTGCACATTTGAGTGCAGTATCCATTCCCCTTTGTTCTGTGGATTAGGCAAGAAGGTTAGCAAATGGACTGATTAAGAGCCACACTGGATACCACCTTAGGCATAAAGGGATTGGTTGAGGGACATCCTGTCTGCATGACAGGAAAGGCTCCACTGACAAGGTCCTGTGATTCAGATACCCTTCTTGCTGAAGTTTTCCAAAAATTAAATTTTAAATCTGCAGTAGCAGCCGTCTCGAAAGGAGGAAGAGTGAGTTTCTCCAAGACAGGTCCCAGGCTGGAGTTGGAGCTCAGTGATCTTAAAATTTTGGCCCCTTTGAGGAACTGCTTGAGCAGTGGGTGAGAAGAGGGAAGAGAAGAGGCTGTTAAATGAGCTGAAATGGCTGAGCCGTGAATTTTAGAGGAAAAGGACAAGCCCTTGTGAAGCTTGCCAGTTTCTGAGGTAAACTGGACACTGCTGTGCTCATCCCTTGAACATGGTTCCAGGCACAGAATTTTTCCATTTCACAGCTTAAGATTTCCTAATACTGGGTCTCCTTGCCTCAAATGATATCCATCACTGGTTTACTGAGAGATGGTAAAGAGATGATTAGCCAGGCTGCTAGGTTCAGTGTTTGAAGGTGCAGAATCTGGTTCGCTTGCTGAGACAACAGGGAAGGTGTCTGTGGCAGGTACCATAGGGCCGTGACTGCACAAGAGTGGATACCAGTGTTGGTGTGGCCAGTCTGGTGCAATCAAAATCATCCTTTGCTTGTCCGGTTTGATCTTTAGTAGTACTTTGGAGAGCAGAGGAGGAAAGGCATAAACTAATTTTGATGAGTTTTTCCCGTTTGTGGGGAATCCTTGTGCAAATTTTCTCCAACTGATAGTTCTGGAGAGAGGCAAACCAGTCTACATCTGGGCTCCCCCATTTGTCAACATGTTTAAAATCCTTTGTTCCAGTTTCCACTTGTGTGGGCCCATGAGGTTTCTGCTTAGTCCGTCTGCCAGTGTATTTAGGTTTCCTGGCAGGAATTGAGCTTGTAGATTCACTTGGTAGCTCGAGGCTGTGTTCCACAATGCCATGGCTAGTATGCAGAGGGGCTAAGAATGCATACCCCCCCTGCTTGTTTTATGTACCACATAAGTGGTGTCAGTCTTTACCATTAGTTGTCCTGTAAGAATGCGATCCTTGAAGGCTAGTATGCAGAGGGGCTAAGAATGCATACCCCCCTGCTTGTTTTATGTACCACATAAGTGGTGTCAGTCTTTACCATTAGTTGCCCTGTAAGAATGCGATCCTTGAAGGCTGTCAGAGCATTCTGTACAGCTATTTTTGATATACAGGTGCATTTGATTTTGGTTCCATTTGCCCTGACTGCCGGGTGAGCCCCCCACCCCCATGCATAGTCTGATGTCTGTTAGTGTTTGGACAAAAGGGGGTAGTGTGAATGGTAGTCGCTTTTGGTGGCAGGCCTCTGAAAACCAAAGGAACTCTAGGCATAGGCAAGGTACGACAGGAATCCTTTGTTTCTAGACCTGAGAATATGGACACCATAGGCTTTAGATATCATTGTAGTTTACTCATGCAGTCTTGCATTTGGAATTAGAATGCAGGAAGCCACCCGTCTGAAGGCCACCCGTCAAATTAATCAGTTTCTCTGGCATGAGGAAAGCCATCTGGGAAGTTTTATTCAAGCATGCTCCTAGGAATATATTTGTTGACAGGGTACCAGGTGGGATTTCATTTATGTACCCCACACAAGACAGCTCCCCACACAAGTCAGCTCCCTTTGTACAAAGGCCAGCTGGTTCAAATGTACATCCTGGCTTTCAACCTGAATTAAGATGGTCATCCAGGTATGGGTATACTTGAATAGGTCTGCAAAATGCAATAACTGGGGCTAGGCACTTTGGCTTATCTACTGCGCCCAGGGTATTCACAAAGGGCAGTGCAGAGAACTGATTGTGTGTGAAACCTGCTTTGAAGTGTAGCTAAACTTCTCAACCAAGCATCCTTGCCTAGCAGAGGAAGCAACTGGTGAGTCAGCATCTTGAATCTTGGATCACCAAAAAGGTGTAGAAAGGTCCAGGATTGGATGCCATGAATTCTTTTCTGGGTACCAGGAAGTCTTGAATAGAAACTGTCCCTTTTCTTCTGGTAGGGACTGAAAAGCCATATCAGAGAGTACTTGCTTTTGGGCCTCTGCCCACTGATTTGGAGGTAGATCCCGCTTGGAGTTGGCAACATATGGAAGTGAAATCTGTCCTTGGGACACTATTCAAGGCCCATTTGTCCTGGGTTACAAGTTTCCAGTTTTTGGCCTGCAGACCAATCTTTCTGCTTAAAGGAGCATCTGCTTAAAGGAGCATTTAGTTGAGAAGTGCTTGGAAGTTTTAAAGGAAAGTCCTTGAGAGCTTTCCGGGGGGGGGGGGGGTCTTGCTACTCCCAGGTTTGGATGCGGAAGCCCCCACTGCTTAGTCTTGTGTACCCTGACTGAAACCTGGGGTTTGTCTGGGTTTGGATTGAGAAGATCTGGAAGGGGCCAATTTTTAGCGGGCCAATGGCAACTAAATCTTGGAGGCTGAACTTATAAAAAAGTTCAGTTTGCATGGATTTAGCTTTATCTTCCATCTTTAAGAACTTTCTCAGCTTTGTTGCCAAACAGGCAGTCCTGATTTAAGGGAGCATCCAGCAGTTTAGCTAACATGATCACGCAAAGATTAATCCTCAAGCCAAAAATGCCTTCTGAGCACAGAACCAGTGACAGCAGCCCTGCAAAATGCTTCTAAAAACAAATCCACATTGTCAGCAGAATGCATTAACTCCTGTATTTACTTTCAGGAGAGTCTGGAATCAATTCTCAATCCAACATGATACTTTAACATATGAAATTGGCACTTTAAGGCCCCAATTGCCAAAGTTGCAGAAGTCCATCTATCCAGCGCTCGAGTCTATCAGAAGGGGTAGGATTTTTAGCAGAAGCCTTAATGCCCTTTGGTCCCCAAGAGTCTGGATCCACAATAAGATTTTTAAAAAGGAACTTTAAAATCAGGGACCCTGTAATATCCATCACGTTTTCTGGGAGCAGGAGGCAAAGAATCAGGGGCCAAACTAGATTCTGAAACTGCATCAATATCTACAAGAGGTATAGCTAAAAGGCCTATGCCGAGGTAGGAGTAAGAAATCCTCAAGCCTTTTTTCTTTAATTAGAAAAATCCTGGCTTTCCCGGTGAAAATGCAAATGTACAAAGTTTCACCAAAAGAAAAATCCTTCGGAAGGGAAGCAGAGGGAATAGAGTCCTCTGCATCAGAATCCTCATAAGTAGATAAGGGTAAATCCAGATTGGAAGACTCCAGAAAATCAGAATACTGATGAGGATTCAAACAAATTCAGTCCTAGGTCTCAGATTGGTCCCCTGATTAGAGTTGAGATCTTCAGCCACTCTGTTTAGGCATAGAGGCCTGTGCATGCGGTCTAGGCGTCTGTTTTAGGCATGGTTTGAGGCTTAAGCCTTAGGAGGAGTCAGTTTAATATGAAAGTTTGTAGGCCTGAATACACCCTCAGAAGCCGGTGCCTGCACAGCAGACCCATCCAAGGTAGAGATCCACAGTTGAAGCATCTCACAGCATACTGGACTCAGAATGGGTCTCAGAGACCTGCAAATCAGAAGTAGCTGGTATCGGGGATTGTGAAAGCACCTCAATGAGTATCGGCAAACTGGCTTAGAAGCATAGTTGGCAGCTTTGGACCTAGGCGGCCTGTATCTTTGCATTATTTCAGACTATCTGTAGTCTGATGACTAAGAATACATTCAGGATAATTGAACAGACTACATTCAGGATAATTTGAGAACCAAAATATTTAGAGGTGAAAATATACAGACTGATAGTGCATTGATTAAATAAGCACAAAACCAAACAGCAAGGTACATTGTGGTCAGGGCCTAGGCAAGGAATACAGTACGAACGAAAATCTTTGAGGTATTTGCTTTCCACAAGAAATTCAATTAACTTTTACTGACATCTAAAAGGAGCAAGAAAGTTTCCCCAACGGGGTACTTGGCTTTAGGTGAAGACCTCTGTTCTGAAACTATTTTCGGGAGTCAGCCGACTGGCACTTGCACTGTTTTAAATGGCAAGAACGACTGATGTAATGGTGTCGGCTACATGTTTTAGACCCCTGACGACCAGTCATGGAAGGGACAGCAACAGACAGGACCAAAGACTTCAGGCCGATTGAGGGCTACTACAAGAAAACCCAAATGTAATATGACTGCAACAGTGAAACACAAGACATCTGTCCACTGCTAAACTCTCAATGCTTCCCAATAAGTGTTAGGATTTGGTGCTCCACTGCTTCCAGATATACCCATTATCGGTCTTGTCCATTTGGATAGAATTTTCACCCAGTTGAAGGTTAGCACGAAGTTACAGCAACCCAATGACTTGACTGACAGTGATGCAAATAACCTTCTACATCAGTCCAGACCATCATTAGACTAATATCCCCCTTTGAGGATGTCCACAGTCAGCTTACAGCAGAGGGGTTCCCCCAGAGTGAATGAATCCCCTGCAATAGTCTTATGGGCTTGGAAAGAGGATGCAGACGAGACCAGTGTATGGAGGAGCCACTGAATAATTTACGTCAGTGTGCAAACTGCCCTATTAGAATAAACATTAATCCCAATATTCAAAGCTAAAGCCACTGTCAGAGAAGCCTAAAGTAGAATTTGCACTGTACGTAAAGTTTGTCTGCTGGGATGAAAACCATGGTCAGATGGCAGCCTACGAAGACTATCCCCAGTCTGAAGATTTGACTTCTGAATATTGAGAAAGTACCGTCGGAGCCTAACCAAGCAATCCCTGGCCTCCATGAAAGTAAACTGCAGTGGATGCTATAAGCCAGAAAGACTGGATCCCTGGACACAGCTAGGCCACTGACAGCCATGCACTGGGTAAACAGCACAGGGACTAAGGAAGCCAATTTGCAAGGCCTTTGACATTTGGTTAAGTGGAAGCAAAATGCATTCCCTCAATCATGTGACTGCTAAGCATCATGAATGTCCAAACACATCCCAGTCTACCACCATGGGGTAGAGAGAATAGAAGTCTCAACCATAGATGTTCTTCTCTTCCATGATTTAATATTCTTAGTGTGGGATTCTCCACATCAGGTGACCTGAATGACTTCTCCTATACAAAAAGCTTAAGCCTGGCTGCTCTAGGTGCATGGGACGTCACACACAAGGCCATAAACCAGACACCTTAAATGTGACATCTGCACGCACAGACCGCAGAACTTAAATGCCAAGTTGGACAGTCCCATAGAGAACAAGAGATATCTGCCAGAGGTGCAAAGTGTCATATGCTGGTAAGTCCGCCCCCGATGTAGGCAGGAGCTTCAGGGTGCACTAAAGATATGGTCAGTAGTCACTAACCTCTCAACCTCAGAGCAAGAAATCTGGACAAAGCCATAAAGGCCCAAAATAGGGACTTTTTTTAAATATTGCTCTTAACTTAGAAAATTGATGTAACAGGTTTTGCATTAACATGGATTTTTTGAAAGGGATAAATCTGAAACTCAGGGTCACCAACTTCAGTCTAATGATTCGCCACTAATTTACCAGAAAAGACCAAAATTAGGCAAAAATCTTGACATTGTGAAAATGTCCAGTTGAGGGTATGCAAGGGGGTAGGTGGGCGTGAAGGAATACTACATGGAAGAAAAGGACATCTATGGTTATGGTATGTCCTATTTCTATTTGCATCATTTAGTGCGAGTGTACCACAGCTGAGAGAAGGGTGGTAGATGTAGCAGATTCTACAAAACCCTGCAGGATTGCTAAAGCAAACCCTGCCCAGGCTCTGGAGATGGTCCAATTTGTAGTGTTTGAAGGTGTGAAATGGACCAGGTGGCAGCTTCTAGCTGTGTCCAGGCATTTGACACTGCCATGCCCCTTGGTAGGGCAAGATCTTACCCTGGGTAAGTGCTTGCCATGGTGAGAGCAAAAGGAAATAGTTTGCCTGATCCAACAGGAAATTGTTTGATAGACTATTCTTCCACCCTAGGGCCCTGGGAAAGGGTTAGATTTTCTGATGGACTTGGTTTTGTCTACGTAGAACCTTAAGTCCGTGCACATCCAGGGAATGGAATTTCCTCAATCATTGGTTGGAGAGGGAATGAATTTGTTTACAGATCATTGACCACTTTAGGCATGATCCATTCACCACTTTAGGTATGAAGGAAGAATCAGTGTAGTCACTTTATCCTAGTGGAAGGATATGTAGGGAGAGCAGGATATGTGAGCTTTTAATGGACATCCCTAGCAGAAGGGCCACCAGCAGTAGTCTCATGTACACATTTGGAGCATGGCAGCACTAGCTGGTTCAAAAGGGGCCAGTGTGTTTTTCCAGAATGAATTTTAGGTCCCACAGGGGTGGGATGGGTTTTCTTGGTGGCCTGATGTGCAAAACCCCTTTCAGGAACAGTTTCTAGCCTAGATAGTAAAGGGAATCTAGTAGTAAGCAGACTGAAATTGCTGAAAGGTGGACTTTGAAGAGTACGAAAGACCAGCCTTTAGCTCACACATGGGTAAGGACTAGGGGAAAGTCTACCTGGCAGGGGTCCATGTCCTTATGGAGACCATTTAGAGACTCTTTCCCATTTCATTAGGATTTCCTAGTAGTCTTCCTGGATTTCCTAGTAGTCTTCCTGGCCTCCCTCAGGACTAAAGCACATCCTCTTAGCTGTGTCTGAAAGGGATTAGATGTTTATCACCCAGAGTGTTAGGCCCAACATCTGTAGAAAAGGGTGAATTAGGGCTCCTTTTTGTTGTGAGAGGTGGTCCACTTTGTGGGTTAACTTATGCTGACTGCCCTTGGCTAAGGGGAGAAGAGGGGGAAGTACAGTTGTGTACACTTAACACAAATTGTATCCTGCCAGGGGTAGCCCACAATCGGCCCGAATACCAGAGGCTTAGCACTAATGCATCTGTTGCTGTCACTTCAAGATGGACATTAGGGGGTACAAACAGGTAGCAGACACCATTACAGTTTTAACTTGCCCCAAATAGGGAGCCAAGTTATGGTGGAAAAACCACCAGTAAAAAGTGCCAATAGCCCAGTTATGAGCGAGGGAGAGACAGGGGGGCTGGAGGGTGGGGAAACCAGGACAACAGTGAATACACTTGAACTTACATTTATGGTAAATGTACACAACTGTATTATGCTAGTGTTTCACTGCTGCAGTTACACTTGGGTTGATTCCCAAAGCTGAACAGGTGGAGGCAGTCAAGAGTTGGGGATGGCTAGTATGCCCTGCAGGACTGCAGTTGCAAAGCCTTCCTTGGATCTGGAAAATATAGGCAGGTGGCAATGCTTTGTGAATGTATGAACAGAGCTCCATGTTGCAGCTTCCAGGATGTCCTTGGTAGGGACCCCTCTGAGAACGGCTGCAGAGGTGGAAGTAACCCTAGTGTTTCAACACCCTGTGGGGGTGGCTTCCCATGGTGTTTACCAAATGGATAGTGTGCTATCCATCTGGAAATGGTTTTGATATGGCCTTGCCCTCTACCCCTGGGGCAAAGCAGACTAGTAACTGGTCAGATTTCCTAAGGGCTTACTCTTATCCAGGCAGAATCTGAGCTGTGTGCAGGATCTTTTCCCCCTTATTTTGAGGCATAGGGGAAAAGGGCGGCAAATTAATAGATTGGTTGAAAGCCACACTGACACCACTTATGAAAGTAGGTTTAGTCCTGAGGAAACCCCTGTCAACATGACAAATTAAGGGTTCCACAGCCATGCTTGCAGTTCAGACACTAACTGAAGTGATGGCCAGAAGCAAGGCTGTTTTCAAAGAGAAATTTCAACTCTGAAGCTGCAAGCTGAAGGGGGGGGGGGGGGTAGCGTGAGCTTTTCCAACAAAGTTAAGGTCCCAAGCGGGTGTAAGGGCTCTTCTGGGTGGCCTTGGTCATTAGCCCTCTAAGGAACTGCTTGATGAGTGGGTGTGAAGAGGTGGCTCTGTGCTGTAATGAGCAGAGATGGCAGAGGCATTGATTTTAATAGAAGAGGACAGGCCTCTGAAGTACATCTGCTAGGTAAGCCAAGCCGAGAGGTAAGGAAGGCTGTGTGGTTCAGCTCCTTTAGCCTGGACCGAGGAACAATACCTTTTCCACTTGTCAGTATACGATTTTCTAGTGCTGGGTCATCTGGCTTCACGTACCAACATCCAGGACCTTGTTGCTTAGGCTGGCCACTGGAGGAGATGTCAAGGAATAAGCCAGGCTGCCAGGTTCAGGGTCTGCAATTGTGGATACAAGAACTCTCCCTCCTGCCAAGTCGAGAGGTGGAATCTGAGGGAGGTACCATGGAGGAAAGTAACAGACTGCACAGTAGTGGGTACCAGTGTTTGTGTTGTCAGTCTGGGGCAAACAGGATTGCCCTTGGTCTTTTCTCCCTTAGAGGAGTACTTTTGTAAAAGGTAGAGGGGAAATGCACAGATCAGAGGTTTACCCATTGGAAGGATAAGGCATCCACTTTCCAGGCCTTGCTGTGAGGTTCCCTGGTGCAGAATTTGAGCTGGTGGTTGTTGTGGGAGGCAAATAGGTCCACCTCCAGGGTAGGGTACCCCATTTTTGAGTTATAAGGCTGAAGGTGTTGGTTTGCCACTCGTGGGTCTAGATCAAGTTGTCTGCCAGTTTTGGTTGCCTAGCAGAACTGTGCTAGCAGGTGAATATGCATGGCTGAGGCAGTGTTCCTAAGGGTCATAACTAGCCTGTAGAGTGGGCAAGAGTGGACTTCCCCCTGCTTGTTGATGTACACTGTGGTGCTGTATTTTGATGAGTAGAGGCCCCAGAAAGGATAGGATAGGGCATCCACTTTCCAGGCCTTGCTGTGAGGTTCCCTGGTGCAGAATTTGCTGAGCTGGTGGTTGTTGTGGGAGGCAAATGGGTCCACCTTCAGGGTACCCCATTTTTGAGTCATGAGGCTGAAGGCGTTGCGGTTTGCCACTCATGTGGGTCTAGATTTCTCAAGTTGTCTGCCAGTTTTGGTTGCCTGGAAGAATTGCTTGAATATGCATGGGTGAGGCAGTGCTCCTAAGGGTCATAACTAGCCTGTAGAGTGGGCAAGAGTGGCCCCCCCCCCACACTTGATGTACACTGGTGCTGCATGAGTAGGGGGTCTAAAAGCTGTTAGAGCATGCTGAACAGCTAGCATCTCTTTTTGGTTGATGTGCAGATCTGATTTGTGCTCCAGTGGCCCTGAATGCACCTGCCATCTAGGTGTGCACACCAGGCATAGCCTGAAGTCTGTGGTTAGGGTCTGGTCAGTGTGGGGTTGTGAAAAGGAAGTCCCTTGTTGTGGTTGCATGCTGCTGCCCAAAGGAAATTTCCTTAGACAAGGTATCATAGGTATAATAGTTTCCAGGCCTTGACACTTGACACCAAAGGCTCCAAGTACCACAGAGTTTCCTCATGCAGCCTGGCATAAGGAATTAGAGGAATGCAGGAGGCCATGAACCCTAGAGCTTGCAGGATTTTCCTTGCAGTTAACTGGGTTCTGGTGGCCAGTTGAGAGAAGTAGCCCAAGGAAATCTCCCAAGGACCTAAAGGAGCTTGTTTTTCTGGCGTAAGGAATGCCATCTGGGATGCTATGTCCAACTTGCCCCCAGGAATACAATTTTCTGACTGGTGAATGTCAGTAGGTCCTTTACATGTCAGGTGCTACAAAAGCTTTTCCTGACACTGCCCGAATCAGGCAGTCAAGTAGGGATAAATTTGAATATTTTTGTGTCTGCAAAACGCAATGGCTGGAGCCAGGCATATTTGTGAAACTCTGGGAGCAGTGGATAAGCCAAAGTGCAGAGAACTGAATGCATAGATCCTGCCCTGAAACGTAGACATTTCCTGCAAGAGTCTGATTGGGATGTGCAGCTAGGCCTTTAAGGTGGCTAACCAGGCATCTTTGGACAGCATAGGAAGAAGCTGCTGGAGGGTGAGCATTTTGAAGTTTGGTACCACCAGAAAGGTGTTTAGAATGGACAGATCCAAGATTGTGCCAGGTGGCCTCTTTCTGGGTACCAGAAAAAGTCTGGAATGGAAACCTTGGCCTATCTGGTCTGCAGGAACAGGCTTAATTGCCCTAAAGGAGAGCAGGGAATGAACCTTTTGTGCCTCTGCCCAATGCTTTGGAAGATGATCTGGGAACCCTTTTGGGATTGGCAGTGTGTGGAAACAATTTGTACCCAGAGACACTGTAGAGGGCCCATCGATAGTTTGTGATGGATGCCCAGTTTTTTGCATGGGAGGCAAGCTTTCCTCTTTGGGTACAAGCAGGTGGGCAGACGTAAGAGGTGTATTGGAAAAGTCAGTGAATTCTTTCCATAAGAGGATGGCTTAGCACTCCCTGTTTTAGTAGTGGAGGTATTCCACAAATCTCTGCATTCCCTGGGACTGCAGTCTGGGGAATCCGCTTCCCCTAGGTCTAGTCTGAGGTGGCTGGAAAGGACCAATGTTTTGAAAGGCAATGCCTACTGAATCTGAGGCTGGACTTTGCATAGACATCTTTTTAAAACGTCCTCTGCTTTGGTGCCAGATGGTCTTTCAGTGGTGCGTCCAATAGTTTATTTGACATGGTCAGGCAAGGTCTGTTCCTTAAGCCAAGCATGCCTTCTAAGGACAGAACCTGTGACTGCTGCCCTGCAGGATGCTTCTAGGGCATTAAACCCACATTGCAGGGTATGCTTAGAAACTTTGCTTGCAGAATGCATAAGCTCCTGTAATTATTTTCTGCAGTTTGGGAAGGTAGATAATTCTTGTTTAAAAAGTTCCATTGTATGTTGCTGGCATTTCAGCAAGTGGAACGGACTGTTTAAGGCTCCAATGGAGTTGCAGAGGTGTACACTTTACCCAATCTGTCTAAAGCTCGGGAATCCCTGCCTGAAGGGGTGGGATTCTTAGCTGTGGTTGCTTTTATTCCTTTAGGTCCTTGGGAGATCTCCAGGTCAGCAGTAAGATTTAAAAAAATTTGTGAAAGAGTCCGGGACTAATACCAGTCAGGTTTCCTAGGGGCAGGAGGTAGAGCATCAGAGTTGGACTGGATTCAATAAAAACATCCAGCATAGGACTAGCCAAGGGTCTGCTGTGGTAAATCTAAAAACTGAGATTTTCAAACTGAGGATAATCCTGGCATCCCAATGGAAGTGCTCTCAAGGTATGCAAGGTTTCACCAAAAGAAAAATCCTCTGGTGGCAAAAGGACTGGATTTCTCTGCATCTGAATCCTCAAGCAGATAAGGGCATGTCTTCATAATTAGAAACCTTACTCTTGGTCGGATAAAGCTGCTAGGGACAAATCTTTAGCGGGGGTGGGTTGACTTCCCCTAATCAGCATAAGGTCTTCTGCCATTTTTAGCATTTGATATGGTGACAAGAAAGCAGGTGCTTGGGCCTTTTTAGGAGTAGTTTGTACCCCAGGGATTAGAAACTAGAAAGCTGAAGATGCAAAAGCAGTTTGTTTATATAGGTAGTGTGAAAAACGTCCTAAAAGCCGGTGCCTGCACATCGGCTCTGGACCCATCCCAAGGTAGACATCCACAGGTTCCATAGTCTGGACCCATTCAAGGTAGACATCCACAGGTTCCGTAGTAAAGTCTCAGCATCATACCAGACTCCGAATGTGTCTTGGTAGCAGCCTGCGAATCCATAAAAGTGGGCATCAGGGGCTGTGAAAGTGCCTCACTAAACTAGCGACTAGCTTAACAGAAGCATCTGTTTTGGACCTGTGCAGTTTGTCCTTTGTGTTTTTTCGGAAGATTGGTAGTCTGACGGCTTACCGAAGCCATTTCGGAATATGGAGATAGAGCGAAAGTATTTAGGTACGATAAAGGCCAGAGTACAGTTCTGGCGTTGAACAAAGCACAAAACCAACAGCGAGGGATGCAAGTCTGGGCCTAACCAAGTGACACAGTAAGAGTGTGTGGCATTTGCTTTCCACAGGAAAGACCATTGTTATTTCTGACAGCAAGAAAAAAGGATCCCCAATGGGGTACGAAGACTTCAACTTAGATTCAGAATAAGAGACTGTTAGCAGCCGACCGGCACTCTTACCAACTGCTTCTGCTTTGGGCTCCCTTGGCAAGACGCAGAAACTGTCAGCTGCCTTACTTTATACCAACAACCTAAGCCTCTGGTATTTGAGTCAACTGAGGGCTACCCCTGGCAGGGATAACCCAAATGTGATAACTGCAACAGTGAAACGCGAACAAAATGTAGTCTGTGAGACCTCCGAAGGCAGAGCAGCATGTGGAGAAAGCCTGCAAACCTCAGCCTTCTGTGGTTTGGCTTGGGCAGCCAACTCAGGAACCATCCTAAGCACAAGGCGTTTAAGCCGGCTTTCTAAAAATACATTTAACACTGACTGCTACGCAAGGTCTTTGGTACGAAGGATTGGCAAATAGAGCAGGCCTTGTGGTCATGCTCTTTACCCAAGGAAGACAGCAGTTGAGTCTTTGTGCAGAATCTGGTGCCCGCAACTACATTTACTTTCTCCAACATCAGATAGAGAAATAACTACAGCAACCAAGCTAAAGCTTCAGTACTACATAAGTGGCAAACCCCAACAGGATCTTTTAAAAAAGTCTTCAGACATAGGAGCTAAGTGGTCGAAGTGATAGACCAACATTTCAGCCACAGACAACTGTGTGCAGTCACATTTACTCTCCACAGTTTATGGCCCTGTGACATCCCCACGCAGCTACAGCCGCCAGGCTTAAACTTTTGTATAGGAGTCTATTGGGTCACCTGAGGGCTGGAAATCCCACAGTATTAATATTGCAACATGGGAATAGAAGTACATCCAGTATTTTCACTCTGTACAAAAGATCTTTAGCAGATATAGGACTTGCATAATTCATAGAAGCTAACTGGATTCATTCAAGTCCTGATTGTTTATTTGAAGTATTTAATTGAAGTGGTATATAAAAAAAGTTATGTACTCACCACAGCGTTCCATGACAGTTGTTCATCTCACCTTCATTCTTACTGATTGGGTTTGGAGCCGATCCGCTGCTCAGATTTGGCCAGATACAAAAGCTAGAGGTATTCAACCTGCTCAAGGCCTACTCCCTATCCCATGATGATCTGATGCTATCCTCATTGTTTGCCAATATATCATATGCCACTCCTAATATACCAAGATTAGAAACTATAGATGAGAAAACAACCATGACATACTCTGTCCTCAAGTAGTCTGGATGGGGGTTGTAGGGTGGGATGCAAGAATGAAGGCAAGATCAACTCCCATGGAACATTGTGGCGAGATACATAACTTCATGTGAAGTTCTATTTTGCTGTAAGAACTTATTGATTGGTAGAGTCCCAAGCGCCATTTTTCTCGTGCCTCATGGGAGAATGTTCAAGACAATGGAACCAAAGGAAGACCTGTCCCTGGAAGCCTTGTCTACTTTGTAATGAGTGAAGGTATGAGGCTTTGAAGTAGCTGCTGCATATAGTATCCAATGGCAATTTAGTAGTAAAGGCTGATAAAGTAGCTACAGCTCTGGTAGAAGGGGCCTTTTTTCTGTTGTAATGGCGTACTCACTTAACCATTTTGTTAAGTGTTAGTCACTGGAGCACCTTTTTTAGGACTGAAAAGGAGACAGAGCTGTTCTCCTGAAGTGTTTGGTCCTGTGTAAATAGACTGAAAGTGGTCTGTGAACATCAAGCTTGTGCAGCACATGTTCCTGCTAGTGCATAGGTTCATAGATTAGTACTAAAATTAGACAAAAACTGGTTGAGATTTGTCTGAGCAATCCAAGTAAAAATGGATTCTTTGAGTGAGACTCATGAAAAAAATCAAAGGGGGGTTAATGGACAAGGCCTGTAACTCTGAAACAGAATAGCTATTAAAGTCACAAGATGAGGCTGGTTCGAAAATGGGTAGGATTCAGGAAAGAAAATTTAGATTCCATGGCATAGCTGCAGCTTTGATGGGTGGTCTCAAATGACCAGTACCCTTGAAAAAGGCTTGAGAGTTTGTACGACATTAGAACCTTGGTCACCAAGATAAAGGTTTGAACTCCAATGTTTGCTGCAGCTGCCCCTTCATTGAAAGGGGTCAAAAACACCAGAATGGATGAAATTAAAGCCAGGTAGGGGTCAATATTGTTCTGAAATGCCCATAGAAAACCTTATCCCATTTACCAAGATAACTTTCTGGTAGACTATTTGGGAGAGAATGTTAAAATATGCTGAGCTGCAGCCGAGAGGTTGTGAATCCTGGCTATGTTTGGAATTGGAGCGGCCAAGCTGTCAGTTTGAGGGACTGAAGAGGATGGACAGCCCCTGATGAATGAGTCAGAAGATCTGGAACTGGGTCCAAAATTCAAGGTTCTTCCAATAGAAGAGGCTGGAGTAAGGGGAACCAAATTTGACGAGGCCAGTAAGGGGCTATTAAAATGGTCCTTTGCAGAGCCTTGTCTTTCTGTAAAGCTTTGGGTATCAGAGGGAAAACCAAGGAGACTGGGAATCTGAGGGAAAGGAGGGAAAGCATAAAGGAGTATCCCTTGGGGCATCCCCTGGGAGGATTAGTGTAAAGTAGCTGCTACACTTCCATGTGTTGGGAGTTGCAGAGAGATACCAGCAAGGCTGGCCCCATCTGTGGAATAACCTTTCCACTACCACCTTTAGGGACCATTCGTGAGGCAATAGTTTGTCTGCTATATCACATTGGATCTCCCTGGGATGTGTGTCGCTATCAGAAAACACTAGGTGGAAGTTACCCACTGCCATACAATGGGCCTCTTGACATAAGGGGATAAAATCTGGTGTCTTGTTTGTGTACCAGACACCGACATTGTCTGAATTGCAGTAGTTCCCAGAGGGAGAAAAGTCTTGAAAGGACCTCTCCGACATTGATATGCAGAGGAGCCTAGTTCCCGCCACGTGCCTTGAGGTTCGTCCGATAATGCCCCCCCACTGCCCTATCAGGGAGGCATCTATGGTCACTGTGGTGAAAGTAGTGGGTACAACAAAGGGGCAACCTAGTTACTTGGTGAGATTCAGCCACCACTGAAGGTCCTTACATGAATTCATGATTGTGTGACAAAGAAGTTCATGAAAAGACCACTGCGTGAACAGGAGTCACTGCAGTACACTCATATGCATCAGACCTACAGGAATTGCAAGGATTGTTGCCACCATTGCCCAAAACAAATTACCACTGAAACCGGGACTCAGTAGCAGGTTCAGGACCAGTTTTCACAGAACACACTTTCTGGTGGAAGGGTCATGGCAATAGTATTTAGCTCTGCTCCTATAAAAATGGTATGCTGCAATGGTGACGAGGCACATTTTTCTGAATTTATGATAATCCAACTGACTGCAGAGGTTCAAAGTTGTCCCTTGCTTGTACAAGTTGATGCCTGATTGTGGCAGTGAGAAAAGTACAGTTTTGTACCTACCATAAATGTAGATGTCCGATAGGTATGCATCTGCAGTCTTACATACGAGTTGTCCTGCCTCAGGCAGCCCTTCGGTCAGCCGGATTCCAAAGTCTGGGTCCGGCGTCAGCTGATGTCACCCCTTCCCCAATGTCAGAGCGCCTGGGGTATAAAAAGCGTCAGCCGACGCCATCTTCCTCAGTTTTTCTTGCCCCATATGCCAGGTGCCCTCTAAGGAAGGCTAAATTTGGTAGAAAAACAAAATATTGCAAACATGCACAGTAATATAAAACAAATGCACCATAATGGATAACCCCAGCTAGCTATAAGAGGGATAAGTACCCAAGAAGTACCACAGAGGGGAAGGAGGGAGGGTAAACCTGACTGCAGATGCATACCTATCGGACATCTACATTTATGGTAGGTACAAAACTGTACTATGTCTTTCAAGGATGCATCTGCAGTCCTTACATATGGGTAGAATACCATACCCAAGCTGGGGGTGGTAGGCTAAGAAAATTATGGTGTAGCTAAAATGCCCTGCAGGACTGCCGTAGCAAAGCCTGCTCTGGATCTGGAACGCAAGGGTAAATTGTAATGCTTGGAAAATGTATGCACAGAGCTCCATGTAGCAGCTTCTAAAATGTCCTTGGTAGCCACCCCTCAAGAAGGCTGTGGAGGTGGCTGTAGCTCTGGTGGAATGAGGTCTGATGTTAGCTGGCACAGCTTTTCCATGATAATAGCAGAATCGAATGCAATTTCCTATCCATTTTGAAATTGTCTGTTTGGAAATTGCTTTTCCTTGAATGCCTGCAGCATATGCTACCAACAAGCTGATCAGTTTTCTGAAAGTCTTAGTTCTGTCCAAGTAGTAGCGTAACTGTGAATGTCCAGGGTATGCAGAAGTTTCTCTCCCTTGTTTTGTGGGTTTGGAAAGGTAGGCAGGTGAATAGCTCGGTTCAATGAGACCCTGGATACCACCTTTGGCATGAAGGAAGGATTGGTTCTCAAGGAGACTGTCCTGATGAAAAAGAAATTGTTGTACTGCCATGAGTGCCTGCAATTCAGATACTCTTCTTGCTGAGGTTATGGCCAGAAAGCAGTCTTCCAAGACAGGAACTTTACCTCCCTTTGAACCAGCAGCATCTTCAGTTAAAGTCAACTTTTCCAACATGAAGTTAAGGTCCCATGTAGGCAATGGTGGTTTTCTTGGAGGATTGATGTTTTTAATTCCTCTTAGAAACTGCCTTAGGAGAGGATGAGAGAAGACAGGTGGATCAGTATTGTATTCTGCTGAAATTGCTGAAGCATGAATTTTTATGGAAGAGTAAGAAAGGCCGTTATGGAGCAAAAGTATTCCAGGATGTGCCATGCTCATAACTGAGCCATCTAGGCCCTTTGCGGTGCTCCAAGTGTGGAATCTTTCCCATTTTGCTGAATAGGTCTTTCTCGTGGAAGGTCTGCGAGCTTCCATGATGATATCCTTCACTCTTGGATAGCTTTTCCTGGTGAGGAGTCAAGGTATTCTCCAGGCTGTCAGCTGCAGGGTTTTCAGGCTGCAGTGCAGAGTTTTGTAATTGTGCTGCGTCATGGTTGTGTGGGACAGGGTCCATAACAGTGGGTACCAGTGCTGCCTTGGCCAGTCCGGGGCTATTGGAATCACTTTTGGCTGCTCTGTCTTGATTTTCAGTAAGACCTTGGTCATTAGTGGGAGTGATGGAAATGCATACACTGTTAGATTATTCCAACTGAAAGAGAGGACGTCCACTTTCCATGTTTGTGGGTGGTATGTCCTTGTGCAGAATTTCTTCAGCTGATTGTGGTGGGAGGCAAAAAGATCTATGTCCGGCCTCCCCCATGATTGTGTTATCTGAAGGAAGATGTCTGGGTGCAGCATCCAATCGTGTCCATGGTATTTCTGCTTAGGCTGTCTGCCAGTATATTGTCTTTTCCTGGCACAAACTGGGATTGCAGCTCTATATTGAGTTTTAGGGAAAGTTCCCAAAGATTCATTGCTAGTCTGCAAAGAGGGTAGGAATGGGTACCTCCTTGCTTGTTTATGTACCACACAACTGTGGTATTGTCTGTCCTTATTAGCAGGTGACCTTGATGTAGAAAAGAGCTTGAAGGCCTCAATTGCATGAATCGCTGCCAGCATTTCCTTTTGGATTATGTGCATGCGCAATTCTTTGAGACCATAGACCTTGGATGCATCTGTCCTCCATATGTGCTCCCCATCCATTGTCTGAAGCGTCTGAGGTAATGATTTGGCTGGTTACTGGTCTGCTGAAAGGCAGGCCCCTGTTTGACTGGCTTGCTTGGGCCCACCACAGGAATTCCTTTTGAAGGCATGGAATAAGTGGTATCAAAGCTTCTAGGCTGCAATTGTGCCGAGACCATAAACTCCTTGGGTACCATTGTAGTTCATATGCAGCCTTGCTTGTGGAATCAGAAGAATGCACAATGCCACGTAACCCAGGGCCTGCAGGATTTTCCTTGCAGTCAGAGTTTGTTAGATTTTTGAAGTAATCCGCTAGTTGTCTTTTTCTTCTGTGAGAAAAGCCATTTGGGTGGTTGTATCTAGTTCCGCACCCAGAAAAGTTATTCTTTGGGATGGCACAAGTCTTGACTTGTGAATGTTGACTGTGTATCCCAAGGCCTGTAGTAGGCAGATGGCACAATTCAAATGTTTTTCCAAAGTTTGCTGGCTGTCCGCTTGTATAAGGCAGTCATCCAGATACGGGTATATTTGAATCCCCTGAAGTCTGCAGTGTGCAATTACTGATGCCAGGCATTTCGTGAATACTCTGGGCACAGGGCAATGCTGAGAATTGATAATGCTCTGAACCTGCAAGAAATTGGAGGTGTCTTCTGCAACTTTGATAGGGACATGCAGGTATGCCTCCTTGAGGTCTAGAGTTACCAGCTAAGACCCCTTGCCCAGCACTGGAAGGAGTTGCTGTAGGGTCAGCATTTTGAATTTTGGCACAATGAGATAAGTATTCAGTGCGGACAAATAGAGAATAGGCCATTGTTTTTCTTTTCTTGGGACAAGGAATAGTCTGGAATAAAATCCTTGGCCTTGTTCTGCGAGAGGAACCTTTTCTATAGCTTTCATTTGCAATAGGTTGGCAATTTGTTTTAAAGCCTCTGCCCTCTGATTTGGTGGCAGGTTTGGCATCCCCTTTCTTTCTGGTAATGTATGGAAATGGAACCTGTATCCTTTGTCTATTTGCAGTGTCCATTTGTCCCTTGTAATACTGTGCCAATTTGAGAAAAAAAAAAGACAACTTTCCGCCCAAAGGTGCTTCTATTTGAGCCCTGGTCGGCGGGGTCAAGGTGAAGTCATTGAGTCTGTCCTTATGCAGTTGTTGGACCTGCACTACCTCTCTGGTTAGGAGGCTGCCATTGACGTCCTCTGTAGGAGCCTCTAGCTTGCCCTCTACCTCTGGCACGCCTGTTCTTGCCTCTTTGAAAGCGCTCTTCTGGAAAGGACCAATTCTTAGGCCAATTTCTGCTGAATCTTGGTGGTTGTACCTGGAGGAAATCTGACAGATTTTGCCTTTTCCTCAAATTTCTTTAAGACCTCTTGAGCAGTGGAGCCAAATAACTTTTGCTTTTCCAGTGAAGCATCCAGAAGCTTAGCCTTAACATGATCTGGCAGATTGTTCCTTCAGCCAGGCATGTCTACGTATGACTGCACCTGTCATTGCTGACCTACATGAAGCTTCCAATGCATCATAACCACACTGCAAGAAATGGTTACTAACCTGTTGTGAATTATGTACCAGATCCTGAAGAGACTTATGATCTAGGGGTTCAGGTGAAAAGTTTTTTCTGCAATTCATCTAACAAATACTCTTGGTACTGTATCATATGAAATTGACAATTTAAAGCCCTCAGACAGTGGAAGTGTACACTTTTTTTACCCCATCTCTCTAAAGCCCTGGACTCCCTTTCAGAGGGGAGTGGATTTTTAGCAGTGGCAGCTGCAACCCCTTTGGGACCCTGGGAAATAGTTTCAGGGTCAGCAGAGTGGGCCTTGTAAAGGAAATAAAGTCCGGGACCCTGTAGTACCTATCGGGTTTAACAGGAGCCAGAGGAAGGGTGTCAGGGGTAGTGCTAGACTCAGAATACACATGACACTTAAAACAGGAGGAATAGCCAAAGGTCTATGCTGAGGTAAATGAAGAAAGGTCCTTAATCTTTCTGGAATCTGAATTCCTGGCCCTGCCATTGGAAATGCTCTCATGGAGTGAAGTGTCTCCCAAAGGACAGCTCTTCAGGAGGGGAGGCAGAGGGAATAGATTCCTCTGCATCAGAATCCTCATAGGCCGTGAAGGCCTCCTCCTGGTAGTCTGATAGAGCAGAGCCATCAGAGGCCTCAGAGGACTGAGGTTCAGCAGACTCAACCCTGGGCCTTTTGTCTAGTGGGGGTTGAGAGCCCCTGTCCGGATGAGGCTGAGCCCCTAATTAAGGAAATAAGGTCCTCAGCCAAACTTAGTATCCGAGAACCTGTAGTGGATCCCTGAGGAATAGACTTGGGAGGCAGAGTTTTTTTTGTTGCTTAGCAGCTTTAGCCCTAGTGAAAGCTTTTATGGACATGGATGCAGGGGGCCTGGCTGCCCCACGTGCTGGAGTAGTTTTGTCTAGGGGAATGGTGTCGGTAGGTTCCTGAACACCTATTTCAGAGGGTAATTCTAAAACAGACAGAAAAGACCTCCGGGACAGAGGCTGTCAGTTGAGCGGTTTCTACGGACGGAAGTACCAAGGACTGTTTCAGCCGAGACAGACACTTGCAGCAGGCCTAGGAGCAGTTTCAGCTGAAAAAACGGTCTGCGTGTTGGTCCTTGTCCTTCCGTTTCCTGGATAAATGAGAAGTCGGAGAGTCTCAGACAGCATTTTATAAGAGAAACTAGCCCCAAAAAAATTCCTCTGCAAACTCCGACCGACGCTTAAGAGTGCGTCGATTAGAGGCGGCACAGGCAGTACAGGCAGAGACGTCGTGGTCTGGGCCTAGGCAGGGGAGGCAGTAGGAATGGAAATCCTTGAGGCATTTGTTTCCCACAAGTCAAGCAATTATTAACTAAGCATTTGATCTGACATCGGCTGAGGCAAGAAAGTCCCCAACGGGGTACTTAGCTTTTTGAAGTCTTCGGTAGCTGAAGTTACAGGAGCTGGCCGACCGGCACTTGAACTGCTTCTGCTTCGGGCACCACGCAGCAAGAAAGACCGAGGAAGATGGCATTGGCTGACATACCCCAGGTGCTCTGACGTCAGGGAAGGGGCGACAGCTGACACCAGACCCAGACTTTGGAATCCGGCCGACCGAAGGGCTGCCTGAGGCAGGACAACCCATATGTAAGGACTGCAGATGCATCCTTGAAGGACATCCAGTCTAGTTATGGAAACTAGACTGGAATCCCACACCTCAAGTGAGCAATGACTGCCATGCATTTGATGCACACTGGGGGCAGTAGTGAGACCAAAGGGCAGTGTGCAAAACTGATGGCTGGCTCCTAAGCTGGAAGTGCAGATTATCCCTGGTTGGCCTGTCCATTTGTGCGCTAGTACACATCCTGGAAATCTATTGAGTACATCCAATTGTCTTTCCCTAAAAAGACAAATATTGACTGTAGCATGACCATCTGGAATTGTCTATCTACTTTAGTCTGCAGAGATCCAAAATGGGTCTCCAGTCCCATTTTCTTTGGAATTAAGAAAGCCTTAAAGTTCCAGATCCCCTGGTCTACAGGGACTGGCTGGATGACTTAAGCAACCTTTGAATCTCTGGCTGCTTGTCCCCTGTGACTGGGTGGAATGTCCAGGATTTTTCTATGGGGGGGGCACAAAGGAATTGAGCATCCTCTGGATAAGATTGCTTTGAACTCAGCTGTGTTACTTTAAGCCAGGTGCATGGGTACAAAGAAAAGCATCCCCAGACTGCCTCCAGAGATGGACAGGCAGGCCTCCTCAGGAGCGTGGACAGAGCTTCCTAAAGAACTGGTCTGTCGCCCTGATTCTGCAGACCTCTGCCACTTGGGTAGCATCTTCCATTACCCCCTCTGCCTAGAGGGGTTTCACCACGAGTGTCCTGGAAAGCTCCTCTAGTTTTACGGAATCACATCTTCCCTCCTGACCTTTGGTGTAAGGTCTGGTAGGGGTGAAAAAACTCAAGACAGTCAGTCCTGTTCACTCCTGGTAAGCTTTTCCTTCACATTAGGTCCAAAAAAGGGACGAGCCATCAAAAGGGGTGTAAAGTCTTAAAGGGCTCCACAAAGGAACACAAGTGAATCAAGGAAGGTCTCCCAAGTCTACCCGCTGCCCTACTTGTTCCACCAGCTGTATACAAAACCAGACGCATGAGAGAGTTTACAAGAGAATTAAGGGCAGTGAGCTGGAAAGTTGCCTTCCAAGACCCCAGCAACTACTGAACCCTGTAGAGTACCTTAGTTCTTTCAGGAGATCTTTGCAAACTGAAGTGAGTTGGATCAGTGATCGGAAAAGTTGAACATGCACTTACCAGATCGGAGAGCAAAAGTTGAACTAAACATATGCTTACCATATCTGTCCAAGAGCCTAGAATCCTAATTAGGACAGACGCAGAAGTTTGATAGTTCCTTCCTGGTGGCTGCCACCACCATCATAGCAACAGGCACTCCTTTAGGCAGAAGGTCTGGGGGGGGGGTACAAATTTATTAGGCCTCCTAGGGACAGGCTCCATGGTATCCAGGGACTCCCAAGCCCCTCGAGAGATTAGCTCAATCAGCTCAAAGGGTGGGTGGAAACCCACAAGTGGAGGGCTGAGACCCAAAAAGCCTTCAGGACTTCCAGCTGCCCCCCTGCTTAAGAATTTCCAGGTTATCTGCAGAGATATCCTCGGGGGGGGGGGGGGGGGTTGTGCAGAGCCTTCTGACCAAGTCAGTAGCTGAAGTGACAGATTCCTGTGGGGAGTCTAGATGCTTCCTCTTGCAAAGTTTCTTCCTGGGATCATCTAAAGGGGCTACCTGAGGCTCAGGGTCTCTACACTTGAGGGATGTACGATGTAGAGGTAGACACCGGTGCTTTAGGGGAAGGAGCTGCTGGTTGGTGTGGTTGGAGTTGACACCATCATGGCATAAAATGCCCCTCTGTTCTGATGCAAAGAAACCTCCAGATCTGAATAGGAGATTCCCTTGGCGCCAGAACTGCAGGCTCAGAGCCAGAGGTAGGAGCCAAGGTCAACCAAGCAGAGGTTGACAGGAGAAAAAAAAAAAAAATCAGTTAACCAATCCTTCTCAGACCCGATTGGAGAGCATCAGCCCCTAGACTCTTCGGTCAGCCCTGAAGAAGTCAGGCTAGTCGGAACAGACTAGCATGCATCTGTCCTGATTGCTCCACAATCTGCTCAGACCACTCTGGCTCTGAAGCCTCGAGTCGGATCAGAACAGAAGATGGAAGAGTTTGTTTTTGTCTGTTCTGAAGTACCAGGGATCGGTCTCGACAGAAGTCTGCAGAGGGTCTACATTAGATTCTAACAGACAATGTCAAATCTGACACTGTTGACATGAGAATAGCAAAACTGCCCAACATAGAAGTAAACTGAGATCACCATTGTTCATGTCAGACAGAAGATGGAAGACAGAAGATGGAATGGATGAAGCCACAGACTAATACTGGTGACTGTAGACTGGAGATTAAGACCTATCCGTTCAGGATTTGATCTGTGCAATTTAGTCAGTTGCTCGAGTGTAAAAACTGGACAAAGACAACACCCTAGCACTAAATGAGTGGCGCATAGGAGCAGTCCTATTGGAGATGAACCTCCCCTAAACAATAAAGTAAACTGTCCGTTCTGTTATGGACAATGGCCACATTTTGGGCACTTCTTGAAACCAGATTTGGATTGCTTAACAAATTAGTAAATGCAAAACACAAATTTGCAGTACTTGAGCCTAGTCTATAAACAGGCTTGTAAGACTACCAGGCCCTAAAATTTGGACTTGGAAACTGCAATAAACCCTCTAAACCAGTTTCTCAGCACACTAAGAAATGAACACAAAAACAAACCTTGAAATACAACAGGCTTTGACCAACAGATAATGAAGACTAGGGTAGGGAAATTAAAGGCCTAAAAATACATCCAGAAACAAACTACTAGCACACACATTCAAGACTTATTTACTAGCTATAACAGGACAAGATAAAAGAACTTATTCACTACAATGTGTGTCTTTCGGCTTTTCCTTGTTAGGGGTTACCACAGCGGAACTCCGGTCTGCTAACTATTGGCAGTAGATTTTTTTTGTGCTGAGTTTGCCAGCCCTGACGCACAACCTTCAACGAAGGTACGCCCATTCACAGAAGTCTCCACACAGAAGACACTAGCTGAGAATCTAACGGCATGTCTTGCTGTGAAGAGAACGCTACCACACTTACACTACAATAACCAATCTAAAACAAAAGTAAATATTCAATACCAAATATAAAAGTTTGACTGGCCAGAGCTTAGTGAAGCACCCCTAATCTGTTGCAACAGCAAATGAGATCAGAGGATAGCACCATGGGAAAGGGAATAGGCCTTGAGCTGGTTGAAGACAAAAGCTTTTGTTATCTGGCAGAGTCAGAGCGGAGGACTGGCTCCGAACCCATCTGTAAGAATGAAACATTGAGACAAAACTTCACATAAGGGGTTGTCCTGAAGTCCATTGAGGGCGAAAACGCAGTTCTGTTAAGAGCATTCATATGGATGTCATTTGTTCTGTTAGTGACTTGACAGTTTCTACAATAAAGGATTTGGCTCTGGTGCTTTGCCTCATCACACGTGTTCCTTTTGGAGTTTGGGTCTTATTAAATGCTCATTTCTTCACTTTTCAGATCTGGAAGAGAACATAGCTGGCTACGATTACCTCTAATCCAAGAGGCCCAAGGGAGGAAACCAAGGTGACAGAGCAGAGATTCTGGAGACTTAGCCCAAAGCCAGAGGAATAATGTCCAATTGTACCTGCAAGGATGAGTTTTTCAGCTGCTCCATATCAATGCTTTAGACTGTCCAACATCTATGACCAAGCAGACAAAGCCATTGACGAGGGCTTGAAGCCTTGTATGGATGGAAGAGAGATCCACTGTTCAGGGCCAAACTGGAAAAGATCTGCCCCAGGAAGGGGAGGACTCCAGGAAAAACTAAGTTGGATGGAAGGAGAGAAAATGGGAACACCCACCCCCCCCAAGGGAGCACCCTTGACCAAAAGAGGGCTGGGGAAGCTGACCGCTAGAGGGATGCAGGCACAAAACCTTGACTCTGGTATTCGGACCGACTGCTACCACAGCATGGATAACCCAATGACTGCAGCAGTGAGAAATTATCTAAACAAGCTACCTAACCTACCAAAAACCTAGCTATACTAAAATCCTATACAGTGGTGGGATGGGACAAATCTCAAATGAATGCTATATAAAAAGGACACATTCCCAATGCAGCCACAACTGAACTAGTCCGGAACAGCAGCAAACTAGATCTGGTGTAGTCTTAGTGAAGTGAGATTTTGGGTAGGGGAAGTGCAGCCTGGCAAGACAAGTATAAAATGGCCAGCCTGTGATTTAGAGTCAGAGCCAATAACCTGCAGGTTGAAGCCAGATGAAGACATTTGATCATAGGTCTGACTTATTAGTGAAACTTCTATAGGCTGTGCTAAAACAGAATCTTACCAGGTGGTGTGTTTAGACTTATTCAGTGGTCTCCATGCTCTCTTCCTCCTCTTCTGCAGCTTCTTCCAAGTTTTCTTCTTCATCTCCCTTCTTTTCTGGAGGTTTCTCATAGGCCTTCTCTGAAGGAGTTACAATCACGCTATCCCAAGTAGACATTTCTGAAGCAATATCTAAAATTAGAAAACAAGTCTTATTACAAACTACAAAAGTATTTAAATATCTAAATATTAGGCAGAGCCTGTAGCTATGCCAAAATGCTCACTGCAAAGTGCTGTTCTGACTATATGTTTGAACAAATTTATTGCAATACTGAACTGACAGAGCTTTACATTGGTGTAAAACATGAGAATCATAGCACAGCCCTGCAAAACTCCGGAGGTGAACAAATGCCTGAAAAGGGCGTTAAGAACTTAAGTACAGTACTCCAGTAATTGTAGCCAGGAGCATTACGGATCCCATGCTCACTTAACTACCAATATGCTGCAGCAAGGAAGATATACAGCCTAACTTCCAAAGCTCAGTAAACTTTCACCATTTGTGCAGATGTCCTTCTAAGCTACACATTAGGTTAGCAACTAGGATAGCCCCTGGCCAGTACCCTCCAAACCCTAGGCCAGACGCACTCACCATTTCTAGTAGTTACCAAGAGGGACCTAAAAAAAGGAGCAATGCTGGGAAACAGAATAAACAGGCTGCCCTAGTGTAACCCATAGCTTAAAGGGGGATGGAGGGAAAGACTAGTGCAGTGGCAAAGACTTTCACATCTACACTTACAACTATGCTCACACCATTTCACTGCTCCTTGGGAGGATTCCCAAAACTGAGGTTGGGAGCCATCACTGCAGAGGTGTAGGTCTAGAAAAAGGGACTAGTAGTGCTTGCTAAAGGTATGACCAGAGTACTAGGTGGCTTCGGCAAATATTCCCCCTGACAAAGGCAGCTGTAGCTTTAATGTGCCCCAATATGCTGTGGCACCAGTCTTCCATGGTTTGTAGCAAAATGATGCAGTTAGACATCCATGTGGAAAGCATAACTGGCAAACCCGATTAGATGCAAAGGCCAAAAAACAGACTTCCTGAAATGCCTTGTCCAATACTGGAGTTGCCAGTGTCGTGCGAAGATTACTCTCCCTTGTGTAGGTTCAGGAAAACAGGGAGATTTATAGCTTGATTTAAAGATCTCAGAGACCTTTTTGGCATAGAGAATGGGTTGGTTTTCAAAGGCAGTGGCTGAAGACTGAAAAGGTTCTCTACACAAGAGCTTGCGACCCAAATTCTCCTAGCCGAGGTGATCGCCACCAAGAATGCAGTTAGTAAGCATCTCCAAAACAAAGATAAGGTACCTGCATGGAGCAGGTATTTTACGGGTCTGAGGTAAAAAACGCTCATAACTGTTCTGTCAGAAAACAGACTATGCTGATTTGGGAAGACGGGCAGATATGGCAGAGGCATGCACTTAGGAGAAATAATCTTTTGCAAAGAGCTCAATCATTTGTGTAGGATTCAGCAGTCTAACTATATTGCCCATCTGCATGGGTGTCATGAAGTTCGCCACTTCTGTCTTAAGCATGAAGTTGGCTATGCAGAAATTTTTTTTTTTTAGTGGTTTACTTAATGGCAGGTGGGATGAGAATATCTAGGGCGATTAGCTTATGGTCGGATCTGACCAAGGAGTTTACTTCAGGTGTGGAACACCGGTCACTCATGTTGGCAATGACTAGGTCTAGGATACTGTTGACCCTGATGGTGTACAAGTTGATCCAGGGCACTGGAATTAATGAATTCCAAAAAGTGAGTGAAGGAGTTGGTACAAGAGTAGTTCCCAGTTAATGGTGGGGTAGTTTAAAATCGCCCATTAGGGTGTTCGGTTGAACCCTAATATTTTCCAGTACATCAAAGAGTGGGAATCCTGAGGCATGGTGGGCAATCTGTAGCAAGCTACAATTTGCAGTTTTGCCCAGAGTTAGTTGCACTTTGACAACCTCAGATGCATTATGCTGCACACCTAGCCTGGAGATGGATAGCCTTAATGAATATGGACACCTCCACCTTTGTTCTGGTCCAGGTTAGATGGCCAAAAGTGTGGTACGAGTTGTAGCCTGGTTTTCCAATTTAAGGAGCGTCTCGAGTGAGTGCATTTTTGAGATGCAGACTTCTAGCATTGAGCAGCACTACCCTATGGTTATGGTAAGATTACTCTGTCGTATTCCCATGTTGCAGTATTCACAACCTCTGGGTAAGTGGCAAAGCTCAGAATTTTTCCAAGACTTATGCAGGATTGCCCCCCTGCTCTAGACCTGGAAATAAAATCCACTAGTGTTTGAAGGTATGGACAGATGTCCAGGTAGCTGCCTCAAATAGAAGCAATGTCCACCCTTTGAAGGCTGTTCCAGATGAGGCCATGGCTCCAATGGGGTGGGCTTTAATTTGAGGTTAGCCACTTGCCATGGTAGAAGTAAAAGGAGATGGGCCCTGGAAGTCCAGGCATAAGTGTTTTGCCACTGCTTTTCCCAGGGCTCTGGTGTGTGAAAGGAGAAACAATTGCTCTGATTTCCTAATGGACATGGTCTTGTCAAGGTAGAATCTTTGCTTGTGAAAGTAGAATCTTTGCTTGTGATCAAGGGAATGGTGGTCCCTGAACCGTGCAAGTCTCCTAATGACAGATCTTGACGCTGCTGCCCTACTTGAGGCTTCTAGGGCATCCTATCCAAAGTGTAATGAGTGTTTGGCCAAGTACAGTAGTAAATCAGTTGACTCTTTCGAACTAGCATTCAGGAAAGGTAGAAATCTTGCTTTAATAGTTCCAAAGTGTGTTTATGTATACATGACAGTTGCCAAGGTTGCAGAGGTATATACTTTTACTCCATCTGTCCAGAGCTCTGGAATCCTTGTCAGAAGGAATAGGATTCCTTGCAGAACTAGCCTTTGCTCCTTTTGGCCCCCGTGTAATGACCTCTGGGTCTGCAGGACTTCTGTACAGATATTTGAGAATCCGGTACTCTGTCAGGTTTACTGGGAGCAGGAGGGAGGGCGTCAGGAACTAAGCTGGATTCAATAGACATCCACCACCTCTAAGATAAGGGGAATGGACAAGGGTCTGCACTGGGGCAGGTCTAGAAACTCAAGTCCTGGGATTCCCAGTGGGAATGTTACCCGAAGGTGAAGGGTTTCAAAGGAAAGATCTTCTGGTGGGGAGGCAGAAGGAATGTAATCCTCTGCATCCTCAGAGGTTATTCCTCTTCAAAGTCTGAAAAATCAGATCTCCGAATCCAGTTGTCAGTATTTCAGGAGAAGTCTTCCTTATGTGGTCTGACTACCCCTGATACGGGAGATAAGCCCACCATTCTAAACATCTGGGCTTGGGGTGGTGGAGCTGGAGTATGATGGAGGCTAAAGGTAGATTTTCTAAGAGTGGCCTTGCTTCTAGGCCTAACAGTATTCAAACTCAAACTGTAGTAGGATGAAGACTGCTGTTTGTCTAGATTCAGTAGTGCAAAAAGCCTCCTCTGAAGCCAGTGTCTGCGGACCAGAGGCAGAGACAACCAAAGCCTCTGAAGAGGACTTCTGCAGCATACTGGACTCCGAAAGGGTACCATGCTGCGGTGGTACAGCGGTAACAGTTACCCACAGCAAGAGGTTCTCCAGTTAGATTCTCTGCTTGGGAGTGCCCTGTGTGGAGTCTGCATGTCCTCCCTGCGGTTGGGTAGCATTCAAAAGATATGCGTGCATAAATGGGCGTGCCTTCATTGAAGGTTGGGCATCAAGCTGGCACCTTGGCATTTTGTAAAAAATCGAATGCCAATCATTAGCGGACCAAAGTTCCGCTGTGGTGACCCCTTACTGGGAAAAAGCTGAGACAAACATTGGACTCCGAAAGGGTCTAGGGAGAGGCCTGCAAAGGTATCTTATCTGGCATCAGGGGCTACAGAGAACAGAGCTTAGCACCAGAGTTGTAGGAAGGCTTAGCCTTGTGGGTGTTTTTTTGGAAAGTCTACGGGATTGTTGGTTCAGACGCCATTTCAGAATGCGAAAACAGAAGACAAAAATGCCAGCCTACAATAAGAGCTCTACGAACAGTTATGGGGTTAAAGGACAACGGGATATTTGTTCTTGCTCAACATTCCAGCACCTTTCGCCCTACAACCTGATCCTGCTTTAGGAAATGTGCAATGCAGCTAAAGAAATTAAACTGTTTTTTCTCCTAAACCACAACTCTGTTCCGTACTATTTTGCTAACACTTAAGCAAGTCATCACAATGTAGAAAAGCTTGCAGCAGTCTCAAACCCCAACATCAAAACTGCTACAAACCAGCAGTAGTCTAAGATCCTGCCCCCCAAACTGACATCAGCACTACCATTTTGCTTGCAATTAAAAATAAGCAATGACTCACCCCTATTGTGATGTCAGAGCTCAGCTGTCCATCCCTACCAGTCTGCAAAACATTGTGGAACCTCCATTTTGTTGCTATTGCAACACGTGGGTTACTTTGCATCAGACTACTTGCAAGCTTAGTTTCTTCTTCTGCATTCCCTTGCTTTGAGAAGGTACGTTTTAAAATGTATTTGTCCTATATTTATTGGAGTTAAATATGTGCTCCACTGGCTCTAAACTGTACTGACTTCGCAAAACGGCTAGAGTCTTTAGTCAGACAGTTTTCTATTAATTGTACTTTCTAGCAAATCAGTGGCAAACATTTAACGTCTGTAGTTAGAAACTGCTGAGGATGTGTATATTCGGTAATTGCTGGCTAATGCAGCAAATTTGTAAGTTAACTAGAAGTCTAAACAGAGGCACTCCTAAAAATGGAGAACATGGATATCGGTGCAGTAACTGAGACCTGGCAAGGCTCCAGAGAGCACCCCTGCAATACCAGACTACAATTCTTACCACACTTTTCGGCCACAAAACCAACACCGAAACACAAGGTGGAAGTGTCCATATTCACACCTCCAGGCTAGTTGCCAACACAATGCATCTGAAACTTTCCAGGTGCAACAGACTGAAATCCAAAATATAGCTTGCTACAGATCCCCCACCATACCCCAAGATTCTCACTACACCTTTCTAAACATACTGGAAAATATTAAGATACAACCAAACACCCTAATACTGGGTGATTTCAACTACCTTGCCATTAACTGGCAAAACTACTTCGGTACGAACTCCTTTTCCCAACGGTTCTTGGAATTCAAATTCCAACACCCTGGATCAACTAATCCATTGTCCCAGCAGGGGCTCCAATATCCTAGACCTGGTCATTACCAACATGGGAGATAGATGCTCCACACCAGTGGTCACCCTCATTGGTTAAGTCTGACAATAAGCAATCACCCTCGACATCCACATCCCACCCTCCAGCAAGGAAGTCTCCTTAAGCTTCTCCAAAGTCAACTACATGCTACTGAAGTCAGAAGTGACAAGCTTCACGACACCCACGCAGATGGGATCTGGAAGTTAGATTGCAGAATCCTACACTGTACGAGCAAATTCACTCGTGCATGAATCGTGCCATCCCAAATAGAATAAAGATTCTCTTCTCCAAAAAGAGAAGACAATCTGGTGGTCCCCCTGCTATAAACAATCTATGCAACAGAAGGAAGAAAGTGTTGCAGAAGAAAATCCCAGGATGCAAAAAACCCAGCCTCAGTAAGAAGCTGATATCCCTCAAAATTCTCAAAAGCTAGTTACGAAAAAAATTGCCAAAGATTCCAAAGACAACCACAAGGCATTCTACAGTTGTCAAGAATCTAAATGGCAATGCTCAGACCTGCTCTGAGCTACAACAGAATGGCATTAAATATACTGATCCCAAGGATATTGGAAATATCCTGGGAGATCGATTTAGTGCCAACTTCACCCCCTAAAGGGCCCATCTCAATACCAAAAGATTGCCAAATTCCAGTAATCACGACCACACAAATAGAAACTGCACTCTCCAAAACTAAGAATACAGCATCCACGGGACCAGAAGACTTCCCAGGCTGTGTACTACATGAACTACAAAAAGAATTGGCACCTCACTAAGTGTCATGTTTAATCATAGCCTCACCTCAGGCTTCGTGCCCAACGAGTGGTGCACAGCTAGTTACCCCACTCCACAAGGGAGGCTCCACCTTTGATCCCAGGAACTACAGTCCCAGACAAGCCTGATCTGCAAGGGCATGGAACGCATTATCATGGAACTTATAAACAGACATTTGCAACCTTCAAACACTGGACCCCACCCAGTTTGGGTTTGTGAAGGGTGGATCTAGTCTCCTGAATCAGACTGGCTTCTTTGAATCAGGTCTCCAGAGCTGTGGACGAGAGTAAGGCAGTCCACAAAGCCCATCTGGACCTTGCCAAGGCCTTTGACACCATCCCGCACTCTGGAACCATAGATAAACTTACTAAGCTGGCCATAAATCCCTACATCACTCGATGGGTTGCCAACTGGCTTACTGAGAATCCAGACTGTAAAAGTAGCAGACTCCAAATCCAGCTCCAGACAAGTGGAGTATCTTGGGGTTCAGTCCTGGGACCACTCTTGTTTGGCATCTACTTCTCTGAAATACAGACCAACACTAAGGGACTCTGGCTAACAAAGTTTGCAGATGACTGCAAACTGGGAGCAATCATTGAATCCCCAAATGTGGACATTCTACAAAAGGGCCTTACAGAAACAGACGCCTGGTGCCAGAGCCATGGGCTCAAGCATAATGCCAAGAAATTTATCCCCTTTGGAAAAAAACATGTACCCATGAATTACCACATAGGTGGTAGGACACTAATCGAAAGTGTGATGAGAGACTTGGGGACAGGTGGATAGTGGTCTCAATTTCGATAACCACATCGCAACAGTCAGGAAATCCTGTGGCACACTCACCAAGGGCTTTTCATCCAGAAAAAAAATTTGTCCCACTGTAGAACCATTTGGTATGTACCTCATCTGCAACAGCTTGAAAGGCCACAAAAATACCTCACTAAAAGAATCACAGGCCTAAAGCAGATGCCATATGCTGACAGTAAAAACTCCAGCTATACTCTGTGGCTAGGCTTGCATAGGCCCTACAGCCTATAGCCTAGTACCAGCCTATGAACCTATGGAAATATATTAACTGTCCACACTTGGGTGTTTTTATCCAGACCTGTTGCTCTAGAGTTGGTCATTTGTCTGCTTTATTGATCTATATAGGTTTTTTTTTTTTTTTTTTTTTTTTTTACTGTGTGCCCCTGCTGGTCTACCTCACACCATGTGTTTTAATACGTACGATTCTCAATTCCATTAGTTTGTTCCATTTGAGTTTTTTTTTTTGAAAAAAGAAATGCGGAAATGTGGAAAAGCACATGGTACAAGTTCACCATGCAACAGAAAACTGTACTTTGTCTGGAAAAAGCAGTGTACTTGACAGTGCATTCGGTTTCTGAATTCATTGCTTGCCATCTCCACAATGGTAATAATGTTTTTGGCCAGCTGTTACCTGCTTGTACCTCTAAACTGTACTGATTCTGGCAGAATTTTTGTTTTCCAATTCTTTTGTCGGATTACATGCATAAGGCAATTGTTGATGCCTGAAGCAAGAGGAACAGTTTTTAGTTTGTCTGCATGGCCGTTGCTAACTGAATGGCGATGTAAAATGTATTCTGTATAACATAACAGTATGAGCAATGTATAAAAACTGGCGTTCCTGAGGGCTGTTTGGTGCCCGTTTTTTTTTACTGTTCTGCAGATTCAAGAGGTTTAGACGTTTTACATTTGTGATGCACACATTTTTACATGCACATTCTCTCTTTTGCAATGTGCACACTCTCTTTTGCAATGTGCACACTCTCTTTTGCAATGTGCAATGCCCCAGATGCCAGTCAACTCGCTCAGAGCAGTATGGCACAAATAGTCTAGGAGAAAGGTTCCCACTCTGGCCAGGCGGCTTAAATTAGTTAAATGTCTAAAAAGTAAATAAAATGAACTGAAAGGTAGGCGTGACGAATTTAAAATAGATTTGTTTGTATCAGAGAGTAAGTATGTGTGTATATGAAAGCAAGAACACCTGTGTATGTAACTTGTGCACAGATTAAAGATCTTACTCAAGTGAACATTCAAAGATAAGGGTGCATTGTGCAAATGTTCCTGCTCTTAATCATGTTGAGTGTTTTGTCTAGTGCATGTGAATGTTTAAAACTTGAAGGAAAATTTTCAGACAGGCTGTTATAACAAGTTGATCAGCTTCCCGTTCCAGCTGAAGTAGCATTTGTCAAATGAGCAGGAGAGGTAGTGTGGGGCTAACCACTTACAACTTATAAAAGGAAAGCTGACTGGTCTGTCATATGGTCACCACAAAAACTGATGTGGCAGCAGGAATATGGACCAAGCGATCTGTATGCACTAGCCCTCAGAAAAAAAAGAGCCCCAGTCTGAGCCAGTCCTAGAAGGGCATAGCCTGTCCCGAGTCACCCAGGAGAGCAAGTGCAACCTGACAGGAGGGGAAGGAATACTGCAAGAAAATGGCATCCATGGCAATGGTAAGATTTACACAACTTTTGTTACTTTACTCCAATGCAACAGTATTCTACATGTGGGAGAGTGCCAAAGCTCACTGTGGATTGGCTGGTGACCTAGAAGTTTCCAGGATTCCATGTAGGATAGCCCTGGTAAACCCCCATCATGGCTCTGGAGATATGGTCCAGCTTGTAGTGCTTGGTGTGCACAGAGGACCATGTAGCTGCCACAGGTCTGGCATTGGTGTTTAGCCCCTTAAAGGTAGCTCCAGAATAGGCCATTGCTCTGGTTGATTGGGCTTAGACATTGCCCTGCAAGGTCTTCTCATGGTGTAGGTAGCAGAAAGAAATGGCACTGGAGATCCAGGCGAAATGGTCTGTTTGGACAGTCTCCTTCCACCCCAGAGCTCTGGTCCGATTTTCTAATGGGCTTTGTTTTATGTAACCCAAGCAAGACGTTATGTACTCACCATAACGTTAGATGTAGTCCCATCTTGCCTCACATTCTTACCCATGGGTTCGGAGCCGAACCTCTGCTCAGACTCTGCCGTACTCTAGCTCGAAGTCTTCAATTAGCTTGTGGCCAAGAGGTGACCCATGCTGCAACACGCCTATCCCCAGACCTTGCTTGCAGCGAGCTCACACAAACATGGGGAAGAACCAACTCAAGAGTGCTGAAAACAGACTACCTCTAGGTCCTCCAGGAAGGAGGGTTAGTAAGATTGTGGCGAGATGGGACTATAAATCTAACGTTACACTGAACTTCTTGATGCATGTAGTCAAATCTCATCTACCAGTGGGACAGCATCCCTAGCACCCAGACTTTGGGTGGCTCACTGGAAAATACTCCTGAGCACTGTGGAACCAAATTAGGATATGCCCCTATCCAATTTGTAGTGACTAAGGTGTGAGGAGATGCCCAAGTAGCTGCAGTGCAATTATCCATAGACATCCTAGCCTGAAAGGCAGTAGAAGTAACATGTAGAATGAGCCTTTAAAGGGTAATTCCTTGCCATTTGAAGTATAGATTTCAAGTCCCGAGTCTATGGTCTGAAAATAAACAGTTAAGATTTCCTAACCTCTTTTGTTCCATGTAAAGAAAAACGCAAATGTCTGTGGACATCTGGCTGATGAAACAAATTCTGCCTTGTTAGAGAATTCAGGGAAAAAACACAGGCAGCTCGGACTGGTTGAGGTTGACCACTGAAGCAACCTTAGGCATAAAAGGATTAGGTCTTAGCAAAATCCTATCCTTGTGAAATATTAAGTAAGGGGGCCGAACAGATAAAGCTTGGGAGTAGAGACCCACCTAGCCAAAGTGATGGCCATCAAAGACAAGTCTTCCAAGACAAAAATTTAATGTCACAGGTTGCTGTCTGCTCAAAAGGAGGCGAGGTAAGCTGCTACAACACAAAATTTAGGTCCCATGGCATCAAAGACTGGAGGTCGAAGCAGCATAGTCCCTTTCAGGAAAGCCCTACAAGTCTGTGTGCCATTAGATTGGGTTCATTAGCAACATGAAAAGTATAAATGGTGCCAACTCCACTGATGGTTGCCGCAGCTGATCCCTGGCTAAACAGTTGAGAAATAAACTGAAACTGATATGGGAGCTGTACAGGATCAATCTGCCTTTCATGAGCCCAAATAGAGAATCTATTCCACTTACTGGAATAAATCTTCCTAGTAAAAGGCTTGTGGGAGGAATATGAACCACCTCCGGTGAAATCATGAAGCCTGACTAGAGGTGGAATTGGAGCAGCCATGCTGTCAACCTGAGGGTCTGAATGGAGAGGTGGAACTGCTGACTGAGTCAGATCTGGCTCTGGGTCCAGAATTCGAATTCAGAGATAGTCCATTAGATAAGGGTGAAGAAAAGTAAAACCAGATCCGACTAGGCCAGTGTGGTGAAATCAGTATTTTGCTTCCACAAGGACTGTGCTTTCTGAATAACCTTAGTTATCAGGGGAATTAAAGGGAAGGCAGAAAAGACCGGAGGGCCAATAGTCCCTGGGTGCCTCCCCCTTCGGGGGAATAAGGGTGAAGTAGCTGCTGCATTTGGCATGGAGGGGGCTGGGCAAATAGATCACAGCAATATCTGTTCCGCCACTTGTTTGCTCAGGGACTACTCATGAGGCATCAGAACAGCTCTGCTCAGCCTGTCGGCAATCACATTGGACTTCCACAGTATGTGCATTGCCACTAGAAAGCACCAAGAAGATACTGCCCACTGCCAAACTAAGTGCCTCACTGCAAAGGGGATATGACCTGGTGCCGCTCTACAATGGGGATACGACCTGGTTCCTCCCAGTTTGTTCAGGTACCAGACCACTGGTTCCTCCCAGTTTGTTCAGGTACCAGACCACTGACATGTTTAAGTGGATTGCAATTGTCCCATGAGGAAGAAAGCTTTGAAATGCTTGCAACGCTAATAGCACTGCTCTCATCTCCAAGACATTGATTTGCAAATTGATCTAGTGTTCCTGCCATGTGCCTTGGATTGTCCTGCCAAGATAATGCACCCCCCCCCCACCTGATCTGGGAGGCATCTGTGGTCAGAGGCAATCTGAGAAGGAACGAAAGGCATACCCACGTTGAGATTGCTGGTCTGAAGCCACCAGTGCAGATCCTGCGTGTACCCGTCTGTTATTACAATAACATGGGAGAGCAGGAGATGCTGAAGAGACCATTGGGCAAAAAGTAGCCACTGAAGAAGCCTCATGTAGTCTTGCACGAGGAACTACCATAACCGTGGCAGCCATGGTCCCCAACAACTTGACCACTTGCCTGGACCTTCAGTGGTAAACTGTAGACCTGCTGCTGTAACTCCTGAATGCTCTCTTCTGGCAGGAAAACTCATGAGCAGTGTAATTCGGCACCAAAAAAGTAACATGCTGCAAGGGCAACAATGCAGACTTTTCCCCAATTCAAGGTAATTCCCAGACTTTGGCACAAAGCAATAGTGGCGTTCCTGGTCTGTAGCAGTAGATGCCTGGTGGTGGCACAGGAGCTACGGAAACACTTGGAATCCCAAATGTCTCAAGTGAGCTGTTACCACTGCCATGCACTTTGTGAACACCCTGGGGGCTGTGGTGAGACCAAACAGCAGGGCACAACTGAAAATGACTGGCTCCCAGCCAGAAGCATAGGTGACTTCTGGATGCCCTGTCCATTTTTATACAGTAGTAAGCATCCTTTGGGTCGATGGAGCACATCCACACATCTTTCCCTAACAATGGGAGATTTGACTACATGACCATACAAAACTTGGACTTCTCTACATGAGGGTAGAAACAGCTGAGATCCAAAATGTGTCTCTGGTCCCCTGTTCTTTACGGCACCAAAAAGAAAGTCCCTAATCCTACTTTGAGGGAACAGGCTGGATGGCTCCTTTTTAACAGCAACTTTTGAACTTCTGCAGAATCCCTTTGACTGGGAACGTCTGGTATTCTTGTTTGGAGGTGGATATAACCTCTGGAGATCATCTCCAATACCTACTAGTCTTGGGTGATCTTGCCAGGCTTCTGGGTAGAAAAATGCAACCCCCGACTGGCTCCAGAGACTGAGTCGGGCCTCCTCTCAGGAGCGCTAGTAGGGAGAACCACGAAAGGAATCTGTCCGCTTGGTTACATGGGCCTCCTCTGCCTCTAGGGCAGCATCTACCTGAATTTCCACCCCCTCCTCTGCTTCTGGAGGGTGAATCACTGCATTGTGGAAAAACCTCTGCGATTTTCTGAACCACATTTTCCCACCTTCTGGCCCTTGAGACAAGGTCTAGAAGGCATGGAAAAACTGACTGCCGCGGCAGGCAGGGTTTTCCCTCCTGCTCACACCTAGCGAGTGTATCCTTCACCTCGGTTCCAAATAAGGATGAACAGTTAAAGGGTGCGTAGAAGATGGATGTGAAAGCCTCTGCGAAGTTACACCGGTGCATCCAGGAGCTGCGCAAGAGATCAGCCTCATGGAGTAGGTAATAGAATTTAGGGTAGACATCTGAGCATTGCTTTGAGCCACATCAGAAACGTTACCCTGTAGAGAAACTCCAACTCCATTTAGCTGCTCTCTGGAGCTGTATAAAATGCAATATAGTTCAGTGTAAAGGCTGACTCCTTGTTAGGGGGGTGGACGGTAGATGAAGTTTTTGCAAGTTCCTTCTTGGTGGCTGCTGCCACCAACATGGTATCTACTGGAACAGGTTTTATAAGAAATTTTCAGGGGGAGCAGACAAAAACTTGCGCCTCCTAGGAACTGGCTCCAGTGTCTGGAGTTTCCCACAACTTTCAACAAATGAGGTCCAGGAGCTGGAACGGGGGGAGAAACCCAAGAAGCGATGGGTTGGGACCCAAAGGCCTACAGACTCCTCAGAAGGGGCTTTAGATGGCTAGTCGCCTCAGTATTTCCAAGATATCTGAAAAAGTCAGAAGACAACTTGGGGGACCCCCTGCCTCCTACATGTCAGTGTCAGATGTTGACTCATCTTGGGAGTCTGTGCTTCCTCTTGCACACTCTGGGTGGCTCCTTGGGTAAAAAAAGTCCAGGGAGGCCTCAAAGCTGGGGACCACTTATGGAGATATCCCGAGGCCTTAGGTCTCTGCTGTCCCTAGACAGAGGGTAATCTGATACAGATATCAGTGCTGGAGGGAAGTGTCGGTGCCGTAAGATACAGCTGAACCTGGCCAGCACACTGACCTCGAAAGCCGATCCCCCTGGCTCTGAAGGTTGACTAACTGCAGAAGACACCCTTTGAGCAGAGGAAATAAGGTCCTAAGCAGATGGGTCCACACTTACGAGCCAAAACGCTGAGAGGAAGGGCTCCGAGCCAAAAATCGACCCGATACCTCCCTTGGCTCAGACCAGCAAACTGAATCCTGGACCCCATGGACCAGCTCAGAGCAGGGATCGGAGAAGATATGCCAGAAGGGCTACTGGAACAGAGGCATCTGACAGCTCTGGCTCTTAAGGTCAGGAGGAGGAACAGCCAAAGATTAAGGGAGGATGGGCTCTGGAGCAGACTGGGCCAGAGCCGAAAGCAATTTAACCAGCACCAATGACTAAAGCAGTTTCCTCACCACTATAGACAGTCATCGGAAAGGGTCCCAGAGGACCTAGGTAGGGGATCTGGATCTCCTTTAGAGGGAGACTGTCTCAAGAAACTGGTCGAAAAACTGGAGACCGGCTCTGAACTGACAAATCTGTCACTGGCTCCCAATAAACTACGAGCTGATGTCGACAAAGCACCGTCAGCCCTGAAGCCAGTGGAGCCAAAGAAGCAACTGTAATTCTAATGATTTTCTCCGGTGACTCAGAGCAGGAGAGTTTTAAGTTATGTCGGTCTGTGTAGTTTGGAAGGAGGGGACCTGGAAGACCTCCAAATCCTCTTCAAGGAAGCCATTAGCAATCCCCTTAACATTAGTTTGTTCTTCCTCTTGCAGCATGCGAGGGCTGAAAGCGTGACAGAAGCAGATTCCTGTAAAAGAATAGCACCCAAGCAATACACTCACACAAGAGTGCCCATCCAAAGACCTCTTGTCGTTACACTTGACAAAAGCCTGAAGGCCTGTGCTCTCTAGAATCCTTATACATGTTAAAGGCAAGAACACAGGAGAAAACAGCAGGGACATCTTCACCACAGAAACCAAACAGAGCGTGGGAAAGTAGAGCCTCAAATTTAAATGGCCTAAAGACCACGGGAGAGAGACCACCTATGAACCTATGAGAACACCAAGGGAAACTGGATACCAAGAAAAGTTCAACTGAACCAGTCAGAAGCAAAACACTAACTATAAAAACAGCTTTTGGAGCTACCAAGTTGAAAAAGTAGAAAAATTGTACTTGTCACGGCCAAGTGAGAGATCACGTTCGAGCAGCAAACTAGATCTGGGGATAGGTGCATTGCAGCATGGGATACCTCAGCCACAAGCCAATTGAAGACTGAGCTAGAGTATGGCCAAGTCTGAGTAGAGGGTCAGCTCAGAACCCTTGGGTAAAAATGTAGGAGGGATTGAACTACATAAGTTGTCTGTGGAATCTAGGGAAGTACTCTATCCCCTTACAGGTTGGGGAAAAAGGTAGGCAGGTGAATGGCCTGGTTCAGGAACAGGTCATTCACAACTTTGGGTGTGAAGGATTGGTTAGTCCAGAGTCAACCTGTCAAGGTGGAGACCAAGAAGGGTCTCTTGCAGCTTTGAAACCCTTCAGGCTGAGGTCAGAGTTACCGAAGTGTTCCATGTGCAAAATCTTATGGGGGCTTTTGTCTGCTGGCTCAAAGGGATTAGGGTGAGTCAAGGTCTCCAGGAGGAGGGGACGGTTTCCTGGGTGGTCTAAGTGTATAAGTGGTAGACAGGCAGAGATTGCAAACAAATGTGCTTTTAGGGATGAGTAGACCAGTCCTGTCTGCCTAAGTTCACACAGGTAAGACAGGATAAGAGGAATGTCACTTTCCAGCAGGTCCAGCTGTTGTGACACCAGATAAAATCTTATCCCAAAGTGGAAAGTTTTCTGTTAGGCATCCTCATTGCACAGTTTCTGATCCCCTTCAGAGACCTATCAGCCACAGGGAGAGGTGCAGGGATTGCCACTATCAGTTTGTGTGAACAGGTCCAGGGGGGGGTAACTTTTGGTGATTGCCCTTGGAGAAATGAAGGGGGAACCAGTGCTGTCTTGGCCAGTAGGGAATCTGCAAGATTTTTGGCGATTCCCACTGAATTTTCAGCAGAAACAATAGTGGTGTAAAATCTTACCATAATCATAGATGTCCTCTTCCATGTCCCCTGTTTTATAGCCCCATGTGTGATCCCACACAGCTGCAACAGCCAAGCTGAAGCTTCTGTACAGGTACAGATGCGAGATTGGGCTGGAAATCTCAACTGGAATAATGCAACAGGAATAGAACATCTTTTTGAATCAAAGGGAAGGCATACAGAAATTCCCCCTTCCCGGACATTGAAAAAACCCCTGCCAGTACCTTGTAGTAGTGTCCTGGTGCAATAACCAGGAAGTTGCCCGTTTATGGAGGAGGTAAACAGGTCTAGGAGTTATACCCCACCTGTGAACCAGATTCAGGAAAACATCTCTGAAGCATCCATTCATGGCTGTTTGAGATAGTCCTGCTTAGGTAACCTGCCTGGAAGTTGTGCAGAGAGGTATGTAGGTTGGCTGTACTGCAAATCCCCGAGGTGGCCAATTCACACACCTGCAGGGCTAGTCTGCATAGGAAATTCGATTTAGTCCCTCAGTTTGTTGCGATACCACAGAACTGTGGTGGTCAGCAAATATCTTGAGGGCCTTGCTGTAGATAGAATCAAAAGACTTGGATCAAGGATTGCTCACTTCTTGACGTTTGTGGTAGTCTCTACAAACCTTGCAAAGTTGCTCCCCACCCTAGACCTGAAACATCTGTATGCATAGTCTGGGAGGGTGTGGGTGTTTGTAGAGGGAGGTCTGGGTTATCAGCCACCTACAATTGCACAATTCATTTCAAGCAGGGGAACCTTGAATTCTAGGGGATGGGAGTGTTTACTCCCCACTGACCAAAGATACTGTAGTTTCCTCATAGGGAAACATGGGTAGTGGCTGCCATGTAGCCTAGAAGTCTCAAACTGCCTTGCCATCATTTCTGATGCTTGAAGGGCACAGAGGAGGTATGCCAGGGATACCACCTTCTCTGGTGGTAGGAAGATAATTAGGTCTGGCTGGATTCTACAACCCACGACAATATCCTGTGTGGGCTCCAGGTGAGCTTTTGGGAAGTTTACTAGAAAGCCTAGAGACTAAGAAGCAGAAGGGCCTGGGTATGAAGCATCTCACCCCCTCCTTTTCATTTACAACCTGTCCCAACAACTTGCATCCAAACGCTCATACAAAAACTAAAGCCATGCGGTCCCTCTGCAGTTCAACTACCTGCAGATTTTCTACAGCTATCAGCCAAATCCATAGCTTACCCTGTTTCCATTCTGATCAATAGGATTACCGAAGGTCACATACCTAGCCTATGGAAAGTCTCATTATCCCTCCCCATAAAGGCGGAAACTCTAAATGAACTCTCCAACTACTGTCCTATTGCCCTGCTCTCCCCTCTAGCAAGGATCATGGAGAAATGTATCCATAGGCAATTACTTGACCACTTAACACAAAATAACTAACTTTCCAGCTGTCAACATAGTTTCAGACCTTAACACAGTACTACCATTGCCCTCCTTTCCTTTACAGAAAATATTAAAAATCGTAACCTTAATAACCTATCTTCGGCACTATTCATTAACCTGTCTAGAGCATGACATTGTCAAATTAGATTCTCCTCAACATACTAGAATCACTCATTTGATGCACCTTCTATAAAATGGTTCCAGCCCTACCTAGATAAAACAGGCAGTTATTTGGCATAAGACTTTCTACCCTCCAACCAGTTTCACTGGGTGTCCCTCAAGGGTCTATACTTGGACCTCTCCTCAATATTTATTAAATGACCTTCATCTAGCCATCCCAAGCCACATGCACACAATATGCTGATGACTCAACACTTGTATGCTCAGCCAAATCCACATCTGAACTTCTTACCCAGAAAGTATTTAACAGTTGAACAATGGTTTACACGTAGTCTTCTTTTGAATCCCAAAAAAACTAAACTCCTCCTCTTTAATCAACCCACAAGTCCTCTCCACTTGATTTCTCAGTTATATCCACTAACGGCACCATCATATCATGAACCGTAACAATACAATAAGAACAGTCAAAAAAAAAAACTTTGCTCCCTCTAAAGAATTAAATCATACCTGGCTCCCTCTATAGAATTAAATCATGCCTTGCTCCCTCTATAGAATTAAATCATGCCTTGCTCCCACAGCTAGAACTATAGCCCATACTAATCTAATCTCTACCCTCCTTTATGCCTCACCTATTTTTTACTAACCTTTCAAAAAATAACCTCAAACTGGAAACTTCCTACAATATTGAATTCCATCAACTAACCATCGCCCATAACTCTTTATAAACCTTCCTGCACTCAGTCTACCCTCATTACTCCATACACAAATCTGAAATCACTGCGTTCACAAAAATTTCTAAACCTAAGAAAGCTGGCGAATCTCTTCTCCAGTGCTGTTGGAAAAACCTGGAATCTTCTCTCCAGTGACCTCTCCCTCTCCATCACTCTTCAAATAGACTAAAACCCTTCCTTAGAACACACTGGTTGTGCCCCTGTACTAAACCTGACTAGGCAACTAATTGATAGAAACTCTGCCTAGCCCTCAATACTCAGAATTTAGTACACATTTTATCCCTATAAATTCCATTTTCCTCCCAAACTTCACTATGCAGACTCTCCCTTTACATTCTGGCACTACAAGATTTGTTTATCTTCACAGAATGTTTAACCTGCAATATTGTTTTTTTTTATATATAATTCTGCTACTTAGTTATCTTTCCTATTTTGTGTTTAGGAACCTGAAATCTGCTAGTTTAATATGAATATTTTCATTTAGTCTTATTTTGTATATTGATTACTAAGCTTTGCATTTATCTGTATTGGAGCTAATCTCCTCAGGCCTCTACTGAAAATGGACATGTATCCAGTTAGACTAGCCCGGTCAACAAATGTAAAATAATGTGAAGGTAGGCATCCTTCAAGTCCAAGGTTGCCATGAATCCTTTATGTAGGAGGGGAAAGGTAGAGTGAGCATCCTGAAAATAGGAACTTCTCAACCCCTTCCTATGAATTCTAGAATAGGCCTCCATGGTCTGTCCTAAATGGGGACCAAAAAGATTCTGGAGTAGAACCCTTTTGATTCTGTAGGCACAGGTTCTATAGTGCCTTGCAGTAGCAAGGTTTGCAGTACCTGTCGTAGGAGAGGTAACCGACTGGTGGATGGCTGAGGCATGCCCAATCTTATTGGGGGGTGATCCAGGACAAGTAACCATTCTGTATGATGGCCAGAACCCATTTGTCTGAGGTAATGATTGCACAGGGAGAGAGCCGGGCAGACAGGGGAAGGGATGTGGGGAAAGGTGGGATAAGACTGGCAGGCAGTTGTACACTAACTGCCCTAGCTGGGAAAGGAAGCCTTTGGCTGGGAGGGAGAAGCTCTAGTTGGAAGGTGCAGTCTAGGGGGGTGTAGACCTAGAGGTTTTCCTGATAGTCTTGTCCGGGTAGTTCCTGTGGAACTTGGAAATGGGTGAGACTAGGTGTTCTAGGTCCTGCAATTTTGGCTTTTTGTTGCAGGAACTTGGTTAGCCACTTTTCCACCGAACAGGGCATAGTGACTTATTGATGCTGCTTTGGATCATCAGGGAGGGGGCTGAAGGCATAGCAAGAGTACCCAACACAGAAGCTGATGCAGCTGACCTAGCTGAGGCTTCAGCTGCATCTTGTGTCTATTCACCTGAGGTGACAGCTAGCAGGAAGGTAAAGGAAACTTTGGCAGCAGTCTGGGATGTCCACCAATTCTTTAGTGGCTTTGTCTCGCAGTGCTAAGGAATATTGGTCAGGTGAGCTTGGTAGTGACCCTGAATAAAGGTAGCAGAAGTGTATTTTCTTGCCCAACCTTTCCATTGTCTTGCTGTCCTAGTCAGCTGGAAGGGATAGTTTTTGTAGGGAGCAGCTCGGAAGCCTTATCAGTAGAAATGGAGTGGCTGGGTCAGCCGGGAGGCACCGAATCAGAAATTTCAGTTAGAGACTAGTCTGTTTAATTTCTCCAAGTCCTTTGGGTTTCTAACACCATGATGGGAATGGACCCCATTCCAAAGTCAAATGCAATTAAAGTTCATGAAATTAGTATTGTTTCACGGTTAGCCAAAAGTGCTCTTCGCAGCACCCACAATGTACCCAGTAACTCCTCTTGCAATTCGTACGGTGTTGCATGAATTGGTAACATTTAAAGATTGTAAATTCTTTTAAGACTTGCTCCTATTACTATTAGAACTGTCTGGGTATCTTTCTTCCACATGGCTCTTCTGCCTGCTGAATGATGTACTTTGACTGTACACAAGACACTGTCACTAGGTGTGGCAATTTCAATGATTAATGCTACTTTTGGCTTGTTAGACCACTATATCTGGTTTTCTTTGACTGCTGGTATTGGGTGATCCCATGTGATGTAAACTTAATCACGTTCTGATTCTCTGTGGCTTGTGTTTAGTGCTTTTCAGCCACTTTGATACCATAGTGTCTGCACAATCTTGCCACATTGCCCTTCAGTATATAGTCCCTGTGTCATTAGTCTCGCAACCAGCATTAAGGTGAGTCTTCAATTCGGTTCCACAAAACTTGCGTTAGTTTCTCCCATGTTCAATGAACTTTGTAAACCAGTGTGTATGCAAGCCCACTATCTTGGGCTGCCAATATTAACCTTTAATTTGATGCAAATTCACCTCTGCTTAACCATTCCTGCATTCATTCTTGAACAAGAGGCTCTTCCAAAAGTTCTATACTTGTCACCTTTTCCCGTGCCTTCTCACCTGGTCTTTCCTTTTTTAGCACATTCAGTTGCAGTCTGGTTTTTATCTACTTCTGGTCTGATTTCCATTCCTGCTCGATGTTGATATGCTTCTGCTAAATTAAGCAGAGATGTCATCCTAGATTTCTCCTCAGGTTTCAAAACTTCACATTTGGATCTTTTGAGGTCAGTAGATGTGCAGTTCCACAATTGCAGACCTATACATGCAAGGCCCATCCCTCCTTCAGAACAGGAATATACAATTTGTATACACTTTAAAGTTTGGTGAGCATGAAGCACCCTTGTTTTAATAACCAATCATACACTTTCTGGGGTCAGTCACTCCAAAACTATAACTTAGAACAGGAAGAGCAAAACTGGTTTATAGCTTGGATCTTGTTCCTAGGTGTCTATGCCGTTTCCAGGCTTAATTCAAGTCTTCTAAAGTACTCCGTACTAAACTTCATTCGCATTTGTTCATGTTTTATTGCTGATCAAGTCAAGTATTTATATACGCCCCTCTTGCTCAAGTTCTTATCACATTCTTGTCCAAACGTTTGGAAGTTTTTTGCTGCAATTTTCCTTTAAAAGGTTGCTTTTGCACATTTATAAAGACCAAATGACATTCCAATATAACCTGAAAGGTTTTGACAACCTGCAGCTGTGCCTTCAGTTCATCTGATGAGCTATACAATTTTACATAAAATAGACAATGTCCGATATAATCTGCCCTCAGTGGGCCTGGTGGTTGGGAGTCGGGGTCGATTGAAGCAGAGGCAAAGACATCCAGGAAAGCTGGCTAAATAGGAGGAAGAGCAGGGTGACTTTGGGGGGGGATCCATCTGCACTTCAGTCATATCTGAGGCTTCCCCACTTTAAATGGCCTTTCATCTCGAGTGTTTCCCAAAAGTTAGGCACTCCACTGGGGAATCAGGCGAATCAGGCTCAATAGAGCCTTCTGGAGATTCACATCCCAAGGGGGAAGAGAGCAGAGGAGGAAATCCTGAGGAATCAGACAGCTCCCCCTCTTCCAGTTCTACCCTTTCAGGAGTCCGACTTGGAGCGGGGAGCAGTGCTAAGAGTTCCTATTGTAGTATGCCCAGGGTCCATAAAGGACCTTCAGAAGGAGATGTTTTTTTCTTGAGGTTTAAGTTGTCAGACTGGCCGAAGGCCTAGAGTCAGATGTAGGGATGGCAACAGAATCAGATGTGCACAGAGTGCTGGTCCCACTCCCCCACCTGGAGTCCAAGATAAGACACCAATATGCTCTCTACAAGTGTGCCATCTGATTGTGCAGCTTCAAAGGTACCAGCTTTATCCAGGCTGGCAGAAGCAGAAACCAGTCAGGCCACTGCCTGCCACCGACTGAGGAATGGCCAGTAGAGGTGCAGCTGAAGTAGGCCACAAGGTCTTGGCCCTCAGGCAGTTCAGATTGGGCAAGCACGGCCTCCAACCCGAATGCTACTTGTTTTAACCACTGGTTTTCTAGGTACAGATACAAAGCCTAGAAACAGAGATGCAAGGTCTTGGGCACAAATGACTGAAATAATGCAGTTTGTGGGCATGTTCCTTACCTAAACGAGAGTAGGAGTCTGTGGGCAATCTGCCAAACATGCTTACACTTGCCCTTTCCAGGGGACATGAACAGGCCACATAACAGGACTGAAAGGATCCAAGAAAATTCAGTTAAGTACCCTGTTGATCAGACGTCTGCAAATACCTGGCATACAACTGGCAGCTGGTTGGACTTGTGCATACAGACTTGTGGTCCATGTTCCTGCCACAACCCACATGTAGAACACTGCAACACAGGAACAGGACATTTGCTCCAACTGAACTGCTTTCTGAAGAAAATTGGGAATTTGCAGCAAGGGTGGAAACCCATACAGAAGTCTTGAGGGACATTTGATGCTAGAGCATCTCTCTGCTCCCCTGATGGAGTGATCAGGGTAGAGAACCTCCTGCACTTGAGGGGGGCAAATATCACAGTATGGCTGGCCCCACTGATGGAACAGTCAAGTTGAGACCACTCATGAGGTATCAGAATGGATCTGTTCAGTCTGCAATCACACTGGCTTCCATGGTGTCTGCAGCAATGTAGTGACTGCAAGGGATCAATTCCTGCCATACCCTCACAGCTTTGACAGAAGGAAAGATCAGTCTCCCCTTGTTTATGTACCAGACTGACGTCAGTGTCATTAAATCCTACGCTAGGGCAGCCCTCATTTCTAGGAGAGGTATATGTATCAGCCTTTTCAGGGATCATGGACGGTCTTTCCCCAAATAGTGCACCTCCACCCAAACTGGGAAGTGTCTGGTTCACAGTGGTCTTTGGGAAAGAAAAAGATTTGGTTTGAATGAATCCACCAGAGGATAACTTTTGCATGTTTGAGTGATCTTCACTGGATATGACCACTCTGTGGAGTCCATTGAAGGATTAACATGCAGAAACTTGCCAATGGAACAAGGGTGATAACAGAAGCAATGGACCCAAAGGTTGAAAGCAGGCTGGAAGGGATAAATTCTGGATCACTTTCTTGGACTTGGGACAGCAGTGGCTAAAATCAAGTGGAGGGAAGAGGCTGTGTCCAAACAAGCACCTATAAACTACCATTTTGGGGTGAGAATAGGTGTAATGGGCCCATTCCTAGATGAGAACTGGAGCAATTAGTCCCTTGCCTTATAAGCAGATGCCTGGTTGAAGCAGTAAGGAGCCAGTCTAGATAGAGACCCAGAATCCCAGCAATCTTAAGTCACTACAACTGCCACACAATTTGGTAAGCACCCTGGGGGCTATGGTGAGTCCAAAGGAAAAAAAGTGTTATAAACTGGCCAATTACTGGGTCCTAGCCACAAACATAAGAATCTCCTGGACCACCTGTTCATTTTGGATGCGACAGATCTTCAGGATGCACAACATTAAGCACATCCAAATAGTCCTGCAGTAGGGGCTGAATAGAACCAACCAACTATCTGAAGCTTAGTATACTGCACAAAGTTGCGGAGATCCAAAATTTACCTCCAGGCAGTTTGGCACCAGGAAGAAACTAGTTCTGGACCCTCTGCTCTGAGGTGGACCTCTTGGATGACTAGCAGCTTTTATATCTAGAACCGCTGCTTCCCTCTAACCAGGTGAAAGATTTTCCTCCGAACTGTGGGAGGGGTATGGAAAATGGTATAATCCCTGGATATAATCCTCTGCACAGATTAATTTTTTGCGACTGAGTCATGCTCTGGTGCAGGATAAAATGTCAGACTGTCTCCAGAATATAGTCTGGCCTCATTTCAGGACAAAAAAAAAAATCAATACCCAGTTCTGCAGACCACCTCTGCTGTAAGAATGGCATCTGTTGCCCCTGGGGGAACTACCTCCCTTTGACACCTCATAGAGGACCCCTGGGGCTTTAACCACATCTCTAATGGCTCTGCAAAAATCACAAGCACATCCAGGCATGTCTCCTGACAGCTGCATCTAAATCCACCACCCATCAGGTACCTTCTGCAGCATGGAAAAAAATAAACCTCACTGACAGATTGGGGGGCCTGCAAAGATTTTCTGTCCTCAACATGGACTCAAATTTGGTAAGCGTTGATCAATCCCTGTGCAGTCTGCCAAATAACTCCATGACTTGCATACAAAGATCACTGAAGCCTACACACCACATATTTGTCCAACACTTTAGATTCTCTTATGGGGATGACAACTCTGATAGGTCCTTTCTTGTAGCTGCAGCCACCAAGGCAACAGGAACCTTACTCCAGTGCATGGTATTTGAGGGCAAGAATCTCACCCTCTATTAGGTATTGGCTCAGTGCCTGGCTCATTCCACAACAGTCAGGAGACCAATGAGCTCTTTAAGGGGGAGGGGCACCCAAAAAGTAGATGGGCTAGACCCAAAAGCCTTCAGGAAAACGATTCAAGAGGGGTTATCAGAAGACTAGCCAACTCAGGTCTCCCAAGGTAATTGGTGCTACAAGGAACCCCTCCCCCTCAAAGAATCAGTGTTATCAGATTGAGGGGAATCTAAATGCCTCCCTTCACACACTCTTGGGAGGGCCTTCCTCAGTGGGGTATTCTGGAGAAGTTATCTGAAGACACTACAATGTCCCGACTGACTGGCAGCTTGGTCTTGGTCAGGCTGGCTGAGCAAATGGAAGAGATTACAGGCTCAGGACACAGAACAGCACGAGATAGGGATGTCTGAAATACATACACTTGTTCTCTACAGAGAGAACCCTCTTCACAACCTCAAAAGCAGAACACCTAGGAGAAACAATAGACTGCTCCAAAACAGACTCCGATCTGCCCATGTAACTCTACTAGCACTCCACCTGAGAAGGGAGTTGGACCCCAACTACCCAGTGCCGATGCTGAGCCCTTTAAAAGCCAGAGTCAACTAAGCCCCCACATCCAGTGCCCATGCTTTAGCTCCCACAGTCCTCCAGCTCAGAGGAGCTGTGCTAGAAAAAAACTCAGGGGGACCACAGGAGTAAACAAAAAACCAAACCAAATTCAGATCTAAATTACACAACTCCAGGGATTTCAGATTCAACTGCACTGAAATGGAAGGACAGGCCAGAGACAGGAAATGGACATCTGCTCAAGCACAGAAGTCTGAGCCAGGAGAACCCCCATCTGTATCAGAACAGACATCCTGTCCACACCTGCCCAAGAGGTTAGTGGAAGGATATCTAGCATGGCTTCAAAGGGACTTCTTTAGGAATAAAGGGGGAGGCTGGATGAAGCAGTATGTAGAGTGGTCTGCATCCATGGAGATCTTGCACTTTGAGGTGTGCGATTCAGGATCAATGGATTTGACTTTAGGACCTTGGCAGGGGGCTCCAATGAAGGTTCCTCTAGTGGAGGAACATTTTTTTTCCAAGACTCCTTGCCCTTCGTTTGAAGACTGCCTTTAGCTTTTTCAGGCTTCTTAGGAGTTTGAAACCCAGCAACTGAGAAAGAGGATTTAAGGCAAGAGACCCACAGCAGAATCGTTTTACAATGAAGGCCTAGAATTGAAACCAGAGGAAATCTGAGCATAAAGGCAGGCAGGAACAAGACAAACACTCCGTGGGAGTCAGAATTTGGGATCTTATGCCCACAGGAAATCAAACAAACCCAAAAGGTTTCTGGCATCTTAACAGGACTACCAAAGGCAACAGCCTTGTCTGTCGCCAAGAGAAAAGCTAATCGAAAAATGGTTCCTTAGCTCTGAAAAAGGGAGAAGCTAAAGTTGGCCTTCCCCCCTCCCATAACTCAAATTAATCCAGTTACACCAAAAAGAGCTAGGGAATCCACATCCGAAACGTACTGGTGGGCTGAGATGTTGGGAGGACATTATGGGCAAAGTTCCATGATCTGGAAGAAGCAGATGAATGCTCAGTCTTCTCAGATGCAAATCTAGGAGTTTAGGAATGAAAATGACATCCTATTGCAGACTAAAGCCATGTCAAGGCTAACCACTTACTTCAATGGTTCAAATTCCTGGAAACATTTGTGAAGTTAGTGGAGGTCATGTACAATGCACTCCGCGAATGTGGAAATGTTTGAGACTTACCAGGGCTCCCACTGGGAGTGTACATCAATGTTCACAAAATTGCCCACTGCTGTTCATTAGCCAACAGCTCAGAAGGGACAGGGCAACAATTTTGTATGCAGACAGCAGGGGAATGGAAAACAAGTCACAGGATTAAAAAGTACAACCAAAACATTTGTAATTGCAGCAAATTGGGAAATCAGAAGCTGCAAACCTGTCCCACTATTTTTCTTCAGTTAAAATCAGTATCCGGGAGAAGTGTTGGAAACAGCAGTCTGAGATCAAAGCTACAAGGGGATGGCAGCCAAATGAGTGTCAAGTTGGTGAGACTTTCAAAAGCCAAAAAGGTACATAACAGGGATGCAAGGTACATAACAGGGATGCCACCAGTTGCGTCTTTTGGCCATTCCCAGTTGGGGGTCGCCACAGCAGAACTCCAGTCCATTAATGATTGGTAGTTTTTTTACATGCAGTTACCCGCCCTGACGCACAACCTTCAACAAAGGTACGCCCATTCACACGTCCCCCACACAGAAGACGCTTTAGCTGAGAATTGAACCGGACAGCGTCTTACTGCGAGGCAACACCACCGCAGGTACTAAACATGGGTAGTGATGAGAGCAGCTGAAGCTAAAGTTGACAATTACATGCCCAAGATGGGTGGTTGGACACACTGCAGGACAGAAAAATTACAGTAAAATAGCAAACTACAAAGGTAAGTAGTTACTGGCTCAGGTACATGTGCATAAAAACAACCTGATCTGCAGGGGATATTGGAGAATCAGGAAGGCAAGAGGAAAGTGCCAAAGAAATGGGTGGCCTAAACACCTACAATAGACTATTGTAGGTGGATAGTACAGCATTGACAGTTGACCCCAACCCCCATGTAGAAAAATGGATATTAATGGTGACATTACACACTTAAATATGATACACAACTTGAAAGTGAACCCTTTTAGTGAGTTTCCAGATAAGACTGAAGTTGTAATGAAATACTGTTAATTATGGCCCAAGTGCTGAAAGTTCTGCGGTTGCCTGTATAAAAACAAGGATGGTCTGAAAATAACTGCAAGCTTTACCATCTTGAAGCGACAAGTTCTGTTAACTTGTCTTGGTGTCTCATTTCACTTTACTGTATGTGGCAAATTCTAAGCTACAGACGCAACTGCTTTAAAGGAAAAGCTCATAAAATGTAAACCTGCATTTTTATCAAGTATGTGGTAAATTCTAAGCTACAGACACAACTGCTTTAAAGGAAAAGCGCATAAAATGTAAACCTGCATTTTTATCAAATTCCGATGTTCTATACACCCATCTAGAAAGCTTTGCATTTCCTAACCTGCAAAGTAAAGGAAACTGCCACAGCATGGCTCAAACAGCAAACTCCCACCCCATACCATTTTTAATTACAAGGATAGTGTTGAGAGGAGATTAGATAAGACAGCTGGCAATTTTATTTTGCCAGAGCCAACTGAACTTTGAGCCCCTCTTGGTTCATTTAAAATGAATGGATATTGTGCATCTACAAAAAGTAGACCCCTGACCACACATTATACATTACCCAAGTATTGCATTACAACCAGCACCACTTTAACTCTGAAGCAGCTGGATCTGTTTAAAGTACACATGCAACAGACCAGAACACATGGGACTTCCATATACCACAACATTACAAATGGAAAGGAGACCAACTAGGTGAAGTACATTTGAGTTCACTAAAGAAATTGCTTCTTAGCTAGCTCGTTTAGGAAATGAGATTCAACTATATTTCAGTTAGAATCCAGCTCAGACAAAATTCAACCCTTGAGGACAGCCTGTAGACCTATTGTGGAAGAGGGGGACTGAGGGTCAGGCTGGTAACTGGGTTTGAGGGGACCAACAAATAAAGCCACCAGCAACTTGGAATACTGCACAGACTAGTACAAAAGTGTAAGTAAGCGGTTTTATCTGACTACATGGCCATCTGGAAGAATTTCATTAAACTAGAACATACCCGCTTAACAAGCAGCACATGAAAAGCTGGAAACCGCAACCGGCTCTAAAGGAAAGAGGAATAAATCCCACACTGCAAACTAGAGCTAGGTGAAGTCTGCAGGGGAGAACTAGCACTGTGGGCATACCCCCCAACTCGGCCTGCTGTAACAAACCTTCAGGAGGTTAGATGTGACAAGGCAGCACCCACGACCAGCAACATACGTGCAAGTGTTGCAGTAGGAAAGAATGCACTTGTGAAGGTGTGCATCTGGCTCAACACTGGGGGATTACCATGCACTTAAGGATGCTATGAGGCGCAAGTGCATAAAATCCTTTTGGTCGTCGTTAATGGTTCTGAAATGGGAGCCAATTCCAGGAGCAACTAGGAGAGAAGCCTGAATAAGCTGGAGGCCTAACAAACTGCTCTCTGCTAGTAATTGGCCCAATCACACTCCAAAACCACTCCTCCTGTTAAGCCTCAAAATCTTCTGCACATTGCCCATTTGAAGCACCTGCACTTGGGACAATTTTCACACTGCATGTTTGGCAGGCACTGCAAACCTGAACTGTCTAGTCTGCTCTGACTGCACAAGTTTTGCACTTCAAATAGAAACTCTTCCCAATTACTGGAAAAGTACAAATCAGATTGCACCACATTCTAAATGCATAATTTAAAACAGACATGCAACTAAAGGCAGTACTAATGTCTTTCCAGAAATTTCAGTTCAGGGCTATCTGAACAGAATTCAGTTGCAGACTTCTGCACACATCTTTACCTCCCCTACCTGGTGCAGTAGCTTCCCAAACTGCAAGCTAAACAATTTAGGAAATAATTTCACTACCTACAATTAGCATACTTACAGCTAGCATCGCCGTCTAGTCCCAAGATTTTTTTATAGCCACCATGAGAAAGAATTCTGACAAGAGTCTGTGCTGTATAACATACCATGTCCTACAAAACAAATTCAAAGAATTTTCAGAAACACTAGCATTGAATAGCATTGAATAAAAATACTAGCATTGAATAAAATCTAAAATTGCATTTTAAATACACAGAACAGCTTAAGATTTTAGTGGCTAGACTCACCATGAAGCCACACAACTCCTTTAGGTCACATTAGTCCCACAAAAGCCAAAAGCAAAAGATTTTACTAAAGGTTAAAATTAGAAAATATAGTGGTATACCAGGCAAAGCTTGGACAGTACTACAGACTATTAAGCTACCGGTAAGTTACACCATGTCCTGCAGAAGGAATTGAGAACTGCTTCAGGCACCGCGCAGCAAGAAAGACTAAAGAAAATGGCATCTGCTGCCTGTTTTATACCCCTGACGACCTGAGACCGAAACTGACGCAGGACCCAAGACTTTGGAATTCAGGCCTGACTGAAGGCAACCTGCCAGCAGATTACCCAAATGTAATGACTGCAACAGTGAAGGAAGAAAATCCTCTAGCCCCTTAAAATGTTCCTAGAGGCCATGGGCTTTAAGAGTCCAGGTGTTTGCTAGGACAGGTACAACAGATGGCTTTGGAAATCCAGGTAAGTCTGCTTTGTCATAGCTTTTCCCAGAACCCTGGGGTGAAAGACAGTTGCTCTGATCTAAGGGATTGGGTCTTGTCTAGGTAGAATCTTAGTTGCCTGTGAACATAAAGGGAAATGCAAGACCATCATTCTGTAAAAAGTGAAGATGGATACATTTGTTCAGGGATAACTCAACCACCTTTGGCACAAGGACAGGTTAGTCCATAGCGTTACCCTTACCCTTGTGGAAGATTAAAAGGATTGGGTGGCCATGAGTGCCTGGAGCTCTGATACTTTCCTGGCTGATGTCAAGGCCACCAAATGTCCAGTTTTCCAAGTGCAGTACTTGGAGAGGCTGTAGTGGATGTACAAAATGGGCAATGGTGAGCTTCAACACATTGGGGGGTCTGAGGTGTAGAACTCCTTTCAAGAATAACTGTCTAGAAGCAAGTGGAGGATCAAGAGGGAGACTAGTAGAAATAGCAAGTTAAGGAATGTGCAAACCATGCCTGCAACAATTCACAGGCAAGAAGGAACCAAGGGGGCCTCTCCTTGAAGTGGATTTATGCATCTTTAGCCCCCAAATGGAGAACCTTTTCTATTTGGACAGATAGAATAGCCTAGTATTGGGTTTCCTGGCCTTCTGCAGGCCATTCAGCATGTCAAAATAAAAGGTGTATGAAAGGGATCAAAGTCACCCATAGGTTTAGGCTCAGATTCCAAGTGGGGATAAGTAGGTCCACTGAGATAGTGAGGAATGCCCCTGGCTAAATGCAAAAGGAGGGGGAACCAGTGCTGTCGGCCAAAGGGGGGTCACCAACAAGATTTCTGGTCCGTCTTGAACTTTCATTAGGACTTGTAGGCGAGAAGGGGGAATGCATATAGAAACGTTCCCTTCCATGAGCAGTCACCCTTGCTAGGGGCTGAGTGCCCTGGTACAAAGCTTGTCTGTTCAGAAGGGAGGCAAGCAGATCTGTTTGTGGCGTACCCACCTGTGGAACATGTCCAGAATCATCCCCTGTCTAGCATCAATTTGAGGGCAGCTTGTGACATGAACCAGCTCAAAAGGTCTGCTTGAGTGTTGTCAACTGAGAGAATATGGACAGCCTGCAGAATGACTCCCATGTTGGGACAACCAATTCACAGGCCTAGAGTGCAGGTCTACATAGCGAGTATGATCTTGTTCCCAGTTTGTTCACATACCGAAAGTGGTTGCCTGTGAACTTCAGGGGTCCCAGCTTCATACCTTGAAAGATACTCCGTGCAAAGATGAGCCCTCATCTCTCGGATGTTGATGGGCTCCCTCTTGAAGATGCTCAAAGCCATTCCCCCCAACCCAGATCTAAGCAGTGTACATTTTTTGGGCTGGAGTTATGGGTTGTAAGGGAAGCCATGGGTTCAGACAGACTATCCACCTACCAAAGGCTCTCCTTCCATAGGCATGGTAGGAAGAGAATGGTGTGGGTCCAAAGGGTGAGTGTTGAGTCCATGTGGACCTCTAGTGCCACTTGTTTCATGTGGAATCTTGCCAGTGGCAAAGATGAACTGTAGAAGCAATATACCTCAAGAGTAGAGTTATTCTCTTGCGGTTCTTGCAGGGGTGAGAGATTCCCTCATGCTTTCCACCTTATAGGTAGGAAAAATATACATCTGTCCCGATTCTTTAATCCAGGAAGACTTGGGCTGGGAGGGGTATAGGCCAGACTTGGGAGTTTATGGTGAAACCCAGTGACTGCAGAACAGAAATGACTGGACATGGTTCTGGAGGGTACTAACTGGAGCAGGTTGCCCAGGTATGGGAACATCTGTATCCCTATGACCCTGCAACAGGCTATTACTAGAGCCAGACACAGCAACTACCCTTGGAGTTGTAGATATTTTCAATGCTCTGTTTTACTTTGAAATGTGAGGAACCCACAGAGAAGTGCAAGTCAGTCCTGTATTTGGACAGGATGAGGATATGCAGGTAGGTATTTGATGTCCAAGGTAGTCAAAATTGCCCGAGGCATTAGTAGTGGAAAGTCTGAAGCATCTGAAGCATGAGCATGCAGAAGGTGGGTACTTGAGGGCTGAAGAGATCCAGGATGCGTCTCCATGGGCTGGCCTTTCTTGGGACCAAGAAAAGTCGGGAAAAGCCCCTTCCCTTTTCTAATGCAGGGATTGGTTGGATACTCCCCTTAGAGAGAGGCGGCTGCAAGACTGGTTGGAATAGGGGCAGGTGGTACTTTGGTGGCTATGGGATCCCTCTTAAGAGTGAAGGAATCACCATAGTCCAGAAGTAACCTTTTTCTAGGATTAACACGACCCACTTCTGAGATGCTGTTCCAGAAAGGGAAACAGTGGGTCTCTGGGAAAAGGGTATAGGATCTGGAGGGGAAGGTGGCCTCATGCAGTCAGACTACCGGACTTGTCCTGAAACAGAGGCTTCTGAGTTGGTGTCTGGGCAAGGAGCAGCAGCATGTTTTCTAATGAAATGGGTCTTAGGATATTTTCTGTGGAATTTAGCAATTTGCGACAAACGTTTTGAGCCCTGTAGTTCTTTCTTCTGTTGAAGGGTTTTGCCACATGGGCCCCAAACAAGGCAATATTGTCCAGGGGAGCATCTAGAAGCTTGGCCCCGATAGGTAGGGATTGGATCAAGAGTACCAGGCTGCAGACCTGACAGAGGCCTCTGCAGCAGTTAGACATTTGTGACTTAAGTGGCCAAATCAAGGTCACCCAAGAGCTTTGGAACCAGATTCAAAAGGCCATACTTAAAACATGTCATTTAGGGCCATCAACTACCAAAGTGGCATTTCTTCCTGCCAATTCTCCCCATAGTTTTGCTGTCCTCATCAGGACAGAGGATAGAGATTTTGTCTGCAGACAAAAACAGTACCAGGATCCACATCAGGACATTAGAAACTTTGCCCCTTCTGGGACCTTATAAAATCCATCAGGTCTTCTGGGACCAGGGGGTTGGGATTTAAAAAAAACTAGAGTTTCTCCAAAGGTTAGGAATCCCCCTCAGCAGTCCACCTCTTGGAAGGCTATACCCTAGAGGGGAAGGCATTTGTGAAGACTTAGACAGAATCCTCTGAAGAGGAAGTCTTCAGCCTCAGAGGTTCTACAGTCTGAAGCCTAGTTTGGCCTTTTCAGTGGCTTGGCAGTATGGCCGGACAAGCTCTTCCATCGCAAGAGTCGATGGTTCTCTAGATATTAAGGGTGTGCAGACGGCTGCGAGATCTTTGGGACAAAGGCTTGAGAAACAGCACAGGCTATATGGTCATGGCTGGGCCTAGGCAGAACAGAGTGAGTGTCCTTGACATATCCACACCTACATTTTCCTTTTCTGGACGACATGAAGCTGGGCAGGCATGCAGTGACAAAAAAAGGCCCCAATGGACACAATTTTGGAATTGTCAGAGAAAGTGCAACAAATTTGACCGTTAAATTATTGTAATGCATGGTCGACTTGTTTTGATAATACAAACATGTTCCTGTTATACATATACAGTACGGGGCCCCCAATGGGTTATTTGACCAAAAAAATTCGCAGGATCCGACCGCAGAGACAGCAGGATGAGCCAACATTCAACTGGCAGCAGAGACCCAGCAAAACTGAGTGAAAGCTTGCCTTTGCTCTAGAAGCAACAGGCAGACTGCAGTATTTGGGGAATGACAGTGGTCCCTTCCAAGATTGAGCGGGTGGGTACTCCCCTAAAAAAGGCAGTTGTTGCCACAGCTCTAAAGGAGTGGGTTCTAATACTACCTGGTACTTAGGATTGTCAGATGCATTACCCAAATAGTTTCTAGCAATAGCCATAAACGGCTCTGTGCGCATGCAGAATGAGTCTTCTGCATATTTATTGCATGCAGGGTTTTCTCCACTGTGTTGAGGATCTGGGTAGAAGTTAGGCACGCTGGATTGAATAGGACATACTTCAGATACATTTTTAAACCGAGGTGTGCACAAACTATCTTACAAAGCACAAGACCAGCCCCTGTCAGAAGTGAAGACAAGCCCCTGTCAGAAGTGAAGACAAGCCCCTGTCAGAAGTGAAGACAAGCCCCTGTCAGAAGTGAAGACAAGCCCCTGTCAGAAGTGAAGACAAGCCCCTGTCAGAAGTGAAGACCAGCCCCTGTCAGAAGTGAAGACCAGCCCCTGTCAGAAGTGAAGACCAGCCCCTGTCAGAAGTGAAGACCAGCCCCTGTCAGAAGTGAAGACCAGCCCCTGTCAGAAGTGAAGACCACCAGGTTGTCAGCCTACACAGGCATCTGGTTCAAAAGGAGGACAGCCCCCCCCCCCGAAAAAAATTCAATCGCAGAAAGGAGCCCCTTAACCTCACCAGTGGGAAAATCTGCCATTTTGAAATGCATAACCTTCTCATACTTTGCCTCCTGGTTTGAGAATTCAAGACTAGAGAATGGAGTAGAGGGTATTAATCATCCACCCTGGCACTTTAAGGATTAGTGGATCCCTTGCTCTAAGACAAATCCCAATTCCAGGGATAGCCCTGGCCATAGAGAATCCAATGCTGTGCCAAAAGGTTTTCTGAAGTATCCTGGGAACAAGGGGTAGAAGAAAGGCAAAGAAACCTGTGCAGAGAAAGGTGGCATCAGTACTACTGGTGCAAGTGATGCCCTTGAGCAATATTTTTTGAAGAGTTCAGAGGCAAAAAATGTCTACTTTGGCACACATCCATGTGCCATTTGCGCGGTAGTTCTTTTGCTCGCAGAAGATACTGGGCCAGGAGGGGGGGGGGGGGTCAGTCCACTCATCCATGTTGCCCAACTACAGTTTCATGGCTACACAATACAGGTGGAAATGTACATTAGTCTGTTCTCACCAACAGTCTCAGGCATCCATTTTGATCAGATACCCACTAGTGGTTTCTGAACTGCACTCCTCTTTTAGGTTAAGCATTGTCCTGAAAGAGCTGTTCCAACATCCCTGCATGGCCATGTCTGAGCTGGCACCCCAGGCCAAGTCAGGGCTGTGGCAAGCCCCCCCCCCCCAGAGTCCCTACTAATATTCAGAAAATGACCCAATTTACTTCACAAGCTAGAACCCACCAGGAGTTGCTTCCTGAAGGAGAGGAAGAGAATTTTTCTAAGTACCACTGTATTTTTCATATGTAGCCTAGCTAAGGGTATCTTAAGAAACTGAAAATCCATAAACTCCCTGGTGGAAATTTAGGTTATTTTCCTGGACAAAAACAGAAAATTTGACATTGTGGTCCCCAGAATCTGCACACGTCAGCCTGGTGGGAAGTTGAATCCCTGGCAGACTCGCTCTGTGGGCAGCCCATCCAGAATGGTATTAAGTTTAGACACAAGTAAATTTGAATGCCCTTTTCACTATAGGCAACTACTTGAGAACAACATGTGTGGACAGAAGTCGAAGGGCAATGTACAGAAATGTTAGCAAGAACCCTCTGCCTTTCTAGTGAAGAATCTAAGACTCTTCCTTTGCGAGGTGAATGCAGGTATTCAGATCCAGGGAAGCCATGAGTGTTAGGCACAAAATTAGAAGCTTCTGAAGCAAGCATTTTGAATTTTGGTACCAGAATGACCATTTGCCTATTTAGACATCAAAATTTAAATACCCTTCCATTCTGAAGACAACACCCCCAGAGTAAAACCCTTTCCTCATGTGTTTTGGGGGAACTAGGGAACCCTGCACTAAACTGTCTTGTACCCGAACCTCCTTTAGCTGTTCTCTTGGAAAGGAGGGGAATACCAGAGAATGTTAGTAGTGTTAAGAAAAAGAAAAAAAAAAGCCTTAATCTCAGTTTTGTAACTCAACTGGAATAGAAAGGGATAGAATGTCTTTATAGCTATATTGGAAGGGGACAGGGTTAAGAGTAAGGTTATGGATTTTCTAGGGTGGGGGCACAGATGCTGAGCTATTTTGTCTTAGAAGTAGAGACCTACCAGGCCCATTTTTGAGGATGGCTTGCCACACTTTCTACTCAGGAGGAACCATTTTTTTGGAAAAAGCAAATACCAAGGTGGTCTCCTGTAGTGAAGCCAGAAGATGCACCTGCTACTAGATCCAGTTGCTTGCAGGACTAAAGCACATTAACTGGCTCGCTTTCCAAGGGGCAGGGGACTGGGAGTAAAGGTGCAGGGACATGTCCAGATCATCCACTACTTCCAAACTGGAGAAGGCTACTTTATATTTTTAGCCTTAGCCCAAACCTTAGAGCATATAAAATACTACAGTAACTACAAGGAGGTGGTTAGAAAGACACTGGAAAAAAGTAATTTCACAAGAAAACAGGAAATATGTATGGCTCCAAATATGCAATTATAATATTTTGGATGTTTTGCTTGAAGTATTGCACAGAATATATTTTTAAAACTCAGATTTTCCTCAGGAAAATGGCAAATTAAGGCAACATGGGCTTTGGGAGTGTACAGAGTTGGCAGACTAAATAGCCTATAGTCAGAAATACTAGCTGAGCAAATTAGTGCAATTAAGACATTGTGCTGGGATAGACTGAATTGCCTAAATACAGTAAGGGCCTTGTCAAGTACAATTCCAGTGGCAGCCAAAAAAACAGCAAATACTAGAAAATGGAAATCCAAGTCTAAACCAAATTGTACTGAATGTAGTTAATACCGTAACAGAAAGGAATTAAACGTTGAAGGGTATGAAAAAAAAAATACAAAAATGGAAACTGCAGCGACACTTTTCAGGACTAAGACTTAAGGAAAGTCAGGAAATGATCAATGAAATACTGAAATAAAGGTCTACAGATAGTAATATGGCTTGGTTTTAAACAAATACAAGTTTGACTAAGTGATGGTGCTTAACTGAATACACAAACTGTTAATCTCCTCTTGGACTGGATTTGAGCTTCCTGGCTGAAGCACTCAAATTTGCAACAGACATCTCAAAGATCAGGTAGTCGCAAGGCTGTGGAAAGAATCTGTTCAAGTTGGACTAAAACGCTGTAGGAACCTATACCAACTGGTACGCAGTCATAAGAATCTAAGACTCCTGTGGACAATGGTCCTTTTTTTCTGCAAGAGATTCACTGCCCAGAGCAATTTTCAGGGTCCAGTTGCCATGAGCTCCCCTCCAAGTCTGAACAAGTCCTGCAGATGGCACTGGGTGTGGAGAGTTTGAGGCCCAAGGGGCACAGGAAAAGCAGGCAGGCTTTAGTCTTCCACATAGCGGTCTTGGGAATCAGCACCCAAACCACATGGGTCACATTCTGGTCTCCTTGACCTCCCCAGTTACATGCAGGTGAATCTGCCCCCCTTACAAGGATCTAGGCATCAGAAACCTCTGCCTGCATAGCTTCTCCAAACACACCTGATGCACATGTACTTGAAATAAGCTAGGAGCTTCAGAACAGGCAAAGCCTGACTGCTCCGTATTGCATGTAGTTAAGGTGCTTTTAAAAGCTTCACCATCCTGCATTACTGCAAGCCTGGGAAAAACAGGAAGGGTATTTAACTTTGTTTCCTCTGAACACTTCTTACAAGGGAAATTGCTCTGTTGTCTGCTGGTCCCTCTGTCATAGCCCACCAGTGCTCTCCATGTTGCTATATGCTATTTCAGACTAAAGTGCAGTGAAGATTTTTTTTGGGGGGGGGGGGTTGCTTTCCACATGGAAATTCCCAGACTTCATTTCAAACAAATGAAAAAAGTAGTCAGTGGGGCACCTGGCCTCTAGGAATTGTCAGACTTCAAACTGATGCACGTGATAGTACATCATATCATGATGGCATAAAAAGGTCTTAATCACATGTTGCTGCCCTAAATATGTCCTGGCTTGCACATGAAGTCCAGCAAGACCACAAAAGTGCAGTTGTGTTAAGATCTTTCCACCTCCTACCACTGCTGTGTGAAAAGGCCACCTCATGCCGCTGCTGTGTGAAAAGGCCACCTCCTACGATGGATCTAGTAACAAAACCCAGGGAGCAACATCCTAATAGAATGAGCATGAAACAAAGAGCACAGCCACTTTCCACGAAAACGAGAAAATGGCTTTAGAGATAGAGACTGTTTGCTTAGACAAATGCAAAACCCAGTTTCCTGGCATGAAAGGAAACAGTTGCTCAGATTCTGAAAGATAGAGCTATATAAATCCAAGATGCCACCTCAGACTGTGGAAAAAGGAATGGAAGACTCAACCTTGGGCATAAAGGCTGGATTAGTACCAACCACCTTCGGCATAAAAGATTACAAACACCTGGTCAGAGGGGGACGAACTGCTAAAAGCTCTAGGCAGAAGAGCCAACAGTTTTCCAAATACAATGATGCAATGAAGGAAAAGAAAGTCAGGCTCAAAATGGAAGAGTTAAGTTTAAGAAAATTAAGTGCTAAAAAAGGAGGGATAGGTAGTCTTTGGGGCCTGGTATGAAGGAGGACTTGGGAATTTTACTTTTGAACATGGAACCAAATGTGGACTCTGTTAGATGGGCAGAAGCAAAAGCGCTTAGAATATGCCAATGTAGTATTGGGCAACTCAGAGTAGAGGCCCCCCCAAAAGAAAAGTAATGTCTGCCAGCACAGAGAAGTGCCATCTCACAGAGAACCTCTTCCCATTTCTGCCCAGAGAACCTCTTCCCATGATTTCTGGTCTCCCGCAAAACCTTAAGCACATCCTCAGAAAAATCAGGGGTTGATTCCTTTTTGGCACTATCACCAAAGCATATACAAGCCAAGACCCTGTGAGATCTATTTGTGAGAACTTGACCGGCCCTAGACAGGTGGAAGAATTGGGAACCAGTACAGTCAAGGCCAGAAGGAAATCACCAGCAAGACTTTGCTTGTGCTCCACACTACCTTGAAGACGATGGAAAAATAGACAATACAAGAGCATCTCCCCAAAAGGGACATGGAACCCATTTACCAAGCAAATTGGCTTAAAGAAACTCTGGAACAGAAATGAGGTAGTCTGTTCAGGAGAGGCAAGAGATCCAGAGTATGCCACCGACAGTCAATGTCTAAAGACATCAGGAGTCTGCCACTAGATCAGGCTATATACCTATGGATGGGACCAGAGACCCTAAAGCTCCAATCTTTATTAGAAGCATCTGTGGACAGCTAAAGTAGGAAGAACCTGAAAAATACAGACCTGGATTTAGAGATCTGCTGAATCCAGAGTAAGACAGGGTTAAAAATTGAAAACTGCAGAGGGTGACAAGTGCAGGAGGCCAAAGTCTTTAGATACCACTTGAAAATTTTCCTCGTGGGGAGTTTGGCAAAAACAGCCCTGGGAATATTGGATACCATGAACCCTAGGGTTTGGAGAAATTTGAAGAAACTTCACAGGAAGAGCAGACTGGTAATAAAGCAGAGGACCTTGGGAGGCAGATGTTCCAACATTAGGATGATCCGAATCTGGCAACCCAGAACACAGTTGAGAAGTCACTGATTTAGAGATGGTGTAAATCCTACACTGTACAGGAGCATAGTTAAGTGTAGATTTCTGAAGCAGGGACTGCAGAGAAGCCCAAATCAGGTCATCCAGATAAGTATTTGAATTTCCTAAAAGTCTGCAAAAAAGCTTCTACAGGGGCCAAATATTTAACAAATGCCCTTTGAGCTAAAGATCAAAAAAGACAAAGAAATGACAGGAAGAAAAACTAAGTTTCCTGAAAAGACAAATCGGAATCTTAAAACCCAGAGAAAAGAAAATCCCAGGGAAGTAAAAGAAGGTTCAAGCATTCTGCCTCCATGACCCCTCCTTCCTGGGAAACATTCTAGAATAAAAACCCATTCCTTGATGAAGGGCTGCCTGCACCACCAGATCCTGCAGAACCAAAATAAAATGACCAAGTTGGCAAGGAAGCAGGAGATGCAAGAAAAATGGAAGGGGCTTCCAAGCCATAAATTAACCAAGCTGGATTTAGAGAACCCATGTCTCTGGTCATCTATTGCCAAACTGGAACAGGTTAGCCTGGGAAAGAGGAATCTGGCCATGTGTGTGTGTGGGGGGGTCTGGACAGAAGCAGATTTCTGAAAAAATATTGTAAATTCACTCAATTCTAGAGTATTAACTGGGAAAATCCACTTAACCCTTTCTAGCAGGTCTGCTTATAAAACAAAGCTTGAGGGACAGTTCCTCCGGAACTGGTGCAACAGAAAAACCTGCAGGTACTGCATAACCTTGCCCTTCCTGCAGGGTTTTAAACATGCACACCACAGGTCATCCAAGAGAAGTCTGGCCATAATGTCCTCTGGTAAAGCCTGAAAATGCAACCAATAATATCTACCAGTACTAGATGCAGCTGCCCTAGAAAGGGCATCAGCTGTATTTAATAGAATAGTGAGCTACCCAACTAGCAGCAATTTAGCACAAGCCTTACCGAATCAGGCAAGTCAGTGAAACCCCACCCTAGCTGGGTGAAGAGCCAAGATGTTAGTCATGTGATTATGAACGGATGGGCCCTAAAAGCAGAAATACACAGCTGTCCTGACTAAGACAAAAGTCTAAAGCAGTTTAGATGGCTTACCCATGTGGGAACCACAGCAGGATCAGAGGAGGGACTTTATACAAGAATTTGAGATTTAGGCACTTGTGTGGCTTCTTTAAGACAAGCTCAGGGACCAGAGAAGCTGCTGTAAGGAGAGCCTGCAGAAGGTCTAGGAGTCCATCTGCAAGATTCAATACCTCTTGAGCCTCAGACTTGTGAACAACCTCACTTAAGTGTTCCATCATATGTACTATACCCCCAACAGGATAATTCCATAAAAAAGGAATGGACAAACTTTAGATTCAAAGGTCAAAGGAGTATTCCGCACAAGTGTCCACCTCATCAGAAGAATCCTTTGTCTTTTAGATGAGGTGGATGAGCAGGAGCAGCAGGGACAGAATCCCTCGGAGGGGTTTCAGAGCCATGAGGCCATTAAACAGTAATTTTGTAAAAATTCTGCCACTCTAGGATCCTTGGGCATAGGAACCACATCTGCCTTGAATCTAGGAGGGTCAGATCCCTGCCTGGATCCAATGAGGGAACCAGATACCTCTGCCTTAAAGTTAGGTAACAAGAGTAAAACTGCTGAAAATGAAAAACTACTAATCCACACCAAAGAATCCAGAGTAGACCTGCATCACACACCAGTTTGAGTCCAACCAGATCCACAAAAGCAGCATTTAAGCTCCAAATAAGACACTTCATTAATCCACAACAGTTTAACTTCAGATACACTTCCTTAACTTCAGATACACTTCCTTAGAAGCAAGAGTTTAAATAACCCACTTGTCACACCACATGGTCTACAACCAAAGATTGTTGGGTGTGGCAGCTAACTCCTAAAAGGAACCCCTCCCTCTCAAGCACAAAAGCTAATTCTGTAACAATATCCAGTTTGATAAAAATGCGTCAATGCATATAAATGCATACAAAAAAGTGAAAGATTCACTGAATGCAACACTGCAGTTCAAAAATACAGAACATTTAAACACTTGTTTTTCAAACAAGCAATCATGTTATCAAAATTGAAACAAGCGTTTACAAATACACCCATTTTAACCAAGTCTAAAAAACAAATTGTGTGATTAAATGCCTTTAATACCAAAGACAGTACCACTATAACAGCCCCACAGTTAACAGAATAGTGTGTGTGTCTTTCGGCTTTTCCCGGTTAGGGGTCGCCACAGCGGAACTCCGGTCCGCTAATGATTGGCAGTAGAGTTTTACATGCTGGCTTGCCGGGCCTAACGCACAACCTTCAACGGGAACGCCATTCACGCATGTCGTAACACAGTAGACGCTTTAACTGAGAATCGAACGGCCAACGTCTAACTGTGAGGCGACAACGCTACCGCAGCACCACCACCGCAGTAGTACAGTTAACAGAATAGTACCCAGTAGTACAGTTAACAGAATAGTACCCACTGCTTATTCAAACTTTTCAGTTTTACAATGTACATGGCACCAATTGCATCAATTCTGGGTTAATGGCAAGAATCTAATCTCAACTGTGAAGTCTGGTGCCCCCCCTTCCCCATCATTAAAAAATTGGTCAATAACTGACCAGAAAGTCATGACCTGGATGCTCCATACTGTCTTGCTAGGGCATTTGAGATCTTATTTTTACCTATGCTGTAAATATGCTCGTACAGTTTCCTGTGCCTTCTCGATGTAAAATGCCAGGCAGCATGTGCACACTGCCATATAAACTTGTTTACTCTTGCAGTCAAAATTGCCTCCAATTTTATATTTCTAATCTCATTAAAAAGGACAGTCCCAACTGCCATATATTTGCAATACCTACACATTACATTCAAACATACCACACCTTGTAGTTGGAATCTTGGTTCGACTCAAAGATGAGATTACTGCCTCATCTAGACAATTTTCGGTGTCTCAGGAAGTTTCTCCTTTAGGTAGCTAAAAAATCCCAATTTTTGCAGATGAGATACGATGTTCTCTGCATCCAGGCTGTATGTAAAAATGAAGCTACAAATACTCTGCTCTTGTCTGGTTCATGTCCAAAAATTTGGGGGTAAACACCCCTATCCCTTTTCATCTGTACTTTTATTAAATCTTGAACTAGGTTAGACTGGTACCCCCTCCTCAAGAACATACCCTTCAGAAAATTACATTAATCAATAAAATCCTCATTCTTGGAAGCCATTCTTGCAGCTCTAACCAGCTGGCCCTTCAGATTTTTTCTGTGGGAAGGGGTGACAGCTGAACTGCAAGAATGAGTTTGAATACGTTTTTCCTTAAGATCTTGGCTATGTAGCACTTATTGTGAACATCTTTGATTAAGTCCACATCCAGGTACCCTATCCTGTTTTCTGCAAATACCGATGCAAACTTTAAGAAGTCAGTTGTGGAGTTTAAGTTCCTGGGCAACTAAAGCATCACCCTTTAACACCATGAAGATGTCATCCAGGTAGTGTACAGTATTGCATTTGATCCTGCCGACAAGTTACCAACACATTCCCTTTTCCAGTATGCCATTACTACGTTCGCCAGGCTAGCCCTGCATGGCTACACCTACTTTTTGTAAAAATTTGTTGTTGAATGTCACAAAACTATATGAAAGAATTATGTCAAGGAGCTCACTCACCAGTTAAATTTCATTTGGTGCTTTTTTGCTCATCATGGAGACCACCCACTCTATACCCACCTCATGTGGGATAGATCAATACAAATCCTTGACATTGGTTAAATTCAAATCTACACTGAAAGGAATTTGGTTAATACTGTTAAGGAATTTGGTTAATACTGTTAAGGAATTTGGTTAATACTGTTAAGGAATTTGGTTAATACTGTTAAGGAATTTGGTTAATACTGTTAAGGAATTTGGTTAATACTGTTAAGGAATTTGGTTAATACTGTTAAGGAAGGACGATGAATCCTTGGATATTTGGGGTTCTTGTTGCACATTTTAGAATTTTGTCTACAACTTTAGCACATGCATAGGTAATGCTGCCCCTAGTGTCCACTAAGGGTCACATTGGTGGGCTGTGGAAATGTTTATGAACCTTAGGGATTCCAGAATCCTAGGGGCTGGTATAATCATGAAATTGAAAACTTCAGCGTTAGTTCTTGATGAACATGAACATGTCATTAATGACCTAATCCTACTGTAAGTGGTATTTAATTCATTCATTGACACTTAGAATGATTAACATTGTAACGGATACTATCTATATAATCACAATTGTTCATCACTGCTAAGCCACCCCCTTTATCCGGTTGCATAATTCTTACGGGGGTCTGAAGCTGCATTTGTTTTTCTTCCAGATGTACATTTTACACCCATCTATTACCCCCCATTGTTACATCTCCCCATAACATTACACAAGTCCAATTCACACATTTGATCAAATACTAATGACAGGTGGGGGGGGGGGTTAAAGTACTGGGAATATAAAGCTGACTTTGGTGTTGCTGACTCATTAAAATGCATAAATTGAGTTTAAGATCCATTAAAATGCATAAATTGAGTTTAACAATTGTTTTAGCATCAGCTCGTGCAGAAGGTACAAACGTGTACCTCTTAGCTAGAAGTTCAACCAGGTCCGAGGGGGGTGCTGAATAATTAGAGGCTCTGATCTGAAAATTTGTTGTATTAACTGGTTGTGGCTAGTGGCGCTGTTTAGTATCAGCTATTAGTTTACTTCGTAGTGAATACGGAAGTGAAGCCCTATCACCATTTGATGGTTCACTTAAAATTCTCCAAAACGTCACTATTGGCCACTTCCTTTTCAACCCGATCACAGGGCAATTACTTGGCTTATAGTAATGTCTGTGGTTTAGGGTAAGCTTTCCCACGTTGGTACACTGTCGTGTTTAGTTTTTTTGATTTTAGTAGAGTTGATTTTACTCAAATATTGGTCAATGCTGCTGAAGGTATGCTTGTATTCCAAGTGATACATCTGGAAATCTGCCATTTTTAAATGTCACTATCCAGCATATTAGTTTCATCAGTTAAAATGTTAACAGCTTCTTGATAATGTGCACACATCAGCTCTTAAAGTTCCAAACCATATCTGTCAAAAGTTAAGTCACTGCGAAAGGCCAGTCGGAAATTGCCATAAGGAAAGGCCTTTGGGAATTTTAAGCCATAAACATTCTGGAAAATAGGCAATTTTCTAATTGAAAATCTCAATTGGACTAGTTTTTGGTAGAATAAATGCAGTCTTGTTGGCAATCAGTTCTTGCCTCAGCCGGTTGCTCCTGTGGGTTTTTGCTTGACCCCTGGTCAAACAAACTATCTACCAAAGTCAGGAGCTCCAATAAACCTCTGTTGGTTTGGCTGATTTTTAAGTAAGTTTCCTACTGTATTATAGTATCATTAAGAAACTGTGTTCACAGTAACCAGCCCACCTGTATTCATGCCTTGGTCCAACCCATTCATTACATCTGCTCTCATTCGTACAGAGGCAAATTTGACTGCCAGAGTAAACAAGTTTATATGGCAACATGCACACGCTGCCCAGCATTTCACATTGGGAAGACCCAACAGGAAACTGCAGGAGCATGTGTACGCGCATATTTACAGCATAGGTCGAAATAAGATCGAAAATGCCCTAGCAAGAGACCGTATGGAGCATCAAGGTCATAACTTTCTAGCCAGTGTTACTGAACTATTTTTGGTGATGGGAGAGGGGGACAAGACTCCGTTCAGAAAGAAATGAATTGCTATGGCAGTTGAGATTGGTTCCATCATGTGCATTTTAAATCTGAAAAGCATTTTAAATCTGAAAAGTTTGAATAGATAAACTGTGTACTGTTAGTAAGTGTGGGGCTATAGTGGTACCGTTTTTGGTATTTAAAATCAAATTTTAGTGCAACAGTAAAATGGTTGCTTGTTTGAAAAACAGTACATGGTTTAGTATTTTATTGGTATTTTAAATGCATTACTTCTGTATTTTTGAACAGCAGTGTGTTGCATTCAATTAATCTTTCACTTGTATGCGTTTATATGCATACAGACATTTTTATTAAACTTGATATTTTGTTGTTACAAACTTGGCTTTTGTGCTTGAGGGAAGGGTTCCTTTTAGAAGTGTTAACTGCCACACCCAATTTTTGGGTTGCAGACCATGTGGTGTGACAAGTGGGTTTATCTGAAACTACTGTGGATTAACAAACATCATTTTTTAGCTTAATAAATATTGCTTTTGTGGATCTAGTTCAACTCAAATGGTGTGATATAGGTCTACACAGGATTCTTTGGTGTGGATTAGGTAAGAGTAAACAGGACAGCCAAACCAAACTCTTAAAAATTACATGTCCTAGCCAAGCTAGAGTTTGGAGTGATTCCTTAAAACCTCTTGAGAGGATACAGGATATATGCAAATGATCTCTCAAGGACATCAGGTGATTCATCTATATGGCAGTTCTGAATGCCCATGAGTTTACATCTGTTAATGGACAGATCAGGCCAGTAAAGCCAAACTAGTTGTAGACGTGCACGTTTTAGTCTTATGACATGAAAAAGGAGAGGGGCAAAACCCACAACCCTCCAATGGGGCAATAAGACTTTGTACGCAAACCAGCTCTGAAAAGCAAAAGACCAAAGTAGACAGTTCTTTAAATCAGTCTAAATGCCAAGGATTAGGCATATGTACATCACATGTACCTTGTGCAGAAGACAGACACTGCATCAGCTGAATTTAAGGGCATGTGGAGCTACCCAAATTGGCAGAACTCAGAAGACAGCAGAAGTTTTGGTATGCTGCCTGGACGTTAGGCTATCCTTTGCAAGATATCCCAACAAAATTGCAACAGTGCTCTACAAGATCTTCTGGGTTTATTTCTTACACATACAAGTAAAAGTTACAAGTAAGAGTTTGAGGCTTCAGTAGGCCTGCACTATCTGGATAACTGATGTCTGGTATGAATCTTCAGGCCAAAGCAACACTTATGCACCCCCCCCAAAACAGCACCTTTACTATAATTTCACATGATACAGTGAGAATACCTCATTCCTACAGACTTAACTATGAAGTTGTTCCTACCAGTTTTTTACAGATCCAAACTTTCTTTACAACATTCAATAATTCATTTATGTTGATTAAGCTTTCAAGTTCCATTTTCTGGTACTTTACTTGGCTGCAACAGCATTAAACTTAGCAAGGCCTAGGGTCTAGGCAATTTAGTTCCAATATCCCAACTCAGAATAATTTCATTTGATGTACTCATTTTATTGCTTGCTCAGATTTAATCTCACCCAACTATAATGCAAGAATATTTAGAGACTGAAAAGCATAGCTACCATAGCAGAGGGCAAACTTCTACAGTAATGAAAAACTAATTTTAAAACAGCTTAGAACTGTACTAACTGATACAATATGCCTACACTGCCAAGGTCAGCATCTGGTCACATTATAAATCTGTTGCCAATGCTACAATAAGGCCCCATCAAACTAGCAATTGTTTAGGCCAAACAGCAATTACAATTCACTGAATACTTGAGCACTAAAGTAAAAATTAAAATTTACCTGCTGTTCTAGTGTCATGACTGTGTGCACTCTGAAATTTCCACTTTCACAAGGATCTGTGATTCCAACTGAACCCGGAAGGAAAAGTCCCGCAGCAAGAATCTGAAGACAGCGCCTGATAAGAGAGTTTGACAGTCTAAATATTTAGAAAACAATGGTATTCTATTAAATGCTCAACTTTTGTCCTCTCTCCCGAATTACTGTTCCTGCTATGAACAAATACAGCATTTAAAATATTTTACTCTCCACTACCGTACCTTACTGTGGTTTCACTTTCAAAAAATTATCTTTAGCACTTTGACAGCCAGTGTGAATGGAGATGGGAAAGGAGTCAAAAGTAGTTCAATTCAGGCTTCACAAAACTGCAATTTAGCCATACTAAAAAAGTAAAGTGTGTTCTGTGGGATTTACTGTGTTAAGTAGTTACTGAATGGCATGAAATGTTACCTTCAACTGACAGAAGAGACAGTATGCATGTAAAAAGCTATGCAGTGACAGCAGCTTTAGGAAGAAAGAGGCCTGCATGTAATTTTTTTCAGACAAGCACTGCATTGTGGGATACCTACAAGGAGACTACTTCAAGATGCCATGTGGTCAGACTCCTTTTGTATAAAAATTTAAAAATCTGTAAATAGTCCCAGAGTGGTGCAAACCCCAAACCATGAGGAAACAAACTGTGGATGCAGTTCCTTTAAGATTACACCAAGTTTTCACCAAGCTCATTCATTACCTCAACACCTTGTGTTTCAATTCAATTCCCTCTACCCAAACCAAGAATAACAGTCGTGCCTATTTTTACTAGTAACCATCAAGCATAACTACAGTTATCTGGCATCTACCAATCTCCATGGGTGCTAGCTAAGTTTACTGTTGTGTACTTTTGAAATAGTCAAATGTAGCCATCCTAGCTGCCCTCACTGTTCTACAACCGCAGGTTTTTGGTGTAAGGGGTGGCAGCTAGTATAGTGCAAAAAAAGCACAGTATGTAGACTTTCCATAAATTTGTGAAATTAAGGTGGTCAGTGTAAATTAAGGTGGTCAGTGTACTCTATCAGCATTTTCAGACAAGGTATTGAACGTTCATCCACAGTGTAAGTGAACTTTAGAAATGCAGTAACCTGATTTATATACACAAATTCCAAGATATGTATCAGCTCACATAAGAATGTCATCTGGGTAGCATACAAACACTGACAAAAACTACTTTGTGTTAATGTACATTTTCCTATTCCATCAACCAAGCTGACTGAAGGGGTCCACAGGCCAATCCCACAACACTTGAAGTACTGGCCTTCAAAACACAACTGTTATAAAGCACTACTTCCCATTACCAGAACACTACCTTTGCGTGATAATTCCATGTTTTGTTAAAAACTTGAGAACCAACTCAACACCATCTTGTGGGATGGCTGTAAATGGAGTTCACAAACAAAGCTCATTAGACTGCATTTATAAAATCCCATGAATCTTTACAAAGGTGTTACATATGCTCAACTCCTTTTAAGATGGTAATTAAATACCTCATTCTAAAACTTGAGGTACCCCCAACTATATGGTCTTACTGGTATTTTAGGTACCCAAATAGTATAAATCTAATTTCATGCATTTAGGAAAATCTCCAGGGCTAATCTGCCCTTGAATTAACATTGTATAATACATCTGTTTTGTAAGATGCATAAATTTGTTCTGGGACAATTTACTATATGCAAATATTAACTGTACATAATGAATTCATAATTCAGTCCACCCCCTTTTTCTGGTCTCACAGAAATCAAACTGCACTGTTAAGTCGATGCCTGAAGTTCCACCATACAATGAAAATTTCACAATTGCTCAAATGTTTGCACAACTGGGTGAAATGATTATATAAGCTATGTATCTGCAAATTAAAGAAATCTTAATATACATTTAAATTCAGTTCTTACATTAACCACTTTAATTTCATCTCGCTTTGATGGAAAAGAAAGCCTCTGATATGGTAACTAACAATGTTGCAGTTATTTTCAAACACTGTCAGAAAATGTCGAACATAATCTAAAGGGTGGTCCATGGAACACTTGAACAGAGTTGTGGTGGGAGATTAAGGCCAGGTGGTGCTGCTGCATTTAATGAAATGACAGCTATTACCAATTTTATAAACTGAACTAAATTAAAGTATTTTATTCAGATTATATGAATTACTAAGGTTTATTTTTAGAATTGCATTTGATGTACATATATGGTTGTGTGCACCTTTAAAAACCTAAGTGACTCACTGGGCATATAGGTCACAACTATGAAGTGTATTTTAATGTTTTATTGCTTTGAGCTTTTTCTTAAATTTAAAAGTTACTATTGGGCAGAAATCACACTAAATTTGGTGGTTTAGTTCAGTTTACAACCTTAACCACCATTTCAAACCCCACCGTCTTAAGTTAATGAAGGCATCACTGGACAGGCAGCAATTTCTTCCCCTTACTCCCACAATGGAGTTCAATCATACTTCTGAGCAGGTACATTAAAGCAGCCTAATCAGAAAGTGATCTGCTATAAGAAAATGACAGCCCAGTTTCCCCATTTGCAATGCTGCAACACTGGGGCAAGATAAAGATCCTCCCTGCTTGTTGCTACACTAGGCCATTGCCATGTTTGTGTAGCAACTAAACCAACTCCAACAATGCAGACAAACTGCACTCCATTCCAAGACTGACAAAGTAACTTAAGAATTTGCCCCAGAGAATGCTAACCCCATTCTAGGGCAAAAGATCCACTTGTCACTGTTGGTAGTACAATGAAACCATAGGCCTCAAAAGACTAATGTGGTGCAGCTAAATCAAGCCTGACAGCAATTACTACTAAAGGCCTCAGCTCCAATTCCAGTGAAACTCCCATGTGATACTTGCAAGTGTAACCAGTAACATTCTATCTTCAATTAGCACTTCCACATACAGTACTGTAGTCATTCAGGAGAGCAAGTACCTTAAGGAAATAGCTCTGTACAGAGAAAGGTTTATTAGGCAGGTTCTAGTCCAGGGTGGTATCCTCAAGGTCTGTACCTGTGATCTCTCCAACTATATGCTCACAGAAATTTAGAGACTGACCTGGCTTCCACTTACCTGGTAAAGTCCAAGTCCAGATTTTGGAGGACACTACCCCCCCTAACATGAGTTAGGGTACCATAGTCGCCATAACTGGCAATCAGCTTAATGATTGTGGCACGACAAAAATCAAGGAGTCACTTGAGACATCCAGAAGAGACTGGCCAGTGTGTCAACTTCATCCCAAGAATCTAAAAAGTCACAGAAAGGACAGAACAGCCATCCAGAACCTGGCACAGAAAAACAAGACTGAAGTCTTACAATTGACTTTCTTGGGAGAAAAAAACTGGATACAACCAAAGCCTCTAAAAATCATGCTAGTCAGTAGTCAGTTTCCACACTGAAAAGTGGAGAACTTTATAGCATCCCTGCATCTACAAGGAAAGCAAGTTTTGAAGAAGTCTATGCAGTCAGGATGAAACACCCACTTCCAAAAGGAAGTAGAAATCAGGGTTTAGATGCACTTTGGTCTCGTGCTGCTTAACATGCAGGGATAATTTGTTCTAGAGACAGCATGACTGCTAGGCGTTTGTAATGCACCCCTCAAACAGGCTTATTTTGCATATTGGAGGTTCAAATCCATTGTTTGGGTGTTAGTCATGTGAACTTAAGGTCCATCTGCCAGAAACCTTAGGAGCCTTTCTAGCTGCATATTATGCCTAAATACATTCTAAAGGAGCACTGTACACAATGGCTATTCAAGACCACTTTGGAAATTAAGTTGCAACATTGTTATCAAATGCAAGGGAGCTTGCAAACCAAGTGCAGAGATCCCAACTACTGCCATAGTGGATATATCTGCCAGTAGCATATGACTGGAGTTTTCCCCAGAGACAATGCTGCACTTTTCTGCATTTATAATTGCAGCCACTTTACACTGGTTGCAAGAACCAGCTCTTGCTAGAGCACACTTTTGGATGAAGAGGCAATGGGCACCCAACAGCCATTGGCAAATTTGGTTAAAAATAGTCAGGTCTGAGGTATGGAAGCATATAAGTACACACCAAAGAGTTCCAGTACTCTCTGGTACTGTACTGGCCATTTTCTGTAGTATCTGCCACCTTAACTGTGCAACTTTCATCCTTCAGAGTCTGGAGCCCATCTTTCCACACAAGATCTTGAAACTCATGTTCTATGCCAAAACGGGCATAGTGTGTGGAAAGCTTTGACCAGATCTAAACAAGATGTGCAGACCAAGCGATCAGTCTGCCTCTAACCTTCAAAAGAGGAAAGTTGGACGCACCCTGCCCCAACAGTTACTATGGGTCCAGTGCTATAAAATTTATCAAATTGTTGCATTCCATGGTCTTACAAAACTGCGTAGTTACAATGGTCTAGCAATTCCCTAGGATCTGTAGAAAGCCCCCCCCCCTCCCCATTTGTGCAGTTCCAAAACATACCCTGCAGCTCCATTCAAATTAATGAAGTGCAGCTGGGGTTCAACAGTATGTCTGGTGCTACTAACTCCACATCCTAGTAAAATCTTAAGGCACAGAAAGGGGTTTTGGTACACAGCTCTGTAGTGTTTGGGGGGGGGGGGGTGAAGAAAAATAAGCGTGTGGAAATTCTTATCACAGTTCTTCCCTTTGCTGCTCCAGTATTACATTAGCGATTCCCTGCCCAGGGCAGCCCAAAGTCCAGCCAGTACACCAAGTCTTGCGTTGCTTTAGGGTACACCATACACCACATTATGCTTTAGTGTAGGACAAATGTGACATCCGAATACAGCCTCAGAACTGAAAGCTCAGTCCAAGGAAAAACAAGGTAAAGTACATCTAGAAAGTAAAGGGACCAGGGAGAATACTGCAACAAAGGGAAGGACATCTGTTGCAAACCAGCTGTAGCTATGGAGTCTCCATCCAACTTGTAGTGGTTGGAAAACATGTTGGGTAACTGCCTCAATAGTATTGAAACCTGGGGGGGGGGGGAAGAGTACCACAAACCACATCTCTAGTAGGAGGCAGCTTAACAGAACAAGGCTCTTACCATGAAAGAAACTAAAATAGCTTGAGATCCAAAGAAAATAGCTTATTTGGACAGCCAATCCTAAGCACCTAGGATGAAGAGAAACCGATCAGATTTAACACTTCTCAACCAGGGGAGGGAAAGCAGTCCACCTTCCACACCAGAGGACCAGAGACTAGCACAGATTAGAAGTTTGTTCAGGGGGGGGGGGGGGACAAAGATATGAGGAGCATCCCCACTAGTGGACAATGTCCAGACATCCCTGTGAAGCATCCATTCATGAGATTGAGTTAAGGACCTGCTTAGTGAGTCTGCACAATGTTTTGACCTGAGGGAATACATACTGCCTGAAGAGGCACTCAAGCAAGATCACATACCAGGAGAGCCAACCGGCAAACATCAGATCTTGCCCCATTTGTTTACATACCACACCACTGTAGAAGAGGAACTACAAATTCTAGGCGATTAGCATGCTGAATTTCTGGAACCGCTGAAACTTCATGAGGTTTGGCAAGAGGGAGCACAAGGATGGCAGATGCCATGAAACCCAGGTTCTCAAAACTCCCTGGCTATAATGAAAGCCAGAGGAAAAAAGTGAAATATGGAGGCTCAAGGCCTTGGCAGGAATACCAGCATAGGCACCATCTGAATCCTACAACCCAGAAAACCATGGTCTTGAAAAGGAGTCAAGACTTGAAAACTTTACTGTAAACCCAGGTTCTGAAGAGATGACATTTTCCAACAGGATCTCTGGAGAGGATGCTCAAAACAGGTCATCCAAGTAGGGAAATGGTTGGATCCCTGAAGCCTGCAAAAAAGCAATCACAGGAGCAAGTCATTTGGTGAACACCCTTGGGGCAGTAGAAAGGCCAAAGAGCAAAGCAGAGAAACTTCTAAAAGGGGATGGCTCATAATACAGGCCACGGTGGTGCAGCGGTTAGTGTCGCCTCACAGCAAGAGGTTCTCCGGTTAGATTCTCAGCTGGGGTGCCTGTGTGGAATCTGCATGTCCTCCCTGTGGTCACGTTGGTTTCCTCCGGGTGCTCCGATTTCCTCCCACATCCCAAAGACATGCTGTAGGTGGATTGGACACTAAATTGGCCCTAGGTGTGAATGCGTGCCCCTTCTGTGGAAGGGTGGGCACCAGGCTGGCAACTCGACACAAACAGCAGACAGGTGATCTGCTGTGGCAACCCCTAACCAGGAAAAGCTGAAGGAAGAATCCTTGAGATCCAGAGGCACCGCACAAGCCTGAGGAAGCAAGAGTGTGAACAAAGTCTGAAGGGATATTAAAAACTTTGGTACCTTCAGAAAAAGGTTTAGATTAGCAAGGTCTAATTAAATCTCCAAGTAACCTCCCTTCTGGGGGGGGGGGGGTTGTTAGAGGGGGTTGAAAACCTATAAAGGTGAAGGGATTTCCACACCATGAAATACCCTGGCAAATATAGAACCCAAGAATCCAGAGTAGTCTGAAGCCAAAACAGGAGAGAAGCAGAGAAACAAGTGGCTAAAAGAATAAGACTGTCAAAACATTATTTGGAAAGACTTCTGTGGCACTGAAGCTGAAAAGCCTTAACAGAACAGCCAGCTTGCCACCCCCCCCCCCAATAGGGTGGTAGTTTGCCTACAAACAAAGGCTGGCTTATTTGGGTAGCTTCTCTGAAACTTGGGACAGGAAAAACGAGAGTTCCTGCAAAACCTCTTATCCTGAAAGGGACTTGCAGCAGCTTCACCAAACTAGTGTTAAACAGGTGCCTCAGCTTAACTGTAATATCAGGTCTCATCTGCTGCACAACTACACTTGATGGAATGAGCCACTTGACAGGAAGTCCATCAGGGAAAGATAAGAAGTTTTACCCTCAGTCTGTAAGATTAGATAACCTGACAAAGCCTGGGATAGGACAGCCAACACATACATGGACATATGGGCCTAATCGCCCTAAAAGCAAATGTGTAAATTCTTACCTAGCCTATGGTTGTCATTTAGCACAAGGCAGTAATTTGGGCAAAAGCAACAATTGAGAGGGTTTCAGAGGCTACAGAGGGGTCAGCAGCAGGACACTTCTACAAAAAGTCCTCAAGCACCCTATAAATCAGTGAGGTTTTAGGGGCAGGGAACAGAGGAACAAAAGGTCTAGGAAATTCATAACAAGGTACTGCAAGTTGCTGCAGATGGAATCTCAGAAACCAAAGCAATATCCCATTTAAGGAACTCCCATCATCCTGGAAAATGCACCCCCCCCCCCCAAGGGAGGAGCAGGACTGATGGTTTACTCTTCCTCAAACCCATAGTCCAAAGAAGATATCCAAGAGTAAGCTAGAATTCATCTGAAGTACTCAGAAATCCTGTTCACTGGGTGTTTTAAGGAGAGTAGAGAACCAATGGGAGCAGGAACAATAGCCTTAGATCAATGCCAAATCACTAAACAGTGAAAGCCTGCCACTCTATGGATCCTTCACGCCAGGAGAAAGGTTGAGGTACCCCTAGGCCCCACGGCATCCACCACGGGTCCCCTAAATGTCCATCTGCAAAGCCTCCCATCAGGCATGCTTACTGCCATGCCAGATCCACACTAGCCTCAAACCCAGTCAAGGAAAGTAATCAGACTGTGCCAGATGAACCTCCGGGTATTCACTCACCTTGGGAGAGACATCTGGAGGCTTAACACCTGAAGATTCTGGACTGGCATCTTGGCCTTCCCCAATGGCTGCCCCCTAAACCAGAGATTCTCAAGATGCAATGCTAAAGAAGTCTACTACACAAGTTTGACAAAAGCCTTAATAGTTGGAACAAGACTTGTGCGAGGTGTCAAGGCAGACGCTTTGTGGCAGTCCTTAGGTGGGGGAAATCTGTCCAACACGGGCATTCATCCTTCTTGGATGACATGAAACCCCACAAGCAACAAAGTAAAATGAAACCCCAATGGGGTACTTACCTGCAATGACTCACTGAACCAGCAACAGAACATAAGCTTTCAAAAGATTGCATTTAGACTGGCAGCAAAAAAGCTGAGGATACGTTAAGATGTCATTTATACCCTACACAAACCACACGTGTGACATACAGTGTACCTTAAAGCAACATAAGCCTTTGGTATACCAGAGTGGGCTGCCCCAAGTAGGGAATCCCCATGTAATTAATACTGCAACAGTATAATGGAAGGACATCTTTAATTTTACTCTAGAAAGTCAGTGAACAAGTCTGTGCAGGTCATGTCCAAGGTCAGAATGTAAAGCCATTCTGGATCAATTTTGAAAGCTGCAACCCATTATCTGAGTTTCCCCTAGTATAACTAATTGGAGTTCGGGACTAATTGATAGTTCGGGCTTCTGATGCAAACTGTGGTTCAGGTTCATGTTCAGTCTTACGGGTCAATAAATTCCTTACTGAACTTACGTTTTTCATGTAAATTCTTGGTGATACAAAAGGAAGTTTAAAACAGTGCATTTGTTTCTAATGGATGCTACACTACATACTCATCTCAACTACTTCCACAAAAAGTAGCAAAAGTTTAATGGGAAGAGATACTGCAAGTAAAACTTGAATAGCTCACAGAATAAGTTTGCATGCTTAAAATCCACAAAAGTTTAATGGGAATAGAGATACTGCAAGTAAAACTTGAATAGCTCACAGAATAAGTTTGCATGCTTAAAATCCACAAATTCATAAGCATTTACCACTGTGTGGGTAGTGGCTTTAAGGAATGTTAGACTTGTGGTCAGAACTCTGGGCTATCTTAGAACCAGGATTTGGGCATTGAGTGGGTAGTTCTAAGATGTAATCATTTACTAGGTGTAGGAGCCTTTGTGCGTGTCCAACATTAGCTAGCGGTAAAAAGCATTTTGATAAATGGTAGTTCCACTCCTAGACAAACCAGCAAGTTTGTCATCTCCAGTGCGAGACTGAGCAACCCTAGTGACAAATACAGATACTAGAAAACACAGCTTATACCCTTGTCCATCACAATGAGCATGTGTGCACCTGACAAGTATTTCTACTCAGAGCTTGGGGAAATAGGCAGCTTACAATATACAGACTGAAGTTACTCAACAGGATGGGGATACTGTTGAATAACTTTATCCTTGTACATCTAGATGGTTTGGTTAAAACGTAATATCCCTTCCAAAACACAGCTCGCTAGTGTCGATTTTCACGAATAACCTGAAAGCACCGTCTGTCCAAGCGAGTCCAGAGCTGCATAGTAAGCCAATGAAGCAAAAGAAACCAAAACCTAGACCCTTATGTATGCAAGAGTAGCTCATTAACTGAGCCTTAACCTTCTGCCCCAACTGCCAGACTGAATCATGGCGTATGTGAGTACATGTACAGGTGCTGCCCACTTAAGATTATGCAAAGTGCAGGTAAGCAATTACTAAAATCAGTTTCTTAGTTGAGAGTTCTCACATCATGTACAAGGCTCAACTACAAATCAAAAAGCACTAAGGGATTATTTATGCTAATGATTGTTCAAAGTTAATCTGGAAGGCTGTTTACACAAGTGTATTTTTTAAATGTAAGCAAAGGGAAAGATATTGCTGAACAGGTAGGGGATGTGTGAATAACAATTTATTGCAAGTTATAAACAGACACGTTCGGAGTACCTGATTTTTGACCTCATTCACCAAGGAATACTTTACTTGTGGAAAAACTATCTTTGAGAATTGTGTAGGAGATTCTGATGTCAGCACCTCTTCTACAGACCTTCTCGAAACAAGAATACAGGGGTAAAGGGTCAAGTGCGGCTACCCTTCAACTTGCAGAAGGCGATGGCTGGTGCCAAATATTTCAAAGGACCATCAGCACAGTGAATAGCACCAGGGGCAAGGAGGCAAGACTCCATTTTTAGCTGGGAGCAGTTATGAGCCTTGAGCATGTCACCTCTGGTTGACACAGGCAGGACTCCACAGGGTAAGCATCTTGAATTTAGAGGCCTTCAGGAAGGTGTAAAGCATTGACAGGTTCAAGCAAGTCTCCTTTCTGCAGACCTAGAAGAGGCAGGAATAGAATCAATTGCCCAGGTGCAGACCTGAAATAATGGAATGAGAAAAGATAAGACACTCGGGTCTTTCCAAGCACTAAAAATCGACAGGGTCCCTTGCTAATTGAGCTGGGGATGAGACCCGGTACTCAAAATGGCCTTACTGGCGACTCCTTGGCAAGGGAGATCTGCAGAGATGCCATCTTTTCATGAATTTCCCCTTCTTGAAGCCTGGGGTTTTTTTTTTTTTTTTTACACTTCCTGTAGAGGCCAGATTTGGAAAGGCAGAAATTCCTCCCACCTGATCAGAGTAGACATTCTAGCCTTTATTCATTTCACCCTTTCATCTGTTATGGGGTGAGGGTGGGGCTCAAGCTTCAGCAGCAGAGTAATTTTCCACAGAAAAGCATTAAACTGGGCTTGGGCACTTTAATACAGGCTAAAGCCATAAACAGGCATGTAAAATTAGAACCAGAAGCAACAGCCCCAGATGTAAAATGTAGTTAACATTGCTGTGGATAAACCATCTGGCTACATGGGTGGCAATTTTATAACAAAAGTTTGGAGCTAAAGGTCTGCTTGACATTTAAAAGGCCAAATAAGAATTTTTACACAAGCCTGACATGTCATCCAAGTTGTAAATCTTTACTAAACTGTGACATGCACATTTTAGAAGCTTCCTTACCCTATTTTTAAAAGGGAAATTCCTGAAGAAATGAGCATCTCAAACTTGTTTTGGCAGGGTGGGGTAAATTGGGGGAATCTCTTCAGACTAGTACAACAGCTTTTGGAGGAACAATTAATCTGCAGAAGGGTCCATTTTTAAATGTTCACAGGGGAATAAGGGGGCTGTAGGCAAATGGTCAGACAATAGTATCTGCAAGGCTTTAAGCAGGCCTTGAGCTGGACTGCTACCTTAAGTGACAAGGACTGAAGAGCTGAGTGGGGTAGTTGCATCTATGCCAACTCTGCCCACCCTAGATCATGCAAAGAACTTGTGCACAACACTAGGCCATAAAGACATGCTCTGGTCCTCCACCATGCCTCAATGAAGACACTTCAGATTCCAATGGGGAAGGGCAACAGATCTGCACCTGTCTTTTTGACTGGTTTATCCTGCTTTCTTTGCCATAAGGGAGGAAGAGCCAACAGAAAGACCCAAGACCGGTATGAACAGTTTCTAGAAAATAACCTTTGTAGACATTTGGCTTTAAAGTAGAACATGTACTCATAGGAGGTATCCAAGTTCCTTCATTCCAGTGGGACCTGCTGAGAGCCAAAGATGTGGCGACCTATTGAGGATACTCCACCAGGAGGCTGACATCCATCTCAGGATTGGCATCCTTTTGATAAGCGTCTCAACTCAAGTTCTGTTTTGGCACACTGTACATTCAGCAACACAAAAGAAAGAAATGAAGACTGTGCAGGCAATTTCCCTTTATACCCATTAACTGAAAATTGGAGGGAAGGGGATATCAGCCAAGAAGGAAGGATGTTCAGCTCAGAGTCTGTCCATACATCAGCCCTTGGGCTGTAGCAGAGCTGTGTAATTCGAAGGCCCACATTAAAACATTGCCATTAAAACAAGACTTCATTCCTCTACAGAATGACATTTCGCAGGACCAAGGGTCCAAACCACTGGCTGGCCAGCACATGCTGGTAAATGCAATAATTTAATCAGGGAAAACATTCCCAAGACTATGGAAAAGCAGTACCAACTAGCTGTACCCAATCATCCCCTAGACTAGTGTCAGTAAAACCACAGCTGAAGCTACTTCAGCTCAAAAGGTTAGATTACAATCCAATGAAGCTTCTACTGGATGGCAAGTAAACTGTCACTGCAGAAAATTTGAAATACCTTCCTAAAGGCAATTTTCAGTTGCTAGAAAGAACACTCATGCCATCCAAGTATAGTCTGACCAGCTGGACCACCTACATTTTTTGCTCCAACTAGATGTGGTTAACCAGCAGCAAGCAAAAACAGTGCAAGGAACTTTAGGGTGGTAAAGATGGGGGAAGGGGTAAATCTGGCGGGTAACAGCAAAAACAAAGGAGTGGTCAGACCAGGACCCCCCAGGCCAAATGGTCCCTTGTATGGAGCTAGCCAAGTAAAAGCAGAGCGGCAGAGAAAGTAAATACAACCCCCCTGCACAATTCTGCAGAACTCTGTACCCAGGTCAGCAAGTAGAGACTCACACCTGCCCATGTGACTTCTTGAACAAGATTAAAGGGAAGCCCTCGACATTAAAACTAGCTGCAGATTTTACAAGCAACTGTCTACTTCGACTAGCTAGGGGGCATGTTAACCAGCTCAGCTGGCACTCGTCTGGAGTTCCACCGGGTGCCCCAACTTTTGGGGTGGGGAATACATTTTTGCCCGATTGCATCTGTTTAAAGTGGATGAAGGTGTGCCAAAGTGCACACAGTAGCATAATCACTGTTGAACAGATCACCATTGTACACAGTAAGACCACTTCATTACATGTATGCTTTGGACATATGCAGCGGATAAAGGCTTAATCCCGGAGAAACTCCAATCCTTACAGAAAGGAAGATTTCACACCGTCTTGTTCATACCAAACCTTAAGGTGGAGCCTTGGTCTCTTTCCCCGGGGGAAAAAATGGTACTATGAAGCAGCCAGGGTACAGGTTCAGTGGAACAGCTAGTCCAAAAGAACAAGATGAAAATATAAAGTGAGAGGTCAAATGCAAAATACCTATGGTTTCCCCATGAGTAAAGATGGTGTTAAATGGATCAAAATGATCAAGGTAGGTCACAAGTTTATTCACTATGTCTTGATGTACACAAGCTAAGCATTCCTTTAAAAGGTGTGCACTGAGAGTCTTCAGTAATTTAGACTGCAAAAATATGAATCTTCCACAAACCTTCAGAGACACAAGAAAGCAAAGTGCATGTACAAGTTACACACTTCACATCAAATGTTGGTCCTGTTGCTGTGCAGCAAGTACACCTACCCAGACTTTCAAACATTTGTTTGTTCAACAAGTTGGAAAAATGCTTACCTGTAGGCAACATTCAGGGACAGAGGCTGCCTGGATGGGTTATTCATTACTGCATAATGACCCTGCATGTCAAGAAAAAAAAAAAAAAGGGGGAGACATTTAAAAAACTTATGTAATGACAGGGATACAAAATTTGTGATTAGATTGGTTTGGTTTGCCAGGTTAAAACAGCTGTGACCTCACCTTAACCACAAAAGGTGATCCAGAAAGCAAAGCCAAAAAGCTTTTGGTTATCAAAACCCTGAGGATTACATTTCATAATTTAACTAAACCTTGACACTACAGCCACAAGTCTACTGCTACCAGAAATGCCAATGTTCAAAAGGGCAATGCCAGTTACAAAAATTGCACAAACATTTCAACTGTTGAGTCGCAGTCATTTCAGTTCCACAAACTACTCATTTTAAATAGGAGTCAAGTCACCACAAGCGAACAGAATATCATTATGGATTAAGGACTAGCAAGCAAAATGGAGTCCATTTACACAGAATCAGACATGGGCTAAGTGCACAAGTACCCAGAATATAAAATAGGCCAGCACCAAAGATTGCTTTATATTGCTCATGCACTGATTACACGTTGTTTACTGTATTAGCTAATCTAGCTTGGTTTTGACAGGTCCTTGTGTGGGACAATACTGAAATCAGAAGTTGGCAGTTTTCTACAAAGCCTAGAGCTCATGTTTAGTGCCAGAAAGCAGCTCTCCCCAGTGCAACAGATGCTGCACAAATGCAGCTGTCCCAGGAACTGTTCCCGTACACCCACAGAAGCATTGCTGAACAGTTACTCTTTGGTCATAGGAATTGGCTGCAAGCACATCTATATTGGCTGCAAGCACAACATCTATACTTTAAACACCACTGTCATCCTCTGATCTCATTTGGGACACTTCCTCCACAGGTGCTTCGAACCTCCCAAAGTGTAATGGAAGTGTCCCAAAATTAGTTGATCTAGAAAAGTACTTTAACTCATAACTCATTACAGCAGAGTGATGCCTCCAGGTGCATCTGCAATCAACTCCTACAGACGCCTCTAGATCAGAAACACTGCTTGTTCATATTACTATCAATTCCAAAACCAAGCTACGTACAAGGTTAAGATTTCATCTTAAAGCTTACACAATGGCAAACTACTGCATTAATATTTGAGCTTGTCCAGTGCAGATTAGATGAAACTTTTATATTTATAGTTCACTGAATAGTGTTAATAGTACTGCATTTACCCTAACTTAATGAAAACTGAGCTCCGTTCTCTCCCTATCTGCAGATAGTTTTCCACACCCTACCTGTTCTTGTGGTATTCATCTTGGTGGCTTTGGAAATTACCACCCCTCCTGTAAATTGTTTTGAACACTCCTCCTGGGCCCTGGGCCCATCTCATTTGCTCACTCAACTGAGCAGTGAGATCATATTTTGATTTCAGACCCTCCTACCATTCCCATCTGTTCAGCTCCATCCTATTCTAGTCTCATTCGCTCATCCTGCCTGAGAACATTTGAGTAGGCATACCCACTTAGGCCCCAAACTTGTCTGAAGACTGCTGGAAAAGGGCTCAGTTCTGAGATTTTACCAGTTAATTGGGTAATTTGTTCAAATTAGTTTTCTATTGTTATATAAAACAATTTGCACTTTACCTGGTTTTACTGCGCATTTCTTCCTACTTCCTTATTTTGCTTTTGCCTCTTAAAAGTACTCAATTGGGTTTATTCTGCTGCATTTATTACTGCTTGGTAGTAGCCTGATTAAAATGCAACTTATTCCAAGCCTTTTGGTTTAAGCACTTGGGCTTCAAACCAGCTGTTTTATATTAAGGTTTGTGGACTGCATTGTTATGGCAGGACAGGTAGCTTACATCCCAAGTTGGGAATTTCTGATAGAATAACGGAGCCTTCAAAGCGCATTTATTTTACATTGTTTGTAGTCTGCCCTCTTGAGAGGAGAGGATAGATACTGCCCATCCGAGCTGGGAATTTCTGGTTAAAGGCATACTGTGCCTGTTTATTTGACCCGTTTTCTGAAATTTGTACCCCTCGTTTGCTGCAGCCCAGAAGTTAATTAGCCATTTTGGGCTAATTTAGCTTTCATTTCCCTGCTATAAAAGCTACATGTGTGGTTTTGCACTGGGGAGTGCCGGATAGCTAGGGTTAAACTATTCCTGGCTCCACAAAGTTTGCTCTTCAAATTTTCCCTTGAACTAGACAAACTTTCAACTTAAGCACTCAAACAATTCATCACAGCCTAGCACTTGCTCAAAACCCCTATAGCAAGCACTAATTAACCCTAGCACTAGACCCTCTATTGTCCAGAAGTACAAGGCTTAGTCTACCAGCTAATCAGTAAAAAGCTTACTTTACCTATTCAGGCATGTCCAAACGGTAGTTTCAAGTGTACTCGAGTCCACCTGGTAAATCTAGGCATTTTGAGGCAACTGCCCGATTGCATCTGCCTCATGTACACAGACAACCCTCCTACCACTAAACACCAACATATGCGAAAGATGCAATTACAGTCACGTCCATGTTGCTGTGAATAACCAGAGATGTACCTCGCTGGACTACATGGAGACATGGAAGAGCTCAGATCATGTAGCCCAGGCCTGTACGACAGTAGCATCCTATCCCAAGAATGATGCCACAGTATAAAGAAATTTCAATAACTGGCCAAGTTTCTGGTGTCAAAAGGGATCCAGTACCTGTCCACCTGGGATGACATGCTCAATAAGCAATTACTTTGAGATGGCTTGCACCAGTCACCCTTATGCTTTTGAATACTGGTAAAGGCTTTTGCAACACCCAGTGCCTTTTTAGAGAAAAAGACAAACCCACCATATAGCACAAGTAACCAAAAACTGAGGGTAATACTACTCTACCTCAAAACTTAAGCACTCCTCAGTATGGAGAACATTGATATCTGTGCAGTAACAGAAACCTTGTTTAAGGCTCCAGAGAGCACCCCAGCACTACCAGGTTATAACTCAGCCTACCTTTTGGCCACAGAACCCGGACTGAAACAAAAGGTGGGGGTGTACCCATATTAAAGGACACCCACACCTCCAGGTTAGTGGCACAGCACAATGCCTCAGATCCATGTGCAACAAAACTGCAATTCAAATTGCAGCTTGCTACAGATCACCCACCAGGACCCCCATTCCGTGTTTCTGGACACAGACATCACCCAATATTAGGGAGTTTAGTAGGACCTTCATATTTTCCAATTACCCAAACAGTAACTGGGAGAACTACTCAAGTACCAACTCCCTTGCCCAATGCTTCCTAGAATTTATAAACTCAACACCCTGGATCAACTGGTCACCCACACCAGAGGTAACATTGGACCTTGTCATCAACATGGGCGACTGGTGTTCTACATCAAAGGTTAAACCCTCGCTGGTTAGATCAGACCATAGACTACACTATGGATATCCACATTCCGCCCCCACCCCAATCAAGGAAACAGTGAAAAAACTTTTCAAACACGCCAACTTCACATTAAAAGACTAAGCTGGAAAGGTTCACAGCCCCCATGCTAAAGGGAAACGCTGTCCAAGCTGCTGAATCCTTACAAAGGCATTCTATGTGCACCTGCAAGAATGCATGATTGTGCTATCCCAAGCAAACCCAAGACTCCAAGAAAAGGAAACCAGTCTAGTGGACCCCTGCCATAAACAAGCTATACAATAGGAGGAAATAGTTAAGTAAAATCCCAAAGAGATCCCTGATCAGCAAGAAACTACGATCCCTCAAAATCATCCAAGGCTAGCCTAGACAGAAAAATTGCCAAGGACTCCACAAAGAACCACAAAGTGTTCTTTAGCTATGTCAAGATCCTAAGTAGAAACTTATATCCGAGTTAGTGCAGAACAGCACAATACACTGAACTAGATATTGCCAACATTCTGGCAGACTGGTTTTAGTGCAAACTTCACCCCCCTCATCCCCTAAAGGGTTGTTAACCATACCAGAAGAATGTAGTGCCCCAGCTACAGCTTCAATGGGACCAGACAGTGTCCCAGGCTAGTCTTACATGAGCTCCAAAATGAACAAACCCCTCGCCTAAATACACCGTTTAAACTCTGCCTCTACAGGCTATATACCCATAGAGTGGCGCACAGCAACAGTTATACCGCTCCAAAGGTGGAGCCACAATGGACCCTGGGAACTATTGCCCTACAAGCCTGACTAGCTTGGTCTGCAAGGCTATGGATAAAATAATGGAATTAGTAGAGACATTGGGTGGTTCAAACACTGGACCCTACCCAGTTTGGTTTTAAGGGCAGATCATGCCTCCTAAACCTGGTGGAGGTCTTTGAGACAGTTACCAAGGCTTTAGACTAGGGAAAGTCAGTCCCTATAGCCTACCTAGACCTTGCAAAGGCTTTCAACACCATTCCGGTATTAGACAAGCTCACCAGCCTGAATATAAACCCCTATTCACGAGATGGGTTGCCAATTGGCTCAGATAGAACCCACACAGTGAGTTTCAGGCACTAGGTCTGACTAAACCAGTTAGAAGTGGTGTCACCCAGGGCTCAAAGTCCTAGGACCCCTCCTGTTTGGTATATACTTAGATACAGGCAAGCACAGGACGACTATGGCTGACAAAGTTCGCAGACTACTGCAAACAGGGGGCCATAACAGACTCTTCAGCTGATACATGGTCTCACTGAGGATACCTGGTGTCAAAATCATGGCCTCAAGCTAAACACCAAAAAGTGCAGGCATCCCCTTTGGAAAAATCAAAGTACCCGCAAACTATCACATACACTGTAGTCCCCCAAATACAGAAAATGTAATGGGATCTGGGGACCCAAGTAGATAGTAATCTCCTTTGATAATCACTGCCTTTCTCACAAGTGTGTACTAGGCTAATGGCCCTGCAGCCTTTACAAGCCTAGGCCCAAAAATTGCCCAGGCACAGTGCCACCTGTTTGCAGAAGCCATACCCAGTAGGGCAACTGGAATGATCCCTGGAGTGAACTTTTTACCCATCCATTCAAGATGTCTCTTGAAGAGGGCCAGTGAAGTCCTCTGCTTGATATGAATGGGAAGCTTATTCCAGAGTATGGGCAATCTTTGGAAGATTAACCTGTCCCTTCAGCATGTTAATTGTGGTAATTAAATTGTGATCTCTGGAGATTGTGGTGCAGGGGGACTGGGATTTCTTAGATGTAGCATTACAAGTAGGACTGGGTCAGACATGGCTTTGTAAATCAAGTAGTGATTACCTCTAAGTAGACGTGAGAGAGCAGCTGAAGTTAGAGTCTGTCAATGTATAACATGCATTTTAAGGCCTAGAATCCGGAGGTACTCCACCTGTCTGGTCAGGTACATGCCAAAATGGGAAGTTACTCAACAATTACTCTGAGGGACGATTACCTCTCTTCTTCCTGGATGCGAAACTGTTATAAGATGTTCCATGTAGGACACTGACCACAATGGCAATGAGGTGGTAAAAGATGAGGTGGGTGTAGACACCAGTCATTGATCTCAGACCTTTTTGTAGGATGCCTGCACCACTTGGGGAGTTTACTCCTAGCTGTGTCAGCCAGTCCGTGCTGGCCTGGACTTCCAAAGTAGATGCCAAAACAGAAGAGGCCCCAGGTTTGAGCCCTGTGGGACTCTACTAATGAACAGTGACTTTGAATCCGCAACTTTCACTCTGTGGGTCCAGTCATCCAATTTGCAACACAGCCAGTGATGCAAGGATTGATGCCTAGTTTGGTGAGCAATGATACCAGAGTGGGAAATGGTATCAAAAGGCTTTGCCAAGTCAAGGTAGGCTGTATGCCCTGCCTTAACCCCCTATCCACAGCCTTGGTGACTGCCTCAATGTAGTCAACCAGGTGCAGCTGGCAGGATCTCCCCTTGACAAAGCCAAACTGTGCAGGGTCAAGAGTTTGGAGACTGCCTATATCTAAGCAGGTCCATGATGCACTCCAAGCTACAATAGTCAGGCTAATGGGGAGAGTTCCCAGCGTCTGTAGCTGCTCCCCTTTATGGAGCAGGAATGACTGCAGCAGTGCACTATTCATCAGGGACATAGCCTGAGGAACGGCTGTGATGAACAGGGCACAGATGTCATGCCAGTTTGTTTTGACATCAATTAGGACAGCCAGGGATATCAGGTCCCATAGACTGTACTTGGCTCGACAATGCAGCTTTTACCTGTGCTGCAGAAATGGTGGGTACCAGGCCTTCTGTTACTGTGATTACCAAGTTGGCAGTGAATCTGTCATACAGTTATGTTGGCTATATAACTGTTGGCTCAGTACAGGTGGTGCCAGTGCAATAACTCAGAGCAAATCAGGATATGGTCAGAGGTTTTTAATATAGCTATAGAAGGCTTTGTGGTCAGCTGCTATTCTGCCTTCACAGCTGGCTTTAGAGGATTTGATAAGGGATCTCAGCTTTTTGTAGAGACTGATGAGGGAGGTTTTTCCAGTCCTGAGACTGTTTTCTGCAACAATTTCTTCCTTCTGTTGTAGAGTTTACTGATTGCTGGGGACCACCAGATTGGTATGGCAAGAGCCATGCATTTGTGTACATGCTTGTACAGTGCATTGGTGTAGGATTCTGCAGGCATTCAGCAGTTTTCCATTGGCATGGGTGCAAAGCCACCTCTGTTTTTAGGAGCCCAAAGACAACTTTAAAATTTCAGGGTTATCACCTTAGCAGGGGGTGTAGGTGAGTGATTTCCTTGATCAGTTTGTCAGATTTAACCAGGGAGGAATTGACTATAGGTGTGAAGCAATGGTCTCCCATGTTGGTGATAACCAGGTAGGAGGATGTTGCTTCCTCTAGTGGGGATCAGAAGGACTTGGTCCAGGGCATTGGAACAAATTCCAGAAAGCATAGGGCCTGCAGTTTTCCCAGTTGATGGAAGGGTAGTTTAAGTCACCCAGTACGAGTATTGTGTTGGACGTTGCTAGATCCTAGGGTGCTTAGGAAGTTGGACTCTAGGGACATGCTTGGGGTTCTGTAGCAGGCTATGACTTACCACCATCTTACCCAGTGTTAGCAGTAAGTATTATGCTGGGCTACCAGTCTAGAGGTGTGCATATCCTTTAAGAATACGCAGACACCACCTTTGGAGCTTCCAGCCATATTCTGGGGCCAAAGGTATGGAATGAGTTGCAGCCTGGGAGCACATGGGTGTTTTCTACCTCTCTAAACCAGGTCTCAGTTACAGCACTGATTCAGACATTCATTTTGAGGAGAGCTTCAAGAGTGTTCATTTTGAGATTTAAATTTCAGCAGCATAACTCTCAGATTGCATTTGTTTGTAGCTGTTATGGTGGAAGTTTGGTCTTTGGAACACTGCCTAAAAAAGGCACTAAGGGGTGGCAAGAGCCTTAGCCAGTACCTGGAATCCCAGGGGTGACAGATGCAGGGCATCTCTGGCAAAGCATAGAGGTCTGTCGATCATGTCATCCCAAGCATACTGGATCCCCTTAGAATGACACCAGAAACAGCCAAACATTGTTCGTACTGTGGTATTCTGAGTGATGGTAGAACACTGTTCAGGGCTAGTGTTATACCTGCCTGGGCCACAATCCTTTAGTTCCATCATCTCTTTCATGTAGTCCAGGGAGGTACATCTCGGGTCATTCACACCTACATGGACAAATCATTTGTACTTGTTGTGAAGTGACCTGAATGCATGTGGCAGACCCAGGCACCTGACAGACTTGTCACCTTGTTCAACTTAGTGAGTGGGACATCAGTGTGCTTCAACAGTCTCTCTTAGGATTAGTACACTGAGCAAAGTGTTTTGCCTTAAGGGCTTGGGTTGAAGGGCACACTGGCGGTGGTGAGTTGCGTTCTGGGGTTGGTGTGCTGTGGTGGTGAGTTGTGTTGGTTGAGTGCATTTGTCTTGGGGGTCTCTGGGCAAATTTGACAGCCTCCACAAAAGTGAGTGTATGGTTGTATGGGTTGTGATGGCTGGTGCTTTGGAGAGCTGTGTTCTATGTAGTGAGTTGCAAGTATTGACCCTCCTTGACCAGCTAGTCCAGTCTTGGAGCATGCACTGCTTCTACACGCAATCAGGAGATAGATGGCTGTTTTTATTCTGTAACAGCTTTGAGCAATAAGGGGTTTTTACTTTCAGCCTTAGACATCTTTTTATTTAAGGATCTACATTAGACAGCTGCCACATGGTCTCAGAATGCCCAAGTGCACCAGGTTAGCAGGAGAAAGCACAGGAAATTGCCCTACAATCATACCAGGAGGGATGGTCATAACTAACCAGTACTGGTGCTGTTACTGCATAGAACAGTAGCACAAGTGCAAGTAAAAAACAAGCACATTTTAGGGGCAAAATTGAAGAGCAGACTTTCTGGCACCAGTAATAGTTTTAGCTGAGTGCCGCTGCACAGTGTGCAAAAACAGGCGATTAAGCCAGAAAGTTGAAAGACCCTAGTGCTCACCACTCCCACTAAGCTAGAAGGCAAGGCTTGCCTCCAAAAGTCTGGGGAGCTCAGAAGTTTACAAAACAGTCCTGTATACAGCAAATCTGCTCATTTACAGCCTTGATTAATCCGAGTCTTCCAAGTTAACTAGTCTCAATATACTTCAAAAGTAAAAAACTTTCCATTTAAATTTAAGAAATCAGAAAAGTAAAATTTTACTCAGTACTTGGTTTAGTGTCAGAAGACAAGTGGCAGTTTCTGCAGTTCTGTACGTTGCTTAAAATTCAGCAATCATGCTAAAAGGCATGCGCACCCAATGAAAGTAAATTCTGTAGGACTACATCTTAACTTCAGGGAATAGCTTGCTGTACATACCAGAAGATCAATTATCCAAGGAGTAAGAGGCTCGAATCCTGGAAATCGCAACCTCAGGTCTTTCAGCAATCTTATCAACACCTTCACACTAAAACAAAGACAGATACAAGTGAAAGCAAAATACCTTCAAGTAACATTTTAAATCCTTCAGCACTATGAAAAAAATTACATCCAAGACCTAACCACCAGCATCTTACCACAACCCAAACCACCAGTAGAGTGTGGGTGCCACAAGTGAACTGCATCAGTGTTCTATTAAAACATTAGAAGTTACTGTGCAATGTATTTTCACACAAGCCAAAATTACAACACTGTATACATACGTGGAATGAGATGCATTCTCTTCAAACCAACGAGCATGGCGAATGGCAGCCAAAGCACTCTGCAGAACCTTTATATCCACTAAAATAAAGAACACTGGTTTTAAAAACAGAAAATCTTCACATTCCAAGTTTAAAATACAAATTGACAACTTAGTTCACTCATTTTTCTAATACATCTGAACACTTTCTTGAAAGTTTGATGCTATTACCAACACACTTACCATGGAATGCCAGATTAGAATTCTGCCCTGTAATTCTGAAGTCCTGATCCAAGGTAACCTATAATGCATCTTAACCAGAGTTGAGAACCCACATTTCTAAAGCCAAACGCAACTAATTAGGATGGGGACAAGTTTACATTTGAACTTTCCTATATTACCATATCCCTGCCATTATGTAGCAATTTTCTAATCTACTGGATAACCAATGGCCCAAATAATTGGCAGGATCATGCTGCCTTCAAGAGTTCTACTGGTGAAATAAAGTTAAATTTCCTCTTGGGAGCATCATTTACTGCAATTTGCTTTTCTGGCTTAGGCAGTACCGCAATTTCAGTTAAAAACAGTAGTCATAAAAGCACACTTAAGTGTTAAGATGCATTGTTACTCCTCAAAAGTACAGTTATGACAGCGACCGACAAGGTCACAGCTGTAATACAAACTTATTCATGGAAAAGTTAGAGGTGGATGCCCACAATGCTGGTCCACCTTCCACAGCTTTTACAAAATATCTCCACCTTCAAGCTCCTCCTTCAGGCTCCTTTGTCAAGACTTCATATAGTGCCTACAGGAAATGCTGTCTCGTGCACTGGGGCAAGGGTGTATTCTAATGTTAACAACCTCAACCCTGAAACTGGTATTCCCTCAACACTAATGCTGAACAAACAAGGGATAAGAAAGCAAGTCCCAATTAGTGATTCAGTTGGATATCAAAAAGTACCCTTATATACTCTAAGCAACAAACCTAGCAGGAGGAATGGCTACAGCAGATGGAGAAATCAGAACAGTTGTGAAAGTATTTTCACATCATAGATCAGAATACAGACCACCACTGCAGTACGACATGCACAAGGTTTTGGGAACCAACACAATCTGGCAAAGACTAGAACAAAGCAATCTGAAACTGGATACATACAGAAAGCCTTGGAGATGCAGCTGCAGGATTAGGAAGCCGCATTCCTAACAGGCACAGATACCTTCTCTCTATAGCAGAAGCATACAAAGACTGCCATTGTAACCAATAACTGATCCAAGAATAGCAGTGGATAGTAAAGACAACCACAAGGCCTTTTATAGTTATGTAAAAAATCTCCACAGCAATACCCAGATTTGCTCAGAGCTACTGCACAATGGTACTTCCTATACAGCTAACAGAAATTGCCAACATACTGGCTGAAATTCAGCGACAACTTTATCCCTTCCCCCAAAGAAGCAATCAAATACCAGTAGATTTTGAGACACCCAGTATTACTGCTGCACAGGTCAAACTAGCACTGTCCAACGCCAAGAATACAGCTTTATGGGATGTGAATATCCCTGGCTGTGTTCTACATGAACTAGTAAACTAGCATGCCTGTGTGTCCCATTAAATCACAGCCTCAGCTCAGGCTGTCCCTACTGAATGGTGCACTTTCAGAGGAAGAGGGACTGCAGACCCTGGGAACTATCACCCCATTAGCCTGATGAGTGACATACAAAAGCTAACACCATCATGGACCAAACAAGGATATAGGGAATCACCAAACACTGTATCCCACAGTTTGGTTTTGGGAAGGGTACATCATGCCTGCTCAATGTTGTCAACTGAGTCAGTCACCAGAGCTGTGGATGAAGGCAAGGTAGTTCATACAGCCTACCTTGATCTGGCCAAGGCCTCCAATACCATTCCCCACTCAAGTTCATAGGTAGGTGCTAGGCTATCAGCCCAAGGGCATATGCAAGCCTAGCCAAAGTTCCCTGGCTTACCCCACCCAAAGTTATTTTCCTGTGCCAGTAGAGCAGAGCCACTGAAGTGGTCCCTGGGGTGCATTTCCTATTTCCCAATTTTTCTTTGAGTACCAAGGAACTTTGCTTGACATATGGGTAACCTTGTTAGAGTACAGGAAGTCGCTGGGACAGGAATCCATCCCTCCAGTAGGTTCTGTTTACTGCGGTGACAATGTTTGGGTCCCTACAGCGTATAGCTTGGAGAAATTGAGATTTCTTTAGGTGTAGCATGTCCACCAGCTTTGTGTTTGACATAGCTTTACAGGACAAGCAGAGATCACCTCAGAGTAGACTATATGCTACGGAGTAAAGCTAGAGTTTGAGACTTGTCAGTGTAGGGCATCTGAGGCCAGTAATCCTCATAGGTACTTCTGGCCTTTCTAGCTGCTGCAGAGGTCTTTAGGTACATTCTAAAAGTGTGCTGTAATTGGTCTAATGAGTGTCAAGTAGAGGGAACAATGACCTTTTTCCTATACGAGAACCCTTTTGAGTGTCCCACATAGGAACCTGACTACTGTGGGAATGTGATCAAAGGAGAGACTGTCCACATGGGTCCCTAGGACAAACCCTGTGGTACTCCCACTTGCCACTGGTTTGAAGTCAGATTTGGAGTGTGGAACTTTGTGTGGGTTCCAGTGAGCCAATTGGCAACCCATCTTGTGACATAGGAATTTACACCTAGTTTGAGTTTAGCTATAATTCAAAAATGGGGGATTGTCAAATGCCTTTGCTAGGTCAGGATAGGCTGCGAGAGCCACCTTACCTAGTCTACAGCTTTGGTGACCGCCTCAAAGTTGATCAGTTTCAGGAGGCATGATCTGCCTTTCACAAACCCAAACTGGGTGGGGTCCAGAGTTTGGAGGTTACCAATGTCTTGAGTTCCATGATTATGCGTTCCATGGCCCGTCAGTATTAGTGCGATTATGGAGTGGGATAATGTTGCTGTGCGCCATTCAGTGGGCACAAAGCCTGATGCGAGACTAAATTGAACATAGTGCTTAGGTGGGGAGCCAGTTTGTTCGGAGGTTAGTGTAAAACAGCCTGGGATGTTGTCCAGTCCCATGGATGCTGTGTTTTTAGCTTTAGTGTGCAGCTTTTACCTGTGTAGTTGTGACTACAGGGACTGCATTCTTCCTGTACAGATTATGGGCCCTTTAGATGGTTAAGGGGTTAAAGTAAACACCGAACCCGCCAAGATGTTGGCATTATCAGTTGGTTCTGTAATTTTCATGTCAATGTGCTGTAACTCTAGCAGATCTGGGTGTTGCCACTGAGATTGACATAGCTATAGAATGCTTTGTGGTAGTCAGTTTTTTCGTAGCTAGCTTTGGGAGGATCTTACAAGAAATCTCAGCTTCTTACCAAAGCTGACCAGGAACTCCTCCACTTGAGGATTTTACTTTTTGCAACAGTTTCTTCCTTCTGTTGTAAAGTTTATGGCATGGGACCACCAGATTGGATTCCTTTTTTTTGTTTTTTGGAGGACAGTGTCTTGGTTCTGTTTGGGATAACACAATCCATGCATTCATGTAAGTGCTTATAGAGTATCTGTGCAAGATTGTCGTAACTATTGTCCATCTGCATGGGTGTCATGAAGTTTTCCACTTTTGTAAGTTGGCTTTGGAGAAATTTACTGTTATTTCCTTAGAGAGGTGGGGGCAGGATGTGGATATCCAGGATGATTAGATTATGGTTGGATCTGACCAATGAGTTTAGCAAAGTTGGTACACTAGTAGTTTTCCCAGTTAACTGTGGGGTAGTTGAAATCACCCATTTGGTTGAACCAATATTTTCCAGTATACATCACGAAAAAAACTGGGAATCCTGGGGCATGGTCAGGGATCTGCAGCAAGCTACAATTGAGATTGCAGTCTTACCCAGAGTTAACTGCACTGAACCTCGACTGCATTATGCTTAGCAACTAGCCTGGAGGTGTGGATATCCTTAAATATGGACACCTCTGCCTTTCGTGTTCCAGTCCAGGTTAAGTGGCCAAAAGTGTGGTACAAGTTATAGCCTGGTAATTTAGGGGTGCTCTCTGGAGCCTTGAGCCAGGTCTCATTCACTGCACAGACAGATTTTAAGGAGTGCCTCAAGGGAGTGCATTTTGAGGTTTAGACTTCTAGGAATAGCATTCCTCAGTTTTTGCTGGCCTGTTAGTGGTGAATTTGTCATTTGAACCTCTCCTAAAAAGGCACAAGGGCAGCAAGAGCCTTAGCCAGTATTCAGAATCCCAGGGGTAACAGGTGCAGGCCATCTCTGGCAAAGCATTGTGGTCTGTCAATCATGTCATCCCAGGCAGACATGATACTGGATCCCCTTAGAATGACAGCAGAAACTTAGCCAATTGTTGAATTGTCCTTTTTACTGCTTTATCATTCTGGGTGATGGCAGGATGCTACTCAGGGTCATACCTGTCTGGACTACAAGATAGGAGAGCTCTTCCAGGTCTCATGTAGCCCAGGGAGGTATGTTTCAGGTCATTCACGCCAACATGGACAAGGTCATATTTGTACTTGCTGTGGTGACATGAGTGCATGAGTTTTGGTGGATACTGGCACCTGACAGTAACCTTGTTTAGCCTGGTGAGTGGGACAGTGTGCCTGACTTCACCTGTGTTGGGTACATTGTTTTGCCTTATGGGCTGTGGTTGAGTGGCAGTCTGTGGGCTATGTTGTGGGTGGGCTTTGGTGGTCTGAGCAGATTGAGCCCCTTCATGAATGTTTGTGTGGATTTTGGTGGTGTGGGCTTAGAGAGACTGAGTGTGGTGCAAGTGTTTACCTTCTTTAACTGTCAATTCCAGTCTTTGGAGCGTGCTTTACCTCCAGTTTGGCTAGATAAATGCATCTCACAGGTGGTGTTGGGTATAGGAGAGGGTTGTCTGTGTACATGAGGCAACTGCTACATTGCCCCACGATGCCCAGATTCATCAGATAGACGATAACACTGGGAGCTGACCCTTGGACGTGCCTGAATAAAAACTTTCCTCTAGCCAAGTGAGGAAAGGGAGTAAAACCTCTCTCCAAGTCAGGAAAGTACAAAAACTGTTTTCCTCTAGGTAGAGGAAAGTTGAGTGCTGTAGTAATTTGTAGCTTGAAAAATTCACTAAGCTAGGGATCAACCCCTTTATCACCAGATGGGTTGCAAACTGGCTCACAGAACCCAGTGTGAAAGTAGCAGACTCCACTCGTGACTGGTCGGTAGTCTGACTTTAGTCCCACAGGGTTCAAGTCCTGGGTCTTCAAGTCCAGGCCAACATGAAGTGACTCCACCTCAGTAAAAGCTGTCAAATCCAGAATTAATGGACATGCTCCACCTCAGTAAATCTAAATCCCTTAGAGCCACACGCTCGAGGGACTTGAACCTCAGTACAGAAATAGAACTTGCTTGAGGGACAGGTTCATAACCCAGAGGCTCCCTTCGCTCTGGAATAGAATTCCAGTTGTGAGGCAGAGCACCTCACTGAATCTCTTAAGAATCTCGATAGGTGGATGGGGGATCATAGATTTGTCCCAGGGATTACTCACGTGTCAGACAGATGCACAGTAAACTAACCTTAAAAAGGGCACAGTATACTCAAATCAAGGAGTGGCATAAGCCATACAGAATCGGGCTAGGCTTAATTGTCCCAGGGCAGATAGCCTAGTATGAACCTATGAAAGTTCAGACTATTTCAACTTGGGAGCCATTAACTCACGTGATGGCGGCATCATGCAAAAAGGCATCAGTAACTGGTGTCAGAACCATAGCCTCCTTGCCAAAAAATGTGTAGTCATCCCCTGGGGGGGGGTTCCATGAATTACCACATCGATGGTAGTCCAACGAACACCGGAGTTAGCTCTGGGAACAGGCTGACTGCAACCTCAACCACCATATTACCACTGCGGTCAGAAAGCCCTTTGTGGCACATTCATTCGGATGGTCAGTCTCCCTCTACTCTTCCCTCATTTGGCCAGAGTATAATGCCCCATTTGGCATGTACCTCACTAGACACCTGCAACTGGAGAGGCTGCAAATATACCTGTGAGGGTGGCCTAATGATTAAGGTGTTTGCCTTACAAACACAAGGTGCAGGGTTTGAGTCTTACAAAGGATAATTGGCTAGGCTTAAAATGGCTCACAGGGGCAGTTAGCTTAGTACTAACCTATGAACCTATGAACCTCAAAGATGATCCTAGGCAGTTGGCCTATAGGAACAGAAAATATTCTGCCTCATATCACCTACTTAGAAGCAATCTCTGCTTGACTTAAAGCCACATCTGACACAGCTCGGTTAGAAATGCTACATGTAAAGAAATCACAATCTTAGACCACTCTCCAGAGATCTCAACCTCATTACCACAAACAGAACATGCTTGAGGGACAGGTTAACCTAGAGACTGCTCATGCTATGGAATAGACTTCCCATACATGGGAAAGAGCACCTCACTGGTACTCCAAGAGGGATCGTGAGTGGATGGGAAATCCAAAATTCATCCTGGGATCACCCCAGTGGGTCTACTAGACAGAAGCACTGGGACCCATTGGGTGGCATGCCAGGGTAATTCTATGGGCTATGCTTGTAAAGGCTCCAGGGCTATTAGCCTAGTACACACCTATGAACCCATAAACAGTAGCACATTTCTGTTCCAAGCTACTGCAGACAAGCCTGTACATTTAAGTCCATCTCAGACTCCTTTGAATACAAGGTACTCTTTAGACTTCCCCCCATCCGGGTTTGACTCCCAAGTGGCATGTCAGAGTGCAAGAAAAGTACTTCAATTATACCTCTGGTATTTTAGGTAATCTTACAGAAATAGGCATAAACCCACAGGTCACCCAATGGATAGCCAGATGGCTCACAAATAGAGTTAAACAGAAATCCACCTTCACTAAAAGCACCAGTCACCAGCACAGGCCCATTGAGTGTGCTGGAGCCTCTTTCTGTCATAGTCTATGAAGTAGAGACAAAGAACTTCTGAGTAAGTCTGCAGACTGCAAACTAGGCATGATCCACCTGCTAAAGACAGATACAGGGCCCAACGTAGACAAACTGTTGCCAGAGCATGGACAAAATGTTTAATTGCACCCTTGAGACCACCCAACAGTGGTCAGGGACCTAGGAATGACAACCAGGTATTTATCCATATGCCTGTAGTGACGACATACCCTTTCCTACAATGGTGTCAATGCAGAAAAAAAAATCACTGCTCCATTGACCACAATACCACACCCTTTGCTGTGCAATTAACTAGGCACTTGCAACAGCTTGAGAGAACAGAGTATCCTCAAAATACAGGAAACAAAAGTCCCACTCAGACCAGTCTCAAAGCCTTGGACAAGGTCTCCTACAGACTGCTGTGCAGCAATCCACACAAATGACAAGGCATCCCCTGATATCAGATAATATCCGAAGAAAACAGATACCAGATATACATGTTCTAAGGACATCTGATGAATACAAGAATCACAGCTCACCCTTAACACTAAATACAACATGGGATCAATGGATGGTAAACTGCAGACTTATCCCCTGGCTTGACATCTGTGCCTTCAATTGACAGGGTCAGTTATTTTGGCTATTATGATACAGCATAATTAACATATCTGCAATATGTTGGCAAATTTGGTACAAGCATGGCTAGGCTTAAAACTGCTTAGACCAATAGCTTTCCAGCCTATGAACTGCAGAAAATCCCTACATAATCCCATATGGGGAGGGAGGCAGGCGCCAAGGCAACCAATCTGCCAAGAGGCAAGGGAAGATGCTAGATTTCAGACTGAACAGTGCACCTACACAATCTCCCTTGCCAGATGGATTCAAACTTGACTGATCATGCAAGATGGTACTAACAAAGGTTGAAGGCACTCCTCCGCAACCTGGTAGAACTTTCTCGGGAAGAACTGGATGAAGTCTCAAAGTGGTGTAGCTTCACCCACAGTACTCAATTTTAGTTTGAATAAAATCTTTGCACTTGCATGCAATACAGACAAGTTATGACAATGACTCGGGAAAAACACACCAAGATTAACTGAGTCTAGCAGTTAATGTGCACAGCAGTATTTAAAAACAGAGCACAAGGGAATAAGTAACAATGTCTGCAGCTCATATCTCTTAGCAAGGAAAATGGCCGAAGAGTAAAACCCACTCCAAGACCAATTTCAGTTTAGCCCTTTAAACTCAGGATTAAGTACACCAATAATGAAATCCAACTGCTTTAAACTGCAGTCTTTCCCCTTTCCCAACAGTTTCAACTATTGAGCATCCAAGAGACCAACTTAGTGAGAAGTCACAAGCTCTGCTAGAACACTGAAGTGTACTCTCCATAGCTACTGCCTTGCAAGTTGCAACCAAAGCACGCATATCTGAAGGAGGAATGTGTAACCTAGAAGCTGAAGGTGGACAACTCCAGAACTCAGGTACACATTTGCAACCCAAGGACAAGGCAGAAGTCATCCCCTGAAGGCCACAGTAGAAGAGGTGGAGCTTTTCTTCCTAATCTCATACTTCTTGCTCTATCAAAAATAGATCTCATTAGCACCTCAATGCCCACCACTCCACTGCTTGATCAATAAAGTACTTCCTTCTGATACTGCTTGAATTGGTAGGAGCTCAGGTGCTGCAAGAGATCCCTCAGCACCTACTAAAAAATTGGTAAGATTACCAACCCCTTGACCAATTTCCCCCAGTATAAATACCACCTCAGGTATTCTCTGAAAAGTAAATCCTCTAGCCTAGTGGACTAACCCAGTTAAAGGGCAACTAAATTACACCTAAAAATCAAGATTCTTCCATAGCATTACCATTTGTACACTACAAAAACATACTTACAGTGCAATTCTGGATCCAGTTTCCGAAGATTGGGTGGGATAGTAGCAATAAGAACTTTGACAGTGGCATCAGATGAGCTTATTTCAAAACCAGTGTCATTTGTCAACATAGTGAGAACTGTAAGAGAAAAAACAGTTTACTGCCATGACCAAATACTGTTCTACATTACCACTTGCTATACATAGAATTTGCAGATGTTTTCTCCTGGAAAATCTTGCTTTGCGTGCCAAGTGTTTCCAGTGTTTGTGCAGACTTATTTTGACCATCTCTGCAGCAAGTCACATACTTTACCAACTGAACTGCAAAAAGTTTGATCTTCCTATATAGCCATTCATTTTCTGAATTTTACAACTGGGAGAGCTTGCCATGCCAATTGTGAGAAAGACAAACTTTGCACCAATAAAGTTCAGCACCCCCTCCCCCCAAAGCAATGAGTAAGCACATACAGAAAATTATACTTGCACTACTTATACTTGCACTACTTAATGGGATAAATCCTGGATAGAAAATATCTATTCCAACGGTTAACAAGGCAGGAATTGAATGTAATTTTGCTTTGGTTATGTGATGTATAATGTCTACAAATGTAAAACTCATTTAAAATGCAAGTTTGTCCATTACAAGTAATTATCCAAAAAGGTGGTTAAACTCCCCACTGGGAGACTGCAGAAGGAATTCAGATGGAAGCAATAGTGGATTTCAAAAAGCATCCTGCAGTGGGCAACTGCCAAGAAGAATGCCAGCGTCTGTAGTATAGTCAACCACAATGAAAAACTCAGCCAAGGGCTTCTCCCATTTAAAATAAGGATAAATGTGCAAAACAGACATTACTTCTGGCAGGCGTCTCAAGGGGATTTTAAATGGAAGCATCGATTCTACATGCAGGTCATCTCTGCATTCAAGTCCAAAATAAACAAAAAGGGACCACAAAAACAAAAAGGGACCACACATTCCCAGATGGTCTTTTAAAACATCTTTAAACATGACCTAGCCGACCCACTTTGATCCTTGTAACCACAGCCTGAGAACTGGCCATGTTCCATCAGACTGGAGGGCAGCCAACAGTAATACCCAGAGGATCAACCAACCCTGGGAATTTTAGGCACACAGGCTGAACTAGCCTCATCTGCAAGGCCACAGGTAAGGTAATCTCCAAACTTTGGACCCAACCCAGTTCAGATTAACAGTAGAACACTGCTTGTTAAACATGCTTGACCAAGGCCCCAGACAAGGGAACGACTGTGCATACCATCCATCTTTACCTTAGCCAAGCCATTTGACAACCCCTGTTAAAAACTGGGAATTAACCCCTACATTACCACATAGGCAAAAGGGTTCACTGACAGTACAGTGGGTGATCTCATTTCTAGCACAAGACCAGTCGCCAGTGGTGTACCATGGGGTGCTGGGCCCCTTACTAAATTTCTCTGAAGTCCAAGAAAAGGGCAATCACCAACTCCAACAATGTTAGTCTACTACATACAGGGTAGACTCAGATAAATGACTGGTGCCAAAGCCATGGAGTAAAGCTAAATTCAGAAAGACTTTCCTTGGGGAAAGTTGATCTCTGCCAATTACATTAGATACCACTTTCCCCTCACCAAGTGTAAACCCAGTGGTATGTGACCCAAGTACTCAAGTTGACAGCAGTCAGCTTTGACCACCACATATCCAAGGTGGAAAGGAAATCACGTGCAACACCTTAAGAGGATCGCATCACATCCAGATCCAAAGTTACAACTCATACAGTGCTTTTTTTACATGCACATCAGACATCTGTAACAATGACCAGACGTTGCATGCATCCTGTAATTTCTTGGCGAGAAGTCTTGTGCAGAAAGAAAGCCCAGTCACTACTCTGCCTTCTACAGGTTGCAGAAGGATGGCACATACCTGGCTTACAGGTCAGTCTGACACTGCCCTGAAGATGCTACACATTTGTAGCAAACCGCAACACTGGTCACTCCCCCTCCAAGGATCTTTACCTAGCCTTTCAACATTTGCAGGTCATTCTAGAAACGCACGTTTCCAGCAACTACCCCTTCTCTGAACAAGCTTCCAATTCACTTGAAACAAAGACCTTTCCCTGACCCTTTTCAGAAAGAAAACAGATCAATGGATGGGTGACAAATTCACTCATGGGGTGTCCATGCCCTGCCCCTCCTAAACAGAAAAAAGTAACTACCCTAGACCCTTGCCTCTGAACTTCACTCATCTAGCAAATGACAACTGGGACAACTCTGGATAACTATGGCTAGACGTGCAAGGGCTCTAGGGTTAGTAACCCTCCCATGAACACAAGTGGAGATAACAGCCAAGGAGCTGTAGAGACCAAATGACACCTTTTGCATATACTGCATAAAAGGTCTGCTTACTTCAGGCAGAAGCTAGTCCCCCAGGAGGTGTATCCAAAAGTGCTTTCAGTCAGGGGAATGAACAAACAAAAAGTACTACAGCAGGTTCCATCTTTATTAGTCTAATGCAAGAACTTCAGAAACCCTTACCACAAAAAACACAGAAAGAACCAAACTACAACTCCCCTACCCTGTTCCAACAAGGGAACAAACAAATTTAAACCCTTTTTAGATCATGCATGAGAAAAGGTGCCTCTAATAGATAACTATTTGCAGTTTAAGAATAGTTCAGCAGGCATCTGGCCAAGTCTAGAGTGTCCTTAAGACCCAGAACAATGCAAAGTCAGTAATGTTGGTATCTAAAAATACCCAGCCTCAAAGCACCACCTTCACAGCAGTGCAGGTGACCTGAAACACACAAGTCTTGAGTGGCTGGGCTGAAATTTTAGTTTCATTTTGTGCATCTCTCCTAATCAGTTCAAGTGCAAATTTCTGGCTTTGAACGTTTACACAATCAGGGACTGCCTGAACACTTTCCTGGCATGTACACCAGGTGTAAAACCTATGAAAACAATGGAACACCAAAGGCTCTGGCGTATCAATGTGCACCTGGAGAGAGATCACTATACAGAGCAGCCTTCTGAAGTCTGATCCAGATTTACAGCTGTATTTTGATGCTAGATAACTCTGAACCTCCCTTACAACACATCCATTGAATGCTACATGAACACAGCATTTACTACGGCTTTGTGTTGCAGAACTTACTGTAGTTTGTTTTTAAAGGGGAATAAACTAGGAAATTTGTAAGATTATACCTACTGAAAACACTAGTTCTATGGAAAAAAACCCCCGCTAAATCACCAAGTGCAGTCAACCCATGTTCCAACAGTAAGCTTGGCTCACCCATCTACAGAGATGGATGAAAGTCCCAAGACAGACAATGGAGTGACTCAACATTAATCATAATACAGCAGTACTATAGCATACACCCGATACAATTACAAATCTTACTTGGGCATTGTACTTATAAACTCAAACAGCAAATGGGGAGCTTTGCCACAAGGCAACTTAAAACAGCAACCCTCTGGTGGGCCAGCTCTTATCCCTCTATTACAGCACAATAGTGATAAAGACATGGAGAGGGATAGTACATGACTATGGAGGATTGTAAGTGCACATAAGCAATACCAGGTTTAGAAAGTGAAAGGTAGTCTCACTCATAGAACCACACACTGATTAGTGTTGTTTCAGGTCTTATGCCAGCAACCGTTTAAAACTGTTATTTCCTTCCATATCAATGGGGTAGTCTCCCTTTGAGTTTGCCAGTACAAAACTTTAATAGTGCCACATAATATCCAAGAGTGCTCAGATGTTCTAAAACTATTGCTAGATAATGTCCTACAGTAATTAGTAGCAAAGTTATTTCAAGAAACAGACCAGTCCAATTTTTAGGGGGGCCAGACAGACTAGCTTGAGCAGGTCCTACCAATCAGAAACTGCAGTCTACCATCAAGCAAGTATCCTGAAGACCAAAATGCATAACTTTCCAGTCTAGAGTGTCAGAAGCACAAGTCTAAAAAGAATGCAATTATATTTTATGCAATTAAAAGTGGGTACAGACCTTCACTTGAATCTTGTGTCCGTAAAGTTTCAACAACTTTGTTTCCTAAAGCAGCAACAGCTTCCACTGAAACAAATCAGAAAAAAAAAAGTCAATGAAATCCATTTGAGAGCTAGCATTTCCAAGAAACACATCCGTACCAGTTAGGAACCTTCACACTATGGGGTTAAATTTAAGCTTGACCCACTTCTAAAATCTTGTACAGCTACTCAAACTGCCCATTGAAATACCAGAAATGAAGCAAACCACTAAGCGACTGCAGACAGACTGGAACCAACTTCACAAAAAGGACTACTCTTATTTCAACTCCCCTGCATGGAATGAGGCTGGGGAATACAGTGGCTAGGACACCAGGGTGAGCCTGAATATAGTCAATGCTGAAGCACGCACAAGGACTGAACACAGACATCTCAACTATGAGTAACCAAAAGAATCCAAAGCGGCTTCCCCTTTTCTCGCAGGCTGACAGATCAAGTGTTGCACAGGACATTGCCTCCAAAACCATTTTTTTTCCCCACTGTTCCTTCAATGAAAGTGTCCAGCATAATGATGCAAACAAGATTTGCTGCACCAATTACCAAAAAGCATTTTGTTGGATTAGAGGCCAGCAAGTCATTATCCTACATACCCGCTAAGTCGAGCTAAATTATGAAGATATTACTTGCAGAGCAAAAGAAAATGAGTGCTTATGCATAGATTCAAAAAGTTAAGGTGGCCTCAATAAGGCAAGCAAAAGCAGTATGTGTGATTGAGATAACAGGCTACAAATATTCTGCATTACATGGTTTCAATACTTTTAGAACCCCCTGCCCACTGATCTTTTAATAAGCAAATCTAGAAAAGGCTGGTATTTTATGCACATGAAGAATTTTAATTTGAATGCTAGTGGGCATTTCAGAAATGAAATTCTCTGGATGAAGTGTGGTAGTACACTAACGTACTTTTTTTTGCAGCCCCCATGCATATGGGCCATCTGATGCTGGGACCAACTTGCCCCACTGCATGTCAAGAGTTAAATCACTTAGCCCTGCACTGCCCGCTACTGTTACCTTTTGCCATTGGAGGCACCATAGGGCTAAAATGCTTATGCTAACTAGTCCAGACAAGAGTTACCAACAACTTGTACATACTTGTCTACTACAAATGGTATTAAGACTTTCCATAAAATGCTGCTTGCTCTAGCAGGAGTACTGCGGCCAAGGACATCTCCAGCTCTCAGAAAACAGCACACAAGTTTAGCCCCTTAACTTCATACTCACAGCAGTAGAGGCAAAATGGTGAAACAGGGAAAAACTGAACACGAGCCCTCTGGCCCTTTTAGGAGGGAAGGTGCTTTACACTTTAAGGACCACTACGGGCAAACAATGAAAAAACATTTTATCTTGCCATGATTTACTGCACTTTCCTAAAAGTTGCCTGCAGCAAAACAAGTGCTCTTTCCTAATTTTATTTTTTGTTTTAATCTCGTCTGCCCTCATGGGGGAGACATTGTGATACCTTTGGAAAGCTAGATCTGTCTCAATGCAGACAGAACAAATAGCCCTACCATTTGTTGTCAAACTAGACTTAGATTCACTTAGAATGGACCACTTGGAAAAAAAAAGCCAAGTTTGAGAGTCTGCAGCTCGTGTCATTGACTGGTACGTGCAGAGTTTTACAAATATTGTTCCCATCGACGTACTACACATTCGCTGAAAAACTTACAAACGGGTCAACAAATTACTGAGATAAGACTTCACAAGGAGCAGTTTTGCAAGTTTCAATTCCTGGCCAAGTTACTCCTCCCATCTCCCTTCCTTCAGTGGGCTACAGTCTCACTAGATTCAGCTAGTCAACTTTGCATGACAATAGACATCAGTAAAATCACAGCCAATATACTGTAGATATAGATTAATACAAATATTTGTGCACGACATACAATACACATTAAAAGATAAATGAGATAAATCATATCAATATAGTTATGCTTTCTAGTTTATGACCCTGTTTGTCTATGGAAACAGATTTTTGAATTTATGTTCAAGCAGCTGTAAATTTGTTGTACATTGCCTTGTTTCTCAACATTCTAGCCACTGTGTACGCTGCATCAATTGTAAAACTGATTATACTCCTTTTGTATTTTCTATGCTATGTTTGTATAATTATTTTTTATAATTTTTTTTTTACTATCTGGAGCTTCTCCCACAGCCTCCGCTGAAAACTAATCTTGTGTCCAGTCGGACTAACCGGGTAAACATATACTAAGAAAAATCAATATACCAAGAAAAATCCAAAACTTAAGAAAAAAACACAGAAGGAAGGAAAATGTTTCATTGATGCAGTCATGAAAATCCCACTCACGTATTCAGATATTATGGGCAAACATAACAGAATATATTAGGCAAAATGTACCCAACACACTAGTCATGGGTGAATCTATAGTCCCACTCACCAGGATAAACAAGGTGAGTGCCAACTACCTGTTGGGTGCCAGGATCTGCCACAACCCATGCACTCAGGTCACTCCACAACAAGTACAAATATGACTGTCATTGCCCATGGTGTGAATGACCAGAAGACATGCCTTCCTGGACTAAATGGAAACATGGAAGAGCTCTCGGATCTTGTAGCCCAGGGAGGTATGACCCTAGCCCCGAGTAGCATTCTGCCATCACCCTGAATGATACCGCAGTACAAGGACAAAATGACGGACTTCAATAATTCGCTAAGCTTCTGGTGTCACTAAGGGGATCCAGTATCTGTGCCTGGGACATTTGCCGGACATGGCCTGCACCCGTCGCCCATGAGATTCCAGATACTGGCCAAGGCTCTTGCCGCCCCCTATAGTGCCTTTTTAGACACATTCCAAATGCAACAGGCAAGCAAAACCTGAGGGTAATGCTACTCAATGCTAGAAGTCTATGGAGAACATGGATACCTGTGCAGTGACTGAGATCTGGTTCAAGGCTCCAAAGAGCACCCCTGTACTACCAGGCTATAACTCATACCACACTTTTTGGCCATGTAACCTGGACCGGAACAAAGGCGGAGGAGTGTCCATATTCATTAAGGATATCCACACCTCCAGGCTAGTTGCTCAGCATAATGCATCAGAGGTCATCCAAGTGCTACTAACTCTGGGAAAAACTGCAATCCAAATTGTAGCTTACTACAGATCCCCCATCATGCACCAGCATTCCCACTCTTTTCTTGATATACTGGAAAATATTAGGGTTCAAACACCCTAATGGGAGATTTCAACTACCCCACCACTACCTGGGAAAACTACTCTTGTATCAACTCCTTCACTCAATGCTTTCTGGAATTTATAAATTCCAGTGCCCTGGATCAACTTATCTACACCCTCACCAATGGCAAGAATATCCTAGACCTAGTCATTACCAACATGTGTGACTGGTGTTCCATACCCGAAGTCAACTCCTTGTTGGTCAGATCTGACCATGAGCTAATCACACTAGATATCCACATCCTGCCCCCACCTCAAATTAAGAAAACCATGGCAAAAAAATTTTTCCATAGCCAACTTCATGCTTAAGTAGTGTGAAACCACGACACCCATGCAGACGGCCAATACAGTTATGACTGCTGAATCCTGCACAAGCACTTAAGAGTGCATGGATCGTGCTATCCCAAACAGAACCAAGAAGCTATCCTCCAAAATACAGAAGCCAATCTGGTGGTCCCCTACCATAACTGTACAACAGAAGGAAGAAACTGTTGCAAAAGAGTAAAATCCCATGAGTGGTGGAGCTCCCTGGTCAGCCTCAGTAAGACGCAGAGATCCCTTACAAGAGCCTCCACAGCTAGCTATGAAAATAATAAAAAATAGTTACAGATTCCAAGGACAACCACAAAGCATTCTATAGCTATGTGTCAAGAATATCAATGGCAACACCCAGATCTGCTCAGAGTTACAGCACAAAATTACAAAAACTGATATTGCCAACATTCTGGCAGATGGGTTCAGTGCCAACTACCACCCTCACACCCTACAGGGCCCATATCTATACAGGAAGAATGCAGAGTCCCTGTAATCAACTACACAGAAGCTGCACTCAAGCCAAAAACACAGCATCCATGGGACTGGACAACATTCCCAGGCTGCGTTTTACATGAACTTCAGAACGAACTGGCTCCCCACCTAAGCACCATGTTCAATCATAGCCTCACATCAGGCTTTGTGCCCACTTGGCACATAGCAAGTTATCCCATTCCACAAAGGGGGAGCCACCACTGATCCTGGGAACTATCGTCCTATTAGCCTGATGAGCTTGGTCTGCAAGGCCATAGAACGTATCATGGAACTCAAAGACATTGGTAACCTCCAAACTCTGGACCCCACCCAGTTCGGGTTTGTAAAGGCAGATCATGCATCCTGAACCTAACAGACTTCTGATACAGTTGAGGCTAAGGTGGTTCACACAGCCCATCTTGACCTCGCCAAGGCTTTTTACACCATCCCCCATTCTGGAATTATATAAACTAGGTATAAATCCCTATATCACAAGATGGGTTGCCAACTGACAGAACCCACACTGAAAGTTAAGACTTCAAATCTGACATCAAACCAGTGACAAGTGGAGTACCACAGGGTTCATCTGAAGTACAAGCTAACAGAAGGCCTCTGGCTAAGTTTGCAGATGACTGCAAACTTAAGAGCCATAGTCAATCCTCCAAATGATGTGGACATCCTACAGAAGGGCCTCACTGAGACAGATGCCTGGTGTTAAGAGCCATGACCTCAAGCTCGATGCCAAAAAGTGCATAGTCATCTCCTTTGGTAAAAACTCTGTACCCATGAGCTACCACATAGGTGGTAGTCTACTTAACACTGAATGTGTTATGAGACCTCAAGAGACTTGCAGCAGCTGGAAAGGCCGCAGAATGTGTTATGAGACCTCAAGAGACTTGCAGCAGCTGGAAAGGCCGCAGAAGAACCTCAAAGAGGATTACTGGCCTCAGATGCCCTACTTACCATCAAAAAAATTCCAGCTTTACTTCGTAGCATATCACCTACTCCAAGGTGATCTGCCCAACATATAAAGCTATGTCAAACCCAGAGCTGTTGGGACATGCTACATCTAAAGAAATCCCAGTCCCTCTGAGCTATACGCTCTATGGACCTAAACCCCATCATCACAATAGGACATGCTAGATTCCTGTCAGACTTCCCATACTCTGAAACAAGCTACCCATCCATGTCAAGCAACATTCCTCATCAGCACTTTCCAAGAAAAATCTGAGTGGATGGGAGATGGGAAAATATACCCTGGGAATCACTTGGCTCTGCTCGACAGGGACACAGGAAAATAACTTTCTTGGGTGGCATAAGCCAGGGAAACTTGTTGGCTAGGCTTACTTAGGCCGATAGGTTCATAGGTAGTTACCAGGCTATTAGACTAAATACAATATTATGTAGCATTGAAAGGTGACTTGTTCATTATTTAGCCATAAAGCAAATTTCAGAGTGGAAAAGTTCAAATAGTAGATAAAGAGGGGAAAAGTGAGAAAAAGTAGGGTAGATATGGGAAGGAGGCAGGAGAAAAAAAATGAGTAAAAGTAACATTACAAGTAAGAGAAACGAAACCAAGGAAAAGAACAACATGGACAAGATTTACTGTGTGGTGTAAATGAACTATAAAGCAAATCTGCACTGATACCTGCTTGCTGCCCTGCTGAGGGAGGACACTTGTGCAAGTACAGTGCACTGGCTCCAGAAGGGATGGCAGCATAATTCTCATTATAGAAGAAATCTGGCCAAGGCTATAAATAGGGGACAATTTATAAATATTGCACTTAAGGTTTTGCATTAGAGTGAATTTTAAGGATATCAAGTCTGAAAATCAAATGCCTGTCAACTTTGACTTCAGTGTTCAATGATTTGCCAGTGATTTGACAGAAAACTGCAATTTTATGAAACAAAATCTGGACTTTCTGCAAAAATCTGTACTGTTGAGAGATTATGGATGGGAGTCTTGAACCAACACCCATTTTCATTTGTTTGCCAAAACCATTATCAGCAGTGTTTTGCAGAGAGGTGGGAAAAGCCTTAAATTTGACTGGTATGTTGTGTGGGTGTGGAGGTGTGCCTTTTTAAGTATGGTGCAAATGTTATTGATTATGAAATGGAGAGATTAAGAGTAAAATTGTGCTCAGTGAAGTTCCTAGCAATTTTATCACTGCTCGATTCAGACATACATTCACCTGTGTTTGTCAGTACTATGTTTGAGTGCACTGTTTTGGAGTGTAGTTTCACTGCTACAGCTGCTGCTACTCTTTCAATACAAGTATCTGCTTTGGAAGTTTTCTCCAGGAGTCTGTTGCTGAGAGGATGAGAGACATGTTACAAGTAATATAACAAAGACAAACTAGATAGCAATAGTAAGAAAAAGTACTAGGTCACATTGGGAGGTCATTGTTAAACTGAGAACTGTTGTAAAATTTAATACCATAAGGTTAACTATGTAAAGAACCATGTCAGCAACCAAAATGCATTACAAGTTAAATATTTTATTGTGCACATTTTAAATGGATAGACTGGCCTAAACTCTTGACTGATGCGTTCTTTATATATTTTATTCCTGGGAAATACTATTCAGAAGTGAAGAGCCAGAGACATACAAGGGAACAGATTTAGTGGCACACCAGGCTGTGATTTTTATGTCAGTCATGCAAAGCTAACGGAATAGTTGAATCTAGTAAAGCTGGAAATGTGAGACTGTAGTAAAGCTGGAAATGGGAGGAGTAACCTGGCCAGGAAGTGAATCTTGCAACTGCTCCTTGTAAAAAGTCAGTAATTTGACACTTTTGCAAGTTTTTCAGAGAATGTGTAGTACATCAGTAGGAACATTTGTAAAACTCAGCACATACCAGACACATGAGCTGCAATGAATGGAAGTCTAGTCTGACAAATGGTAGGGCTATATGTTCAGTCTGAATTGTGGGAAAGATTTGGCTTTCCAAAGGAATCAATGTCTGCCCCCATGAGGGCAGAAAAGAGTAAAAATAAAATTAGGAATGAGTACTTATTTTGCTGCAGGCAGCTTTGGGAGGCGTGTAGTAAATCATGGCAAGATAAAATATGTTTTCTTCATCATTTGCCTGTAGTGGTCCTTCAAGCCAGGTTCACAGATGTTTCACTGCTGAAGCGAGCTCTGACATGAACACCTAATGTTGGCACTGCACAATACAGCTTCCTGGAGCAATTAAAAGGCAGAAATCCCAAGGAGATAAGGCAGTAGTGGTGGCTGCTACCATAATCTTGTGTGGACAGCCAATCTGCAGCTCTGCAAACTTCCTCAGATGTTTTGAAACAGATGCCCTACAGTCTCAAAACTCTAGCTACACGTATCGCCTATTCAGAGGTGATCTCTGCTTAATATACAAAGCTATGTCAAACCCAGAGCTGTTGGACATGCTCCACTTAAAGAAATCCCAATCCCTCAGAGCTACACTCTAGGGACCTAAACCCAAACCTTGTCACCACAATAAACAGAACATGCCGGAGCTATAGATTCCCATCCGAGAGACTGAGTAAAACTACCTATCTATAGCAAACAAAGCTCCTCATTAGCACTCAAGAAAAACCTTGATTGGATGGGAAATAGGAAATTCACCCCTGGGATCACCTCTGTGGCTCTGACAATGGCACAAGAAAATAATTTTCTTTGCCAGGGTACCTTTTTGGCTGGGCTTGTATAGGCCCCAGGGCAGATAGCCTAGTACCAACCTATGAACAAACCATAAAAAACATTAAAAACACAGGTATATGCACAGTAATACTCCATTACACAATTCAGTCCCAACTTCCCTTAGAACTTCAATCTGCATGTGCTGTTCCCACAAATTCTATTTTCCTCTACATAAATTTCTATGTACCTCCTGCAGTCCTCTGTATAGTGCTTTGACTGTCTAGCATTTTCCAACTGATTTTTGTAGTCATGCATTTAAAGTGGCCCAATTATCAGTTTGTTGTATAGTCAACTAATCTCCTGCAATCCAAACTTCTGCTTGACCTTATCCCATTTGTTGTAAAATTCCTTAGCTATTTTCTCCACTAAATTCCAGCTCCCTTGCAGTCAACCATACTGAAAAAACTCTCCATTCCAGTGCTGGCTTAGTTTTTAGAAAGCTATATGCATAAAAATATCAGAAAGCATCCTGTAAGTTTCTCTTTCAAGGACATGCATCCAAACACCATAGTCTCCTTACTTCCCCAAACTGCGTCACATCCTTAGCTTCAATTTGTGTGTACGAGTTAAAAATGTCCCCATAAACATGGGTACTGCCAAATAAAGGAAGCAGTGGTGGCCAGTGCCTTAGAGTACACTCACTGAACCCCCACCTGCTAAATGGTGCATCACTAGAATACCAGTTTCCAATAAGATCAAATAGGACTGCCTTGCACCTTCACCTCATTTTTCCCCAGCAAAAAGGGGACAAAGCTGACCTTTCTGGTTTGACAATATAAACAGAGTTGCTTGTGATAGCAACACATTGGTATAAATACTCCCTTTTGGGGGGGGTGGCACTTGTCATGGGAGACAGCAGTGACACTGCAACAGCAAATTTACTGTGTTCAAAGGGGAAACACAAGTAGCTCACATTAAAGCCCACCAAGGGGGTAACAATTTCAAAACTTTTATTAAACAGACTACAGCATAAGCACAACTAACTGCAAGAGGCAGAAAAAGATAATACTGTGATACTGTTCAGTGCACTCCAGCATCTGAACTAGTCCATGAAGTACACTTGTGTTGGAACTTAAATGTCATCAGCTAACTAGCCTGTGTTCACTGATGTAATGATACAATGGTGAGTCTACCAGAAAGTTGTACTCTACATCTATGCTGGACAGTTGTCTTTGGAGACATCAGTTTGCAGAAGCTTTAGATCTTTGCCATGGCAAGCTCCAGGTATCAGAGTTCTAACCCCATTACAACCTGTTCAAGTAGTACTTGAAAGTATGTCTAATCTAGAACTTGACAGGTAGCTATGGAGAGATGTTGCAAGGTTAGCAGAGAAGTTAGAAAGATGACAGAATACCCACAGTACAGAACACCCATCAATGCAATAACCATACCCTCACATTTACCATTATGGCAATTTTCTATCACATCTGACCTAGGTTAATTGCGAAGTTATGCTGCAGCATTGATAAGCTTGAGAGTGTTGTGGACCAGTAAACCGCTGTCCAAGATGGAAGTAGCAATACCTGGAGGACATGAAAAATCCTGCACCAACTCCAAGGGACAATATCCACACAAACTCTGAAAACATCCAAAAAGGACAGCACTGACCCCACCCCCCCTCAACCAAAGAAAAACATGCTTCAAAGGCAACAAAGCAGGCAACAGTCCCAGATATTCACTATCCTTGCCCCAATGAATGTCAATCTAGCCAGCAAGCAGGGAGAAATCAAGTGAATAGATCATTTAAGTCCGGCCAGGGGGTGGGGGGGGGGTAAGTTTTACATGTACTCCTAGTGTAGAAAAAGCACTGACCCCACCCCCCCTCAACCAAAGAAAAACATGCTTCAAAGTCAACAAAGCAGGCAACAGTCCCAGATATTCACTATCCTTGCCCCAATGAATGTCAATCTAGCCAGCAAGCAGGGAGAAATCAAGTGAATAGATCATTCAAGTCCGGACAGGGGGTGGGGGGTAAGTTTTACATGTACTCCTAGTGTAGAAAAAGCAAACTGTACCTTTACAAAAATACAAACCCAACTCTAAAGTCAATGACCAAGGGGGGGGAACAAACACATGCAGTACTTACATGTTGGAAGAATCTTCAGGATAACCACCAAATCTGCCACATTGTGACCAGCCATCATTGTTCCTTTTTTGTAAGAGCCCACCTGACGAACTTCTTCGATTTGCTGTTTAGAACAAGCATAGCATTACACTTACTATAATCCCAATCACCGTTGTTTGGAAAATATGTTTCTTTAAATTTTGCAGCACAAGACTATGTGCAAGTTAACCAGCCTGTGACAGAACCAACTGATCACTACATACTGGCTGCCCCCACCCTCCAGCTGTAGTAAACTACAGGTAATTTCAGAAATGGGAAGTTAAAGCAAAGTATCAGGTTCACAACACAGTGGACTTCAGTCAGTAGAGATTCACATGTTTATGTACAGGGAACCAACATTCCTCAAATTTTGCAAGTAAACTTAATTCAATGGACCACAACATCAGCAGAGACTAAAAAAAAGTTGCACATAGTGAATCTATTTGTAACTACAGGTTTGATTAGGACAAAGTTTGATAAACACACCTGTACCAAAATGAGTACAAGTAATGATTACAGCAAACCAAAAATAAGTATTTTTTGGGGGGAGTGGACATGTTTATAATACTTCTGTGAAACTTGTCAAGTGCAAATTACCAGTATGGTGGTGCTGCACCCCATTAAAAAAAACTTTGTTCGGTGGTGGAGGAACCCCCCCCCCCCCCCAGCAAATGGCATAATTGTAAAGTACACTTACAACTTCAAATGTTCCAGGTGCTACAATGAGGTTTTCAATTACATTGTTTATCTTTGTTACCAGGGATAGAATAGATGCCTAAAAAATAAAATAAAACAGTTACTTCTACACTATACTTAGTGCAACCTTCCAGGGGAAGGGAAACAGATTACATTTCAATAGTGTAAAAAGAGCTGGGTAAATACATACTTGTTCTGCTGCAGTTGGAGCAAGTTCATGGTTCCTTTTCAGCAGGGCCTCACTCAAGAGGGTATCATCAGAAGTTTGTTTCACACGTGGAAAGGCCATCTCACACTAACAAAATCAGCCAAAATATAAATTAGACAATAAATCAGTTTATAAGCCAACTACCTGCATTCCAAGAACACAAAGGAAATTCTATACCAAGCCTGTATGGTTTACCACTGTACACGATTTACTGAAACAGCCACCCACCAGTAGAAGTTTAGACAAGCCAACACTTTTACACCTGTAAACAAAGTGTCATACAAGGATTACCTGTCACCTGTCCAAGAATGGCTTCATCTATGTTAACCTCAGCCACATACCTTCTAAAGGCTAGAATTAGAAGGCAGTTGATTAGCACTACTCACCAGCTGCATAACTTGCTATGGTTTAGAAAAACACAGTCTCATGACTTAATGCAGCTACACCCTTTGCAAAATGGTAAAATCCATTATCTATAATAAGTGGCAGACAGAAGCAAGGTTATGCAATGAAAGGACAAGTTATTCACCTTCCTCAAGTTTCAATGCACTTTTCAGATACCCATACACAACTAAAATGACAGTTCAAGGTGGGAGACCACACGTCATATCAAAAGTTCTAGCTAGCATCCAAAAGCAGAAGGCATGCACATGTAGAAATTGCTCCAGTATCCAATATGCAAGAAATTGGAATGAACTCTAAGCAAAATGGGTAATCAGATGCGACCCCCTCCCAAACAGACAATGTGATCACAAACTGCTCAACTTCCAAACATATTCCAAGTTATACTCAAGGGGGGCAATCACACCCCTCCCCAACACAAAAATGCAGCTACGTTTGCCTAGACAAAAGCAATCAACTTGGCTCATAAAGGACCTAGTCAAAGGAGTTGGTCACAGTAGCAGAAGAAAGCCTGTGGAACCCCTTGCAGTCAAATTCTACATTTCTGGGAGAAGGGAGAACACTGCTATAGCACCATAATTACAGGACTGTGCTCTTATCCTTGCCATTGCTAGCTAATCTTTAGCGTCTGTCTTTCTGGCGAGTGGGCATATGCCAGAAGACTATGCATAACCAGCGTCACTCCTCCTTGATCAATTTTGCTACTTTAGTTGCATTTAAAATGTTGTAAAACAAATGGAGTTTATACCATGCTTCATAGTGCATCTACCATATATTCTGCCAAGCCAGTTGACTTGAAAGTAATTTACAACCCTTCAGTACACTCAAGGCCACTTTAATAAAGTTATTAAAAAGTGAACATACTTACCACATAGAAATCAAATGGGATGTGAGGGACAAAAGGCCTAAAACTTAAAAACAAAAAACACACATTAGCCTTCAGAAGTGCACCCCATATCCAGCTAACAGCATTCATTAAAGGCACAACTTACCCAGCACCTCCACCGCCCCTGGAGCCAAATCGTCCACGACCACGGCCTCTTTCGCCCCTAGGGACAAAATGCACATTAACACAAACTGCACCAAAACACCTCTCCACCAGTGCTGTAACTGACAACTGATGGAGATGTAAAAAACAAGGAAAAAATTAGATACACAAACTCAGAACCACCAACCCTAAACATTCTGGACAACCATTAAAGAAATCTTGTACCCCAGCCAAAACAATTCAACTCATTTAAATAAGTTAATCCAGGAACCCCATGTTCCCTCTTGGGGGGGGGACACATCACAAAATTCAGACATTACTAAACTTCATATCTATAGCAATCTTATCCCCACTGTATTCAAAAACTCCTGTGGGAAGAATTATCCCCCTCATGTGGCTTCTGCCCTCTCCATTTTACCAACACCACACTTCTAAACCTGTAAGGATGCTGTCAAACCCAGAGATAAAACAGCAAACTATTCTTATTTCTAGAAGTCTACGATCCCTAGACAGTAAGCAGACTTTTACTTCAAATAGGTTCATACTAGGCTATCTGCCCTAGGGCATTTATAAGCCTAGCCAGAGTTGTGTGGCTTTCACCACCCCTTAGGTTGAAGAATACTATTAGTTTGCCGTGCCTCTGTCCAGCAGTGATACAGAGATGATCCCAAACCTACGATCTCCCATCCACTGGTCAAGACTCCTCTTGAACAGAGCCAGCGAGGTGCTCAGTCTCACATGGACCGGGATTTTGTTCCCCAGCATAGGGAGTCTCTGGTGATGAATCTGTCCCTCCAGCACGTCCTATTTATATCCGTGTTGAGGTTTAAGTCTCTTGCTCTTGTGGCTCTGGATTTTTGAGGTGGAGCATGTCCATTAATTCCGGGTTGGACATGGCCTTGTATGTCAGGCACAGGTCACCTCTGAGCAGACTGTATGCGACTGAATAGAGCTGGAGTTTCTTCAGTCGGGCAGCATATGGCATATTTTTGAGCCCCTTTATCCTTTTGGTGAGGAACTTTTGGGGTCTTTCCAATTGCTGCAGGTGTCGGGTAAGATACATTCCGAATGGGGCATTGTACTCTATCATTGGTCTGATAAGTGAAGGGTACAGGGGAACAATTACCTCCCTTGATTGGGATGTGAATCCCTTCATAATCAGGTGGGCAATGTAGAAGGTCCTCCTAACCACTTTGGCAATGTGAGTGTCAAGAGAAAGGTTACTGTCAACTTGGGTCCCCGATAACCTCTTCTGTGCTTAATGGATTGCCACCTCTTCTGTGCTTAATGGATTGCCACCTATGTGGTAACTTGGGGTTACCTTGTTTTTACCAAAGGGTATGACTACACATTTTTGGCGTTTAACCTAAGGCCATGGCTCTGGCACCAGTTATCCGTTTCTATGAGACCTCTCTGAAGGATATCTGTGTCTGATGGATTTTCAACTATGGCGCCCAGTTTGCAGTCATCTGCAAACTTTGTCAGCCACAATGCTCCTATGTTTGCCTGCACTTCTGAAAAGTAGATGCCGAACAAGAGGGGGCCCAGGACTGAGCCCTGTGGGACACTGCTTGTGACTGGCTTGGAGTCTGACATGGCACCAGCAACTCTAACCCTGTGGGTTCTGTCCTTGAGCCAGTTTGCAACCCATCAACTTAAATGTAAACCCATACATTACAAGATGGGTTGCAAACTGGCTGAGTGACAGAACCCACAGGGTCAGAGTTGCTGGCGCCATGTCAGACTCAAAGCCTGTCACAAGTGGTGTCCCACAGGGCTCAGTCCTGGGCCCACTCTTGTTTGGCATCTACTTTTCTGAACAAGCAAACACAGGAGGGTTATGGCTGACAGTTTGCAGATAATTGCAAACTGGGTGCCGTAGTTGAAAACGCAGACACAGATATCCTTCAGAAGGGTCTCACAGAAACGGATAACTGGTGCCAGAGCCATGGCCTCAAGTTAAATGCCAAGAAATGCATAGTCATACCCTTCGGGAAAAATAAGGTTATCCCTAGCTACCATATAGGTGTCAATCCCCTGAACATAGAAGAAGTTATTAGGGACCTGGGAACCCAGGTTGACAGTAGCCTTTCATTCGACACTCATTGCTAAAGTAGTTAGGAAGACCTTCTACATTGCCCACCTTATCATGAAGGGATTCACATCTAGTTAAAGGGAAGTCATAGTCCCTATACTCACTCAGACCAATGATAGAGTACAATGCCCCATTCGGAATGTATCTGACCCGACACTTGCAGCAGCTGGAGAGGCCACAAAAGTTACTCACCAAAAGGATAAAGGGTCTCAAAAATCTGTCTTATGCTGCCCGACTGAAAGAACTCCAGTTATATTCAGTTGCATACCGCTTGCTCAGAGGTGACCTATGCCTGACATACAAGGCCATGTCAAACCCAGATTTGATGAACATGCTTCATCTAAAAAAAAAATCTAGATCCCTCAGAGCCACAAGGGCGGGAGACTTAAACAGACACTGTTATTAATAGGATGTGCTGGAGGGATAGATTCATCACCCAAAGACTCCCTATGCTGTGGAACAAAATCCCGGTTTATGTGAGGCAGAGCACCTCGCTGGCCTTGTTCAAGAGGAATCTTGACCAATGGATGGGAGATCGCAGATACACCCCAGGGGTTACCTCAGTGTCACTGCTTGACAGAGGCACAGCTAAATAATGGGCATAGTTTCTCTAAACTAAAGGGATGGCGTAAGCCACAAAACTATGGGCTAGGCTTATAAATGCCCTCGGGCAGATAGCTAGTATGAACTTATGAGCCTATCTTGTGACATATGGGTTTACATTTAAGCTGGTGAGCTTTTCTATGATACCAGAGTGGGGTATTGTGTCGAAAGCTTTTGCAAGGTCAAGGTAGGCTGTGTGAACTGCCTTACCCTCATCAATGGCCTTGGCGACAGTTTCAAAAAAGTTGACCAAGTTCAAGAGGCATGATCTGCCCTTGACAAAGCAGAATTGGGTAGGATCCAATGTCTGTAGGTCCCCTATGTCTTTATTTAGGAGTTCCATCAGATTCCTCTCCATAGCTTTGCAGACCGGGCTTAAGCTTATGGGGCAGTAATTACCAGGGTCCGTAAAAGCACCGCCTTTGTGGAGTGGGACCACAGTTGCCGTACGCCACTCTTTGGGTATGTATCCTGTGGTAAGGCTAAGATTAAACAGCAGCCTTATGTGTGGGCTTAGTTCCTCATTGAGTTTGTGTAGCACAGCCGGGGACACCATCCGGTCCCATTGATGCTGTGTTTTTAGCTTTAGAGAGAGCAGCTCTCACCCGGGCATTTGAGATGCTTGGGAGGCTACACTCTGCTGGGATAGATATTTCTCCTTTTGGGGAGGGAGGGGAGAAATTTTCACTGAACCTGTCTGCCAGTATGTTTGCAATGTCTGTGGGTTCAGTGATTTTTGTATCATTTTGGACTAATTGAGCATATCTGGGAGTTTCCACCCAGATTTCTAACATAGCTAAAGAAGGCCTTATGATTGTCTTTTGAGTCCTTGGCGATTTTTCTCTCAAAGTTGGCCTTCGATGATTTTATGAGTGATGTGAGTTTACTAGTATTTATCAGAAACGTCTTCCCTTTTAGGGATTTTGCTCCATCTTGTAGTACCTTTCTCCTCTTGTTGTAAAGTTTATGGCTGGGGTCCTCCATAGACCTCCATAGATCGGGCGCTTGCCTTAGGTGGAAAGGGTCTTGATTTTATTTGGGATTGCTTGATCCATGCAATCCTGGAGGTGCTCGTAGAAAGCATTTGTAAGGGATTCAGCAGCGTGGGTTGTGGTTTCCAATGGCTCAGGGGCCTTGAAGGATACCACACCAGTCTTAAGTGTGAAGTTGGCTTTTTGAGAAGTTCTTCACTGTGGTCTTTTTTGTTGGGGGCGGGATGTGGATCTCCAGTGAGATTAGTTTATGTGGTCTGATCTCACCAATGAGGATATACTTCCAGTGTGGAGCATTTTGTCCCCATGTTTGTGATGATCAGGTCTAGTATATTTTCACCTCTTGGGGGAATGGTGACAAGTTGTTCCATAGCATTCGAGTTTATGAACTCCAGGAACCTTTGGGCTAGGGTATTGGGGCTTGAGTAATGTTCCCAGTCTATGTTTGGGTAGTTGAAGTCACCCAATATGATGGTGTTTGGAGACACATTTATACTCTCCAGTGTCTTCAGGAAGGCTGTGTGGGTGGCCTGTAACATGCTACAAACTGTAGAGGAGTTTTGCCTTTGGTTAACTGCACCTGAATGGTCCCCTCCTTTTGTGGTACGGTCCAGGTTTTGGGGCCGGAACGCATGATATGAAGTAAAACCTGGTAGTGCCGGGGTGCTCTCCGAAGCCTTGAACCAGGTTTCAGTCACAGCACAGACATCGATGTTCTCCATACTGAGGAGGGCTTCGAGGGCGTGCATCTTGAGGTGCAGACTTCTGGCATTCAGCAGCATTACCCTTAGTTTTTTTCCATTAATGTTTTCTAGGGCGGTGGGTTTAGAATTTGAGCCTTGTCTACAAAAAGGCACTATGGGGGTGGCAAGAGCCTTTGCCAATATCTGAAAACCCAGGGGTGACAGGTGCAAGCAGTCCCTTGCGAAGCAGTGTGGCTTGTCAAGCATATCATTCCAGGCAGACAGACATTGGTGTGTACTAGGCTAATGGCCCTGGAGCCTTTACAAGCCTAGCCCATAGGATTAGCCTGGCATTGTGCCACCCAACCTTGGTTCCCAGTGCCTCGAGAAAGCCACTGGAGTTATCACAGGGGTGATTTTTATTTCCCCATCCACTTATCAAGACTTCGCTAGAAGTGAGGTGCATATATAAATTAGTACCAGGTTAACTACCTTTGCAGGCCATTCCAAGCCTAGCCCACTCCATGTGAGAATCAAACCCTGCACCTTGTACCTACAAGGTGAACACATTAACCACTATGCCAGCCTCCCACTGATGACATTTTATTTTAGACCACTTCTTGGAAGGCAGACAGATCATGTTTTCCATTACCTCATCTGTCAGGCACACTAGTTGTGCTTCCACCCACTAAAACAAGGTCGGGTGGCACAATTTCAGGGTAATCCTATGGGCCAGATTTGTAAAGGCTCCAGGGTCATTAGCCCAGTACACACCTTTGAACCTATTTGAACAGGCGAGCAAAAACTGAAGGCAATGCTACTCAAATGCCAGAAGTAAATCTCAAAATGCACTCACTCGAGGCACTCCTTACAATGGAGAGCATAAATATCTGTGCAGTGAGACCTGGTTCAACACTCTAGGGAGCTCCCCTGCATTACCAGGCTACAACTCGTACCACACATTTCAGCAATCTAACCTGGGCCACCAAAGGCAGAGGTGTCCATATTCATTAAGGATATGGACACCCCCGGGCTAGTTGCGCAGCATAATGCATCCAAGGTTATCCAAGTGCAACTAATTCTGGGAAAAACTGGAATCCAAATTGTAGCTTGCTACAGATCCACACCATGCCCCAGGACTCCCAATCCTCTTGATATACTGGAAAATATTAGGGTTCAACCAAACACCCTAATAATGGGAGATTTCAACTACCCCACAATTAACTGGGAAAAGTACTCTTGTACCATCTCCTTCACAACACATACTGGAATTCATAAATTCCAATACCCTGATCAACTTATCCACACCCCCACCAGGAGGAGCAATATCCTAGACAGTCATTACCCCACACCGGAAGTAAACTCCGCAGTCAGATCTGACTACAAGCTAATCACCCTAGATATCCACATCCCACCCCCACCCACCATTAAGGAAACATTTCTCCAAAGCCAACTTGATGCTTCTTAAGACAGAAGTGGCTAACTTCATACGACACCCATGCAGATGGGCAATACAGTTACGACTGCTGAATCCTACAGAAATGCACTCCAAGCACTTGCATGAATGCATGAACTGGGCTATCCCAAACTGAACCAAGATGCTATCCTCCAAATAAAGCCAATCTGGTGGTCCCCTGCCATAGGGGCCAAGGGTACTAGCTGCTAGAAGGGTCTGGGGGGGGTGAATACTGCACATGGCTGGGCTAATATATGCCTGCGGGCAGACAGCCCAGTACCAACCTATGAACCTATAAAACTCTACAGCACCAACCTATGAACCTATAAAACTCTACAGCAAAAGGAAGAAACTGTTGCAAAGGAGTAAAATCCCATGAGTGGAGGAGCCCCCTGGTCAGCCTCAGTAAGAAGCTGAGATCCCTTACAAGATCCTCCAAAGCTAGCTATGAAAACAAACAAAATAGCCACTGATGGCAAAGCATTGTATAGCCATTACCCCCTAAAGGGCCCATATCTATGCGTTTTACATGAACTTCAGAACAAACTGACTCCCCACTTAAGCACCATGTTCAGTCTCATGTCAGGCTTTGCGCCCACTGAATGATGCACAGCAACAGTTATCCCACTCAAAAGGAGAGCCACCACTGATCCTGAGCCTGGTCTGCAAGGCCATGGAACATATCATGGAACTCAAGACATTGGTAACCTCCAAACTCTGGACCCAACCCAGTTCAGGTTTGTGAAAGGCAGATCATGCCTTCTGAACTGACTGAGGAAGTCATGTCACCAAAGCCAAAGAGGGCAAGGGGGTTCACATAACCTATCTTGACCTTGCCAAGGCTTTCAACACAATCCCACATTCTGAAATTATAGCTAAACTCACTAAACTAGGTATAAAATCACTACATCACAAGATGGGTTGCCAACTGGCTCACTAACAGAACCCAGACTGTAAAAGTTGGATTCCAAATCTGACTTCAAACCAGTAGTGACAAGTGGAGTACCACAGGGCTCAATCATGGGACCTCTCCTGTTTGGTATCAACTTCCCTGAAGTACAAGCTAACACAGAAGACCTCTGGCTAAAAGTTTGCTGATCACTACAAACTTGGAGCCATAGTAGAGTCAGCAAATGATGTGAACATCCCACAGAAGGGCCTCACAGAGAGGCCTGGTGTCAAGAGACATGGCATCAAGCTCAAAGCCAAAAAGTGCATAATCCTCCCCTTTGGTAAAAACTCTGTAGTCATGAACTACCACACAAATGGCAGTCTACTTAATGCCAAATGTGTAATGAGACCTTGGGGCCCAGGAGGACAGTAGTCTCTCCTTTGATAATCACATTGTCATAGTAGTCAGGAAATCCTGTGGCACACCTCATCACAACAGTTCTCATGCAGAAAAAAAAAGGTCATTGCTCCCCTCTACTCAGCACTCAGACCCATTCCAGACTACAATGCCCCACTGGAATTGTACTTCACAAGACATCTGCAGCAGCTGGAAAGGCCACAAAAGTACCTCAGAGGATTACTGGCCTCACACCCTACACCAGGCTCAAAATTCCAGCTTTACTCTAGCATATCACCTACTCAGAGGAGTATCTCTGCCCAACATACAAAGCTAGGTTAAACCTAGAGCTGTTGGACATGCTACACCTAAAAAATCCCAATCTCTGAGCTACACGCTCTAGGTGCAAACCTTGTCACCACAATAAATGGGACATGCTGGAGGGATAGATTCCTGTCAGAGACTTCCTATACTCTCGGAACAAGCTACCCATCTATGTCAAGCAAAATTCCTCATTAACACTCAAGAAAAATCTTGAGTGAATGGGAAATAGGAAATACACCCCAGGGATCACTCATGTGGCTCTGCTCAGCAGGGGAACAGGAAATTAACTTTCTTGGGTGGTGTAAGCCAGGGAACCTTGGTGGCTAGGGCTTACTTAGGTCCTTGGGCTGATTGCCTAGTACCTACCTATGAACATACTGCAGCTCTTTCTAAAAAGAGAAACTGTGACAAGTACTGTGCAATGTGCTTGTACACATTATCCAATAGCAGTTTGCAAGTGGAGATGCACATGTGTAGGCCTAGAACAGAAGACTGTTCAAAAAACACCTTAGACTAGTAAAAGGTACTATGCATAACCAACTCTCGTGACAGCATATACAGCTGCCACTCGCCCTTCTACTTCTCTTTCTTCAACAAGTTTACTTTCCTCTTGGTACGCTATACAAACTAGTAAAATATTTCAGCTATGCAACTACTACACTATGTATACAATATGTAATTAGACCTAAACACACTGGTCATGGCCCTGTACTAAACAGGCCTCTACCTGAATATGCTCTACCTTCCCTTTTCTCATCCTTTAATACAAGACTTCTATGCTCTGGCATCTCATTTCCTTACCTCTCATTTAAGATTTAACTCATTACTACTACTACTGATTATGCTGCCTCGTACATAGTGTACTGTACTGGAAATGGCATCAGCCTGTATACCTCCTTTTTTCTTTGCCATTAAGTTATGTACTTTACTTTCACATTGAACTAGCCTGTAGGCCTCCTTTTAGCATGAAGGAAAATACCTACATGTTATTTTGAAACTGCAGTTTAGTATTGATTGGGTGTATATATATTACTGTATTTTTTCTTCTTATATTTGTTTGTAATTTTAATGTTCTGTATGTCTTGGAGCTCATCTCCCTGGGCCTCTAATAAAAATGGACATCTATCCAGTTAGAGTAGCCCGGTCAACAAATGTAAAATAAATGTATCTATTTCTATGCATTTCACTTTCCAAAGTTTAATGCATGTAATGTGTGGTACTGATGAATATTATGTGGGGCACTAACGCAGTAATCTGCGATACTGATGAATGTATTTCTGTATGTATTCAATAGGTACAATTTCTATTTTCTGTTGCGCTTCTCTGGCCTCTGCTGAAAGTATTTTTAGCCCAGTCGGACAAACCGAGTCAATTATGGGTAATCTCCAAGTGTAGTACCTCACACACTGTTCTGCGCAGCTTTGGGCGTGTAGTGGGCATGACATACATGATTGGCAAGGTACTACACTTGAAGATTACCCAAGTAAAACATGTCAACACAAGACAAAAGCATTAAAAAAACACAGCTAGGGTAGTAGCCACCTTTTCAAGTGCCTAAAGTGGGGCAGATTTGTAATACCATTGATTGTTTTCAGTGAATTATCCAAGCATTTATGTTTGCCATTGTTTGTGATTGGGTATAAGGGGAGGTGTGCACGACTCAAACTATTTTAAAAAAAGTGTATTCACAGTTTAAACGAATTTTCTCTAAAGAAGCCTGTTGGAATTTATGGGTGAAAGCACTTGGTACCTTCGTTGTGTTCTGTATTATTCTGTGGTTTCCATTAAAGCATTTTGTGTTTTGGAACTCCGGTCAACATTATGGTTTGGGGCACATTTGTACCCCCCCTTTTTTTTTTTTTTTTACTTACAATGAGCGCAAAGGGGCTTCAAACCAAGTTACCCAGGCACTGTATTCCTATATCAAAAATGACTACAACTAAAATATAACACTTCGACTCAAGGAGCAATTTTCAGTAGGTGATCATTCAACTCCTTTAGCTATAAGCCTGCACTAAATTGAGCACTGATGTTTATATAGCAAAGGCCCTTGCATTTTAAGACATACTATACTCCTCAGAAACGGGGGCAGTAATGTTTTTGTAACTAAATATTATAGCAAACTACTTGCATGGTAAACATAAGACATGCACAACCGCAATTACTAATTTGTGAACGTTAGGGGCATGGTCCATTACTCGAACACCACATAATATAATAAAACCCAACACGTTAAGCATCTAAAAATATAAACACACGGTACATTTTCTTTATTACCAATTTACCGTCCGAGTTTAACCTGTTCATATTTTTACGTTAACATAAGAATCAGTTGGGAATGACAGCTCACCAAGCTTACAAGCTTAGATGTCAATAAGGTGCCACAAAAGCTAAAAGAATGGGTAAAGTAACGGTATGGTTACTTCTGTAAAATGCTTATGGTTTCCCTGAATTAAATTAACGCTACGATGCAAGAAACGTTGTATAGCATGGAGCAAAATAAATATTCAGGCGGGCTTGGGCTGGAGGCGTGTTCAGGGCGGGATTTGCTACTGCGCATCCTGCGAGGTGCTACACTTGGAAATTACCCAATTGTGTAGTTGAGTGCTTTCGTCCTTTGTTAACTAGTACAAGAAAGTGTTTACACTTTACCAGTAAAAAAGAGACTTTAGCACATGAAGCCTGTTATAACTGCTCCTTAGCTTTCAATCAAATGGTGGGCTGTGTTGACATCGCTCATAGGCGGGGTTTGGGAATGGCTTGCTACTGCGCATCGGATGGGTTAATACACCAATGTCGTCAGAGCTAAAATTTGAGTCAAAATCGGGGAAATTTGAGAAGCTTGGGGAAGCGTCCAAAGTGATCTGGCGATAGTTTATTTCACTAGCTCACCGGGTGCGCAGTAGCAAGTATCGCCGAAAACAATAGTACTTCTGTAAGTGCTTGAAGGTGCGCCTACTAATTCATATTAGTATTGTAAAAGGTACATCTTCAAGCACTTACACAAGTGGGACTTACAAACTCAAATTGAGTCACCTGTAATTCTTATTTAACTCCGTTAAAGTATTGTACTCGATATGTTTTCTTAAACATTTTCTCAAGTTATGCTTTAAAGGGAATCTACTTAAGTTTGAAACGTTTTGACTTGCAACAACTTAACCGTGACGTCGAACACCGCGGGCGGGTTTGAGCGGTGCTTGCTACTGCGCATTCGGGGAGCCAGTGAAGTAACACCGGCATGTCACTTTGGCCACTAAGCATCTCAAATTTCCCCGATTTTGACTCATTTTAGCTCTGTTCCTCAAACTCTCCTAAAAACTACTAACTTTTTTTTGGGGGGGGGGTGACTTGACAAGTTACAAGAGCCGAATGAGTCGACGACCACGCTGCCGAACTGGAAGTCATCCCAAGCCTAGTTCTCAGTTTCCGCCCAATATAATAGGATTGCTAGTCAATAACCAGGACCGCACTTAATGACGCGGCAAAATTAGAGACTAGATAGGAATGCTAATACTTTAGTAAGTGCCCCCAATTTGTCACGGATTCAGAGGTTGACGTTTACAATTTCCAATTTAATAAAGTTAGACTACAGCTTCTGCGTCAGTTCTCACCATGCAAACTTACAGTACCCGACAGTGGGTGATTTTTGCGTATTTATTACAAGTCTGAGGATTACACCCGCATGCGAATTTGATACCTGCTACTCTTCCGGTACTCCCGCCAGTTTCGCGTGCGAATCATTGACCGCACGCACAAAGCTGAGAACTAAGCGCGAGGTACTACACAGAATGGCGGATTTGCATTAGCGTACATTTTTTTTGCGGTACACAAAGTCTAAAACTGAAAAGGAAACATTACTTGGCGACTTCTAACTGCCGGCAGAAGCCATTTTATGAGCTGGCCAAAAAAATAGGTGGCAAAGATACGTACATTTGAGAGGTATGAATTACAATACTAACATTAACTTCCAAATTCGGAACCTTTTAACTAGGGCTTCCCAGTACCCGAGATTATACACCTTTTATGATTATAATCTTGGAGAGAAGGAAACAACGCTTAGCAAGTCTATCCAATGAAAGGTGGATAACAGAACACAAAAGCGCACTATAGTTGCGTACAAAACATTAAATCTTCACAAGAGCGACCCATAATTACACTCGGTAGCTTTTACAGTTTCTTTCAGATAGGAATAATATGACCATCCCGCATGCACGGGTGTAACAATTATAAAATATCAGTAAACTCAGCCCTTTAATCGTACACCAGCAGAAAGTTCCACGTGAGCCTCACCGTTCCAAATATACCGCAACTTACAAACAAGTAATACAATGCGCCCACTACAGCAGAGAAACGAAATGACTATTTGCGAAACCTCTTAGAATGCTTGCGCATAAATGCTTAGCTCTACAAAGCAATTTCTATAGCTGGACCCAGCCAGAAAACACTAAGTTAAAGTACCTTCAGGATTTAAGCGAACCGACTCCGGGACCAAATGGTCTGATAGAATTAGAGCAGGGCAACCAACAACGACGCGATATATAAACCCGGATTTCGAAGTACTAAACATTACATCAATGGCTTTCTTTCGGCGGTCCATCATGTGGGGCAAAATATGCAGAATCTATAGCTATCAAATAGTACTACACAAACATCTCAACACAATAAATACACAAATTCCTACCATTTCAGAGTAAGCAAGTCAAATTTTCCTTTATATACAACGAGGCCTTATCCAGCCAACTGGGCCTCGTTAAAAATTAGCACAAATCACCCACGAGCTTTTTTCTTAATAAACAAAGTAATTTCCACTACCAAATTTAAGCACTTTTAATTCTAGTTTTCATTAACCCGTTTAATAAACAAGTTCTACTTACCTCATTGTGCTGGTCTTGCAAAGAAACGAAGTACGAAAAAGAAGCCGACCACGCTGGATGATACTCGACTTATGTCTAAGGGCCTCGTTAACACGTTACTTTTCTACTGGTTACATTGGGCCAAAATTCAACAAATCAGTGCATGTGTGAGCAGCTAACCTCTACTGTTATTGGGTGTGTGTAAAAGCATCCAATCACAGGAACTGATATTGCCCGCCTCCCTTATCCCGCGAAGCTGAGTTTGTACTGAAATGATGTATTTTAATATCTGTGGTTTTTGACTAAATAACAGAAACAAACATGTAATTAAAAGTATTATTGTTTGGACAGTGTGTTACTTGAGGTAACAAATATTTAATCTGTTATGTATACTGAACTATGAACTAACTTTTCTATGGGATAAATAGATTAATTACAACAAAATTTTTCGTTAGCAGAGTGGCGCAGCGGAAGCGTGCTGGGCCCATAACCCAGAGGTCGATGGATCGAAACCATCCTCTGCTAGCTGATTATTTTTATTTTATTTAATTTTTTTATATTTGTTGATGTCATTAGTCTGTCTGGGCAGAAATTGTTTTAGGGAGGAAAGCCCCAGTAAACAATATTACACGTTATAATGTAAAAATAAGATACAAGCATTTTATTATAAAAGAGAAGTTACAACTTTATATATAACGAGCAGTAGACATTGATATAGTTAATGTTACTTACGGAAGTATGCAAACAAATCAGCAAGTACAGAAACTATTGAAAAAGCAGTAGCATGTACAGGGTACTGTGTGATCAGACTTTGAGGTAGAAGCTTACATGACAGCATTTAGTGAAAGGTTAGGAAAGGGTTTGAGCAACTCGTTGAAGCGAAGGAAGAGGACCAAAGTCTTTAAAATTAAGTATATTATACGTTCTGATGGTTAGTGTTGTGTGAGTGAATTCTTAGAGAGGAAGATAGAACAGTGGATATAAAAAGTTTACACACCCCTGTTAAAATGTCAGTTTTTTGTGATTAAAAAATGAGACCACAATAAATCATGTCAAAACTTTTCCCACATTTAATGTGATCTATAACCTGTACAATTCAATTGAAAAACAAATCTGGGCGATATTGAAGTGTATTAACCCACCAGTTAGTTCGCGCAGGAATGGGCATGGCTGCCCTGATTGACATGCCGGAGGGCGGCGATTAACAACAGTAATTTTCCGTGACTGACATGGAAAGCGCACTGTAATTCCGTGTCATATAATTAAATGTTTAACAGACAAGCAAATATTTTTTTTTTATGTCAGACATATGATGATATATAATGAAGATTTTGAATGTTTTACTTTTATTGTGATGCAACTCTGGGCACAATTACCAGTGACACCTAATTTGGAGACTCCTTATACTCTACGTTCATCTCCAAAATGGGCATTCATTATTTATTCCAGTACTGCCTAAGCAAAATTGTAAATCTGGTATCTCGACTATTTGTACAGTCTGAATATTCCTTTTGTTAAAATTTGTAATTTGATTTCTGCCTTAAGGAGCTTTCCTCTCCGGACCTTTACTGACAAGGGTTACTTCTAGTGCCCAGTCAGACAGTCATGGTAAATAAATGATAATAAATATATAAATAAATAATAAATCAATTTTATGAGGGCCAGATTGTGCATTCAATGTTTATTCTTTTCAGACTGTTATAGATAGATAATGCAACTTCCACTGTTCTGCATTTAGTAAATTGTAGTGTAAATTCTCATTTTTTTTTTGCATCATCATCATCATCATCATAATTATTGTCATCATCATCATCATCATCCCACTGCTGCTCTCTCCTACTTTTTTGACAGTTGTACCCAAAAGTGGCAATGATGGTAAGAGCAAACCAAGACTAAAACCAAGCAAAAGAACTTTGTACAAATCCAAAAAGGGCCAACAGTATAAAGTGTGTAGTTGAAAATTTAGTGCTTTCGTAAGTAGTACAAGAAATTGTTTACACTTTACATTTTACCAGTAAAAAAGACTAATGAGATGGAGCTTTAATCTGTAATTCCTCCTTTGCGTTTTTTTTAATTTTTATTTTTTTAATTTATGTAGTCAAGTATGAGTCGGTGAGACCTCAAGGACTTTAGCACATGAAGCCTGTCTGTCATAACTGCTCCTTAGCTTTCAATCAAATGGTGGGCGGTGTACTGACATCGCTGTCACAGGCGGGGTTTGGGCGTGGCTTGCTACTGCGCATCGGGTGGGTTAATACACTTCAATATTGCCCAAATCTGTTAGGGGAAAATATAAAAAATAAAAAAAACATACAATAAGCTTTTTGCATGTTCTCCTTAAAATGGAGAACATTGACATCTGTGCAGTGACAGAGACCTGGTTCAAAGCTCCAGAGAGCACCCCTGCATTACCAGGCTTCAATTCATACCACACCTTTCGGCCACTTAACCCAGAAAGAAGCACTAAAGGCGGAGGCGTGTCCATATTCATTAAGGATATCCACACCTCCAGGCTAGTTGCACAGCATAATGCATCTGAGATTATCCAAGTGCAACTAACTCTGGGCAAGACCGCAATCCAGATTGTAGCTTGCTACAGACCCCCACCATGCCCCAGGATTCACACTCCTCATTTCTTGATACACTGGAAAGTATTAGGATACAACCCAACACCCTAATAATGGGCGATTTAAACTACCCCACCATTAACTGGGAAAGCTACTCATGTACCAACTCTTTTGCAAAACGTTTTCTAGAATTCATAAATTCCAACGCCTTGGATCAACTTATTCACACTCCCACCAGGGTCAGCAATATCCTAGACCTGGTCATTACCAACATGGGAAACCGGTGTTCCACACCAGAGGTCAATTCCTCGTTGGTCAGATCCGACCACAAGCTAATCAGCCTAGACATCCACATTCCACCCCACCCCCAATTAGGGAAACCATCGCAAAAAACTTCTCCAAAGCCAACTTCACAGTTCTTAAGACAGAAGTGGCAAACTTCATGACACCCATGCAGATGAACAGTAGAAGTATGACTGCCGAATCCTACACAAATGCACTTTATAAGCACTTACACGAGTGCATGGATCATGCTATCCCTAATAGAACCAAGATGTTATCCTCCAAAAAAAGGAAGCCAAACTGGTGGTCCTCTGCCATAAACAAACTCTACAACAGAAGAAAGAAACTGTTGCAAAAAAGAGTTAAATCCCATGACTGGAGGAACTCCCTGGTCAACCTCAGTAAGAAGCTGAGATCCCTCATAAAATCCCCCAAAGCTAGTTACGAAAACAAAATTGCCACCGACTCTAAAGACAACCACAAAGCATTCTATAGCTATGTCAAGAACCTAAATGGGAACACTCAGATCTGCTCTGAGTTACAGCACAATAGCACTAAATATACAGAACCAACTGATATTGCCAACATCCAAGCAGATAGGTTCAGTGCTAACTTTACCCCCTCTCTCACCATCTCTATACAGGAAGAATGCAAAATTCCTATAATCATGGCTGCACAGGTAAAAAACACACTCTCCAAAGCCAAGAACACAGCATCCATGGGACCTGACAATATCCTAGGCTGCATTCTACTCGAACTACAGAATGAACTGGCAACCTACCTAAGTACCATGTTCAATCATAGCCTCACCTCAGGCTTTATATCCACTGAATGGCGCACCGTGATGGTTATCCCACTCCACAAAGGGGGAGCCAGAACGAACCCTGGGAACTACCGCCCCATTAGCCTGACGAGCCTGGTCTGCAAGGCTGTGGAACATATCATCATGGAACTCATAAACAAAGACATTGGTAATCTCCAAACTCTGGATCATACCCAGTTTGGATTTGTAAAAGGCAGATCATGTCTCCTAAACCTGATTGACTTCTTTGAAGCAGTCACCAAAGCCATAGATGAGGGTAAAATGGTTCACACAGCTTATCTAGATTTCGCCAAGGCTTTCGACACCATCCCCCACTCTGGAATTATAGATAAGCTCACTAAACTAGGTATAAATCCCTATGTCACAAGATGGGTTGCCAACTGGCTCACGGACAGAACCCACACTGTGAAAGTAGCGGATTCCAAATCCGACATCAGACCAGTGACAAGTGGAGTACCACAGGGTTCAGTCCTGGGTCCTCTCCTGTTTGGTATCTACTTCTCTGAAGTGCAGGCCAACACAGAAGGTCTTTGGCTAACAAAGTTTGCAGATGACTGCAAACTAGGAGCCATAATCGAAACTCCTAACGATGTGGACAAACTACAAAAGGGCCTCATTGAGACAGATACCTGGTGTCAAAGCCATGGCCTGAAGGTCAATGCCAAAAAATGCATTGTCATCCCCTTTGGTAAAAACTCTGTACCCATGAACTACCACATAGCTGGTAGTCTACTTAATGCCGAAAATGTGATAAGAGACCTTGTGACACAAGTGGACAGTAGTCTCTCCTTTGATAATCACATTGCCACAGTGGTCAGGAAATCTTTTTACGTGGCTCATCTCATCACAAAAGGATTCTCATCCAGAAAAAAAAAGGTCATTGTTCCCCTCTACTCATCACTCATTAGACCCATTATAGAGTACAATGCCCCTTTTGGTATGTACCTCACAAGACATCTACAACAACTGGAAAGACCACAGAAATACCTCACAAAGAGGATTATTGGCCTCAAACAGATGCCCTATGCAGACCGTCTCAAAAAATTACAGCTTTACTCCATCGCATATCACCTACTCGGGCGATCTCTGCCTAACATACAAAGCTATGTCAAACCCAGAGCTGTTGGACATGCTCCACTTAAAGAAATCCCAATCCCTCTGAGCTAAACACTCTAGGGACCTAAACCTTGTCACCACAATAAACAGAACATGCTGGAGGGATAGATTCCTGTCCCAGAGACTTCCCATACTCTGGAACAGACTACCTATCTATATCAAACAGAGCTCCTGATTAGCACTCTTCAAGAAAAATCTTGATGATTGGATGGGAAATTCACCCCGGGAATCACTTCTGTGGCTCTGCTCGACAGGGGCACAGGAAAATAATTTTCTTGGGTGGCGAAAACCAGGGTACATTTTTTGCCTAGGCTTGTATGGGCCCTAGGGCTGTTAGCCTAGTACCTACCTATGAACCTAAGTGTGAAGCACCTTTTGATTTAATTACGACATTCAGTCTTGGATACACACCTGCCTTCAATTAAAGAGACTCTGATTAACCCCAAATAAAGTTCAGCACTCTTAGTAAGATTTTCTTGACATTTACTTAGTTGCCTGCTACAGGAAAAGCCATAGTTCACAGAGAGCTTACAAAGCATCAAAGGGATCTCATTGTTGAAAGGTATCAGTCAGGAGAAGGGTACAAAAAAATTTCCACAGCATTGGATATACCATGGAACACAGTGAAGACAGTCATCAAAAAGTGGAGAAGATATGGGACAACAGTGACGTTGCAAAGAACTGGACATCCCTCCAAAATTGATGCCAAGACGAAAACTGGTCAGGGAGGCTGCCAAGAGACCTACAGCAACACTGAAGGAGTTGCAGGAATTTCTGGCAAGTACTGGTTGTTGACTACATGTGACAACAATCTCCCATATTCTCCATATGTCTGGGCTTTGGGGTAAGGCTGCAAGACTGAAGCCTTTTCTTACACAGAAAAGCATCCAGGCCTGTCTAAAATTTGCAAAACAATACATCAAATCTCCCAAAGCATGTGGGAAAATGTGTTATGGTCTGATGAGATCAAGGTTGAACTTTTTGGCCACAATTCCAAAAAAAGTACGTTTGGCACAAAAGAACACTTTGCATTACCAAAAGAACATCATCCCTATGGCGAAGCATGGTGGTGGCAGTATCATGCTTTGGGGTTGCTTTTCTTCAGTTGGAACTAGGGATTTAGTCAAGGTCGAGGGAATTATGAACAGTTCCAAATTCCAATCACTTTTGGCCCAAAACCTTCAGGCGTCTGCTAGAAAGCTGAAGATGAAGAGGAATTTCACCTTTCATCATGACAATGACCCAAGCATACATCCAAATCAACAAAAGAATGGCTTCACCAGAATAAATTAAAGTTTTGGAATGGCCCAGACAGAATCCAGACCTAAATCTAATAGAAAGTCTGTGGGGTGGCCTGAAGAGGGCTGTGCACAAGAGATGCCCTCGCAATCTGACAGATTTGGAGCCCTTTTGCAAGGACGAGTGGGCTAATATTGCCAAGTCAAAATGTGCCATACTGATAGACTCCTACCCAAGAAGACTGAGTACTGTAATTAAATCAAAAGGTGGTTCAACAAAGTATTAGTTTAAGAGTCTGCACACTTATGCAACCAGCTTGCTGTACATTTTTTATACTTTTCCCCCTAACAGATTTGTTTGTTTTTCAATTAAATTGTACAGGTTATAGGCCACATTAAAGGTGGGAACATTTTTTATATGATTTATTGTGGTCTCATTTTTATATATATAAAAAAAAAAAAAACTGGCATTTTAACAGGGGTGTGTACACTTTTTCTATCCACTGTATATGTTAGGTTTGTTTAAGAGTCAGGGAGGGCCAGGGTAGTGGGGGGGGGGGGTTGTGTTGGGTCTAACATGAGCAGGTCCTAGATTTAAGTAGGCAGTGTTTTAAAGATTTTTTTGAAGCATGCTGTGCTAGCGGGATAGTGGCAGTTTGTTCTATGAATTAGCAACTGAGCGACTGTAGAGAAGTTTACCTATTTTTTCTGGCTTGTAGGTTTCAAGGAGGTGTTGATCAAAGCTATAAAAGGTACATACGATTGGGTGTGTAAGGAGAGATAACACTTGAGAGAGCTGGGCAAGAGGTGGAATTATTGAGAATGGAGCGAGTAATGTGCAGCTGAGGTAGAAGGAGTTGGTAGAATTCAAGCAATTGGAGGTTTTGTAAAGATCATATAACATTACTAGGCTAATGGCCCTTGGGCCCTTACAAGCCTAGCTAAGTTATACCTTTATTTCCACGATCAGCACCTAATGCCCATGTCCAAGAGGGACCCAAGCGGAACAGTGAATTTATGTTTACCCATCCAGTCATCCAGATTGCATTTGAAGAAGGCCAGTGAGGTGTTCTGTTTGACATGAAGTGGGAGTCTGCTCCAAAGGTGTGGTAACCTCTGGGAAACAAATCTGTCCTTCCAGCAAGTTCTATTAATGTCACATACCAGGTTAAAGTCTTTAGAGCAAGTAACCCATGTACCATTTGACTTGCAGATATGCAGCATTTCCAATAAAGCAGGGTCAGAGATCGCCTTATATGCAAGGCAGAGATCACCTCTGGGTAGTCTGTATGAAACAGAATAAAGTGACCGTGATTTCAGACAATCCACATAGGACAGATGCTGAAGACCTTGAATTTCCCTTGTGAGGAATCTTTGTGGTTTCTTCATTTGTTGCAGGGTTTGAAAAGGTACATACCAAAAGGGGCATTGTACTCAGTTATTGGCCTGATGAGGGAAGAGTAGAGGGAGGTTATAACATCTTTTTTTCTGGAAGCAATGCCCTTATGAGATGAGCAATATAGAATGCCCTTTTTACCACTGTGGAGACATGGTGATCAAAGGTAAGATTGCTGTCAACCTGTGTACCCAGATCTCTCACCACTGAGTGCATACTTAGTGTGCTGATATTGATGTGGTAGTTAACAGGAACATTGCTTTTACCAAAAGGGATGATGCATTTTTTTGCATGACTTTGACACCAATGGAACACCACTGGTTACAGGTCTGCTGTTGGAGGTGGATTCCCCTATTTCATCACCAATCCTTCGCATCCAGGCCACCATCTTTTTGAACTATTACCATCGGCCAGGCATTATAGATTAATACGCACCAAAACAAGAAGATCTAAGAACACTTTTTTCCCCACAGGCCATCAAGTTCATAAATGGTTAACTCAGCTTATTAGGCTGGGGTACTCTTATTCCCAAGCCTCTGAGGATTCTGCAGTATTGTTTATATATTGTTAATACTTGTTTCTTTCAGAGTTTATTTCAATAGTTCTTGCACTGAGTTGCACTTTGCACCTGGTATGTATATGTATATTTACGTTTTTGTCTTGTTCTTAATAGTTGCATGTACTATGTCATTTGTCTTGTTCTTAATAGTTGTACGTATGTCATTTATGTAATTCATACTTGGAGAGTCACTGAAACCGGAGTCAAATTCCTTGTATGCATGCATACTTGGCCAATAAATGTGATTCTGATTTTGACTATATGTGTTCTATCAGTGAGACAGTTAGTGATTCGTCTAACGATATACTGGTTGATACCTAGCTGGGTGAGTGTGCCAATGATGCCTGAGTGGGGGGATAGCGTTAAAAGCCTTGGCTTAGTCTAGGTAGGTTGTATGCACAGATTCCCCCTCATCCAGGGCCTTGGAGACTGTCTCAAAGACATCCACCAGGTTTAACAGACATGATCTCCCTTTGACAAATCCAAACTGAGTAGGATCAAGTGTTTGGAGATTACCTATATCTTTGCTGATGATTTTCTCCATGGGCTTGCTGATAAGGCTAGTCAGGCTAATAGGGCTATAGTTCCCAGGGTCAGTGGAAGCACCACCTTTGTTTAAGGGAATAACGGTGGCCATTTTCCATTCAGCTCAGATGAAGCCGATGCTTAGACTATGATTGATTGAAGAGTACCAGTGGTGTTGCTAATTCTTGTTGGAGCCCATGTAGGACACAGCCTGGGATGTTATCAGGTCCCATAGATACTGTGTTTTTGGCCTGGTCATTTCCAACCTGATCTTTAGAGATACAAGGTAGGGGATAGATGGTAGGGATGTTGCGGGGTACATGTGGCAGGGACAGAGGAGTGAAGTTTTCTCAGAACCTCTCGGGCAACAGGTTAGCTATGTGCACAGGCTCAGTGTATGTGGTATCATTGACTACCAGTTAGGCACAAATCTGGGCCTTTCATTTTAGGTTATGGATGTAAATAAAGAATGCCTTATAGCTGTCCTTAGTTGAGGAAGCTAATCTGGATTTTTAGTTTGCTTTGGAGGACTTCACAAGAAGTCTTATTTGCTTGTTTAGTCTGATGAGGGAATGTTTCCAGTTTAGGGCTCACTGCCTCTTACTCTTAGACAGCAATTTCTTCCTGTTGTTATAAAGCCTGCTAATGGCAGTTGTCCACCAGGCAGGTTTGCTCTTCCCCTGAGGAGCTTGTGTTGGTCATATCAGGTACAGCCGATTCAATGCAGTTATACAAGTGTTTATCTAAAGCACTGGTGTAGAACCCTGCATACTTGCTAATTCCATCGGGGAGTGCAGTGAAGCTATTTATACCATCCTGTAAGAGGTTATAGTCTGAAGTTTTTTTAGTTTAATTGCTGCTGGGGGGGGGGGGGGGGGCAGGTGTGATAGTTACTTTAAGCGAGACTGATTTGTGACCAGATCTCATCAGAGAAGACCTCACAATGGGGGTGCTACAGAGGCCCCCCCCCATATTGGTAAAGACCAGATCCAGGATGTTGGTACCCCTTATGGGGGTGTCAACCAGCTGGTCCAGGGCATTGCAGTTAATAAAGTCAAGGATTCTTTGGGCAATGGGCAAGTGAGCTTGAGTGCGAGTAATTTACCCAGTCAATGGATGAGTAGTTAAATTTGCCCAAAACCATGTTGTTCGGATGTATCTTGATAGACTCAAGTAGATCCAAATAGGCAGAGTGGGTGTCCTGATTCATGGAGGGGGTCCTGTAGCTGACAATGACTGGAATAGGTGTCCTAACAACAGTTAATTGCACCTGAAGTGTCTTCAGAGAATCATACTGTTTATCCAATCTGGATCCTAGCGTTTAGCAATATAACCTTGAGGTTGTTTTTAAATGGAATTTTTACATCGGGAATTTTGTCCGTGAGACACCACCTAAAAAGGCATTATGGGGGTGGCAAGAACCTCAGGCTGTAGCTGAAATCCCAGGGGTGACAGATGAAGACCATCTCTGGCAAAGCATCGAGGTCTGCCGATCATGTCATCCCAGGCTGACAGATACTGGATCCCCTTAGAATGACACCAGAAACTAAGCCAATTATTGAAGTCAATCGTTTTCTGTTTTCAGTGAGGCATCATCCTAGGTAAAGGTAAAATGCTACTTAAGGCTAGAGACACACCTGCCTGAGACATAATCTGAGAGCTCAGTCATGTCTCTCTCTTAATATAGTCCAGAGAGGTACACTAGGCAGTGATGTGAGTGATAGGGTAGGTTAGCAGCAAAGCTAGAAATTTTGTTATATGTGAGTTCAAGCTTGGACCTGAGATTGGATTGTAGGTTAGTTAGGATTGGGGCAGCATAAAACAGGGTAGGTAGTAGATAGGCTTGTGACAAGGTGAGCTTTGAGTCTTTTGGTCTTTTGTGAGAAATTTTCTGTTTCTGTACAGCAGCCCTAGTGTTTGGTGTTTTTTTTTTTTTTTGATGGATTGTTGAATGTGGAGGTCAAATTTTAGTTGATCACCTGTAATTGTTGTAGATCAGAATATGTATGCCTCTTTAAGAGCTATTCCTTTCTATGGGCAAGTGCGTATAAGTACTGAGCACGTGCAAGCAAAAGTGCCATTTTGTAATGAGCAGCCAAGGTGTAAGCATGCATGTGTGGACTAGTCAGTCAGTTAGTTTGTTTAAGTTTAATGTTACCGTTCTCCATCCTGATGTATTTGTCTGTAATAAACTACTTAAATGAATGCCCAGCCTCTTCACCTTATTGAATATACACAAGATGATCATCATAGTGTCAGAATGGGATCCAGAGTAAAAGTTCTTCAAGACCATGAGTCAGGCAGGTACAGTTGGAGGAATATACAGGAGTAGATCATCCCTGCTCAAATGACTTTCAAACAGGTCAGAAAGACAAATCCAGGTACTAAAACGCAGTTAAATGATTTTTTACTCAACAAATATAAAACAAAGCATTAAAACTGTTCAAAACAACTTTCTAATTAAACAAAATGTTCAAAATTATGATATATTGATAAGAATATTCAAAATGCTTACAAAAGTGCTTGAAATAAATTCAGAATTGCATAAAATGTAAAAAAAAAAAGAGAGAAAACAACAGTATTTTTTTCTGTGCTTCTTTTTTGTGTTAGCTCAAGCTGTATGAGATATCCGAAGTATGCAAAGTGTTTGCATGTTTGTGCAGTACTACAGTACAGTTTTTCATAGAATACTGTAATTTCAAAGAGTTTATGGTGCAGTTGAATATTTTTTGAGTACCTGGTGTGTGTTTATACATAATTACAAAGGCATTTTGTTGGCATGGCAGAGGGATTTTGCAGACTTGCTCCACTTGTATTTGATAGTAAATGTTGAAAACTGGAGAGTTTTTGAGCAAGAGTATATTTTCATACAGGCTGCTTTTTCTGGCAAAGATGCATGTACAAAGGCATTTATTCTGCTTAATTTAGCTGGTTCAAAAGCCATTGAAAGGGAGCATTCATTTGTGTATGCCCCAGCTGTGTATGCAGGGGAGGGGGAAAACCTCCATATAATGGTACCGACTGAAACCCAGGAAGACCCTGAGTGCTTAAAACATAAATTTAGAGAAATGCGTAGCCTCCAAATGAATATTACAATTGGAAAGAACATATTTTACACAAGAGATCAAAGGCCTGGTGAAACCTTTGCAGCATATATAACTGACTTGAGAAACAAGGCAAAAACACACAGATTTGGTGATTTAAGAGACGAGTTGATAAAGACAGGCTTGTGTGTGATATTAAAGGTGATGCAGTGAGAATGATTTTGCTTCAAGACAGTGATTTAACTTTGAATTAGGCCATAGAGATTTGTCAAATATATGAGCTCACAGAAAAGCACACAAATATGCTTACAAATGAGAAATGCATGCCTCCAGGGCCTTCTAGTGTGAATGTTGATAGTATGCAGCACATGGTTAAAAGATACAAGCCTAAGGGTGCAGCCACATCCTGGGCCTCCTTAACAGAACCTGTGGCTGCTTTAGTGAAACCTAGAACCCTTCTAGCAAATTCCAGGGCAGCTCCAGTAAAATCCAGAGGATGCTCAGTGAAGCACAGGGGTGAGTCAGCAAAATCAAAGAATGTGCCGCCACCTAGCTTCATAGTCAACTTTCATAATTGTGAAGGCAGTCATGAGCCCAAAAGAGAAAAGTGCTTAGCTTTTGGTCAGCAGTGCCACACATGTAAAAAGTGGAATAATTTCAAAAGACTTTGTAAATCAAATGAGGCTCATTCTTTTATTAAAATAGATCATTCAAAGAGGCAAATTGATCAACTAGAAAGCTGCAACCCTCGTTTTTAATGTTGATGATGTGTCAGTGTTTGGTGAAACAGTCAATGCAGTAGATTTCTGGGCAAAGAATGAAGTATTTTGTACTGTTCTGATTAATGAGAGACCTGTAGAGCTCAAAGTTGATACTCATTCAAAGTGCAATGTTATATTAGCAGACATGTTTGCCAAAGTTAAGTGCTGCTGAGAAGCTTGATCTGGCAAAGTGTGCAAAGCTTGTTGCTTATGGTGGTGAAGAAATTCAAACTGAAGGCTCGGTAGTGCTTCCATGTCACCTTGCTGGGAACAGCTCTGACTTGCAATTTTACATAGTCAAGAGGCATGTACCATCATTATTAGGCCTCAAAGATAGTTTGAAAATGGGGCTACTTTCATTTAATGCAGAAATCCACCATGTAAGTTTGAATGATAATAGTTCAAATTTTGAACAAACTATGTTTTTCTGACTATGCTGATCTTTTTGAAGACAAATTAGGCAAACTCCCAGTTGTGTAGTCCATGAAGTTAGACCCTGAAGTAAGCACAGTTATCAGACCAGCAAGAAAAGTTCCAGTAGCCCTGCAGGGCAGAGTCAGAGCTGAGCTAGACAGAATGGTGCATCTAGGTGCAATTTGTCCAGTAGAAGAACCAAATGAATGGGTATCCTCCATGGTGGTAGCCTATAAGAAAAGCTCAGATGATATTAGAATATGTATTGATCCAAGAGACTTGAACAAAGCACTAAAATGACCTCCATCCAATGCATACAGTCAAAGAAGTTGTTGCTCCTATGTCAAATGCCACTGTTTTTAACTGTCTTAGATGCAAAAAGGTTATTTTGGCAAATTTTGCTTGACCATAACTGTTCATTGCCAACTACTTTCAATACACCATTTGGAAGGGACAGATTTTTGAGAATGCCATTTGGGATAAATTCTGCCAGCAAAGGCTTTCAGTGTGCAATGGAGCAAATGTTTTCTGGCTAACTATTATAGTAGATGATATTCCTGCAGGAGGCAATGGTAAAGTCATAAATGTTAGAAATCTCAGGAAAGTTCTGAAACGTGCTCATGAAGTGAATCTTAAGATGAATCATCAGAAATGCAAATTCAAGCTACAAGAAGTTACTTATGTGGGTCATTTGTTTACCAGTGCAGGCTTACGACCAGATCCTTCCAAGCAAGCTGCAATTCTTCAGATGCCAGCTCCAGACAATGGGACCTCCTTACAACATTTGTTTGGTATGTTCAACTATTTGGGCAAGTTCATCCCAGATTTGAGTGTACTTTCAGCACTGCTATAACTTGGTCCTAGTCAGAACAACACCAAAGAGCATTTGATGCCCTGAAACAGAGAATTTATAGTTCACCCACTTTAAGATATTATGATGTTCACAAACCTTTAACTCTTTCTTGTTATGCTTCAAAGTTTGGTCTTTGTGCAGTCATTCTTCAAGAGGGAAGACAGTAGCCTATTAATCCAGAACCTTAACCCACTCTGAAACACAGTATGCGCAGATAGAGAAAGAGGTCTTGGCAATTGTGTTTGCATGTTCGAAGTTCCATGATTATATTTATGGCTGACCTTTTCAAATTGAGACTGACCACCAACCTTTGGTCACTATTTTGAAAAAGCCTATGCACACAGCTCCTGTGAGATTGCAGTGCATGATATTGAAGTTGCAAAAGTACAATTTTCATTTGGTTTACACAAAAGACAATCTTCTTTATCTTGCTGATACTTTATCCAGTTCACCCAGAAAAAACACTGCACAGCATGAAAATGAGAAGATTGATTTTGAAGTCATTGAAGTGAGAAATTTTTCTTCCACACATTTTGATGAGCTTAGAACTCACAAAGCTTCAGATCCAGTTCTCCAGAAGCTCAACCACTTTATCAGTCAAGGATGGCCATCAAAGCAATCTTGTTTACCACCAGATGTGCAACAGTATTTTCCTTACAGAGATGCAATTTTGATGGAAGATGGTATCATCATGAAAGTTCCAAAAGTGATTATTCCAAAATCCTTGCAACAAGAATATATTAAGATCTTGCATCATGGCCACCCAGGAACTGATTGTACCCAAAGAAGGGCAATCGGACTAGTAGTTTGGCCTTCTATGTCAAGAGACATTGAGAAAAAACTTTCAGCTTGTTATGTTTGTAATAGTACTAAACCACATCAACAAAAAGAACCACTTCAGCTAAGCCAGATTCTTGAACTACCTTGGTCAACAGTAGCTTCAGACATTTTCAAATGGAATGGTCATTACTTGGTATTAGTAGACTCTTATTCAGATTGGTTCAAGATTGGCCTACTTCCTAATCTAGCATCCAATACTGTCATTACTAAATTGAAGAGACATTTTTCTGTCGATGGTAGTCTGGACAAAGTCATTTTCTGACAATGGTGCACAGTTTACAAGTCAGCAGTTCAAGAGATTTGCTGAAACATGGGACTTTGTTCATGTTACGAGTAGTCCTCAATAACTACAGTCAAATGAGTTGGTAGAACATCCAGTTCAAAGTGCAAAACAGCTGTTGGATAAGTGTAAATGTGACCATACTGATGTTTTTTCTAAATCTGCTTAATCTTTCTTGTGATGCTTCAAAGTTTGTTCTTTGTGCAGTCATTCTTTAAGAGAGCAGACCAGTAGCCTATGCATTCAGAACCCTAACTGAACAGCCTTAACTCCAGCTCAAAAGCCCTTCTCTGAACTACAATAAGGAGTGCCAGCACTAGCTTTACGTTATAGTCCCTTTGCCCCCTGACCTAGCAAGTCTGAGGCAAATAATACCGAAACAAGTCTAACACAGGGCCAGTCGAGCCGTGAACTCAAAACAGACCTTATCAGGGCTACTTAAATGGAACCTAGCACTTGGTCCCTTCCTATATGTGTCTGTTTGTCTGCACCCTTTATCAGGGCTCGTCAATGCAGGAACAGGTCGAACGAGGGGCCATAAGGACTGTGAAATCCATACAGCCCTTATCAGGGCTACTTCAAAGGAACAAAGCGTTCGGTCCCCCCATATCTGAGTCTATTCACCACAGCACTTACCAGGGTTCAGTGATCCACAGGGCTGAAGGGCCATGGATACCTGACTCTAAAACAGCCCTTATCAAGGCTCCTTCTTTGGATTCACCCATGAGACATCCAAGGTCGATAGTCACAGAGACAAGAGCCATTTTCAGGGTTATTCTTTGCAGTGGGCTCCTTTTCCCTCAGCCCTGGATCTTATACCACACAATAAAGCCCTTATCAGGACTATCCTCTCCCAACAGCCCATTGCCAAGGGCCCACAAAATATGCACCACAGCCCTTCTTAGGGCTAGATCCTTACTCCAGAGCACCATCCAAATCCATGGTTTGGCTGAACTAAGGATTTCAAAAATAACTAAAGGGAAGTCTCTCCAAAGATTTCCAATAGAGCATTAAACATTGTTTTGTTTTATTTTCCACCTACTCCTCATTAGTAGGTCATGCTCTACAAAGTAGAGACCCACTCCTCTGAGCAAATCTGCTTAATCTTAGAAACATACCTCGCAACAATCTTCTTAGTTCACTTGCCCAGAGGTTAATGTCGAGACAAACCAGAACCACACTGTCAATCAGTAAGAATTTGTTAGTTCCAAGTGCTAAAAACAAAAAACAGTAAAAGCTCAACTCCTAAAGAGGTCCTTGTCCCAAAAGTGTTACTATGATAAAAACCAGCAAATCTCTGAATCCATTAAAAGAAGGAGAGATGGTGAGGATGCAGACAGCAAAAGGATTTGACCGAATAGGACTTGTGAAACATTTGTGTGAAGAACCAAGATCATACATTATTGAGTCACACGGCATGGAGTTCAGGCAGAATTGGAAACATTTACTACCAATGTCCAAGCCAGTGTTGCAACATTCTGCTTGTAATAAAGACTCTAAATCTCAGAGTGATTTGTCCAATGTTCCTGTTCTAGAGAACATTTCATTGCCTTTTCCTGTTCCTGAAAGTATCCCTGAAAGTCCTCAAGAAGAGAATTCCCCGGTGACTATCCCTGTTGCTAAACCCAGTTCTAGTTATTACATTACGAGATCAAGTCGTATCTCAAGACCTAATACCAAATACACAGCAACCTGGACGTGATTATTTGTATAATTTGCATGCTCATATGATTGTCATTGTTTATTTGCATGACCAACTAGTCAAAGAGAGAGGATGTAGATCAGAGTGTGTATGTTCCTTTAAGAGTTATTCCAGTCTATGGGCATGTGCATATAAGTACTGAGCACGTGCAAGCAAGAGTGCCATTTTGTAGTGAGAAAGTGAGGTGTAAGCATGCATGTGTGTACTAGTCAGTCATTCAGTTAGTTAGCTCATTTAAGTTTAATGTTACCATTCTCCATCCTGATGTGTTTATGTGTAATAAACTACTTAAGTGAACACCCAGCCTCATCACCTTATTGAATATACACAAGACGAGCTACAATTGTCTCTAGTATCTATCATATAAGGCAGTTCCATACCTCTCAACCTCTTAGCACAAAAAAGAAATCTGGACAAAGCCAAAAATAATGGGGGATAAATCCCCCAGAATAGGGATGAATTTTAACTATTGCTCTTATAAACTTAGAAAGTTGCTAGAATAAAAGTTCTTGTGTTACCATATATTCTCCGAAGGATATGAAGTCTGAAAGTCAAAAAACTGTCATTATTTAGTGAATTCAGTCCTCACAGATTTGCCACAGAATGCAGAAAAAACACAATATTTTTGAGTAGCAGACCAAAAATATGAGGCAAAAATCTGGACATTCTGCTAAAATCTAGACAGTTAAGAGGTATGGGTAATTCTCAAATGAATGTCTCAAAATCTTTCTTTTCAGCCTAGATATTACTACACTATATTACAAGAAGAGCCATAGATCAATGCGACAAGCCCTGGTTAAGGTTTATGTTAAAAATAAGTTATCATACCGCTCAACTTCTTAACATACAAAATATGGACAAAGCCTAAAATAATGGGGGACAAAGACCCAAAAACAGGATAGATTTTAAATATTGCTCTTATAAACCTAGAATGTTGCTAGAGTAACAGGATTTGGGTTAGCATGCATTTTCTGAAAGATCTGAAGTCTGAAACGCAAATGTATGTCATTATAGCATGACTTCAGGCCTCAGTGATTTGCCAGAAAGCACAGATTAATTATGTGTGAAATAGGCCAAAAGTATGAGGCTAAAATCTGGACATTCTGCAAAAGTTTGGACAGTTGAAAGGTAACAAGTTAGTATATCTACCAAAAAATAAGCAGGGCTACTTCTTATTTATAAAAAGTAAAAAGAAAGAGAGGTTCCCATAAATTTTAATCAAACAATAATTAGACACATTGGCATCATGTTCATATAGCCAGATCTAGCAAAAGTCTCCCTTTGACATCTGCCCTGCCAAGGGTCCTGTGGTAGCCATGGAGTACATTCCATGCTGCCAGACTCTGTTACTATTTCACCTGGAATCAAGTATGGGAACAAGAATACTGTGCAGTCACTTGCAGTAGCAATACATTACTGTATATATGTATATATGGATCTACTTCAAAATATCAAGTCCCAGTTTACTGATCATCATAATACCAAAATGAAAATCTCAAAAACGGAAATACCAGATGGCAAAGTTTTTCTCAGGGTAAGTAACCACTTGCCCAACATGCCCTTTTCTCCACTGTAGTGCTATTCCAAAGTTGGTATATATAGTTGGGGGGTGGGGAGCACAACCCCCCACATTGGGAGGTGTAGGGGCATAGCCTCCCAAGTAGGTTTTACTTTCCTTGGTTCATGTTTAGTGTAAGTTTGGGCAAGTGTTTACTTACCCTGAGAAAAAAAACTTTGCCATTCAGTATTTCCATTTTCACAATTTTCATCTCAGTTTAATGATGTTCGGTAAACTGGGACTCAGTTCTGGGGCTAATTATTTTACTAGACCAGTACTTATTCTGTCACTATAATTACCCTACAGCATCCCATTAAGGTCAATGATAAATTTAACCCAGAAGTGTGGGTTCATCCTACTTATTATCATGATGTCTCATTCACGAATATAGTAACAGGAATTGGGTAGCCAGCCCATATCATATTACTATGCAAGGTAAGCATCTGCAATTATTTGCCTTTAATAATCAATTTCACTGTTTTCCTGCAATTTCCAGTTATTTGGCTACAGATTTCAGGGAGAATGAGACATCTGATATTGAGACAGTTTTCTCTTGCAGGTATGTGGCTCTTTTCTTACAGGTATGAGACCTGATAGATCTGTGCACAATGATAACAGTATAAGCTAATCAAAGCACAAAGCAGTCCCATTTGTTTTTAATTTAGTTTTACCATAATTGGTGCAGCAATGCAGTGCCCTTTCCCTAAAGCATTACTGTGGCAGTTTTTTTATGCAGAAATGGCTGTTTGTTTTTTTTTTTTTGGGGGGGGGTTGTGAGTAAAAGCAAAAGACAAAGTGAGTGCAATAAAGTGATCATTGCTGTGGCTTGATGAGAAAGAGGAGAGTGTATCATGTCTGAAAACGATAAGTTGAAATATAATACTGTGGTCATTTTTTTACTTTTTTCACTACCTAACATTAGAGGGGTACATGGAAGGTGACTGCCTTTTTGAGGAATGCAAGGAGAAGGCAGGGCATGTATAAAAATACAAGACAGTTATGTGGTCTGGCTAAGCTAAGAAAGTGCATGTGTCTGTGAGCAACAAGTTGAAATTCATTACTGTGGCCACTATGCTATACCTTTCAATTTCTTCACAATCACACATCAGGAATGTGCACAGAAAGTGGATAGTTTGTTTTGAAAGACAATCTGTGGGTGAAAGCAAAGGAAAATTACATGACTGGTGCACAATAATTTATATGACTAGTTTGGGGTTACACATGTCCAAAGAGCAAAGGGCTGTAATAAATTAGTGTGCCCATTGTTTCTTTCACTTTCCTCACAATCAATCATCAGATGTGTACACTAAAGTTGAATGTCTTTTTGTGTGTATGAGTGAGAAACATGCTGTACTTGAACATAAAGGGTCAATAAATGATCATTGTTGTCAAAACGTATATGGTTTGTTGGGGGGTAAGTGTATGTGTCTAAAAGCAGTAAGTTGAAATATGTTACTGTGGCTGTTATATTTTCTGTTTTCTTCACAGTGAGACAGCAGAAGTATATAGTATGAGTATCATTATGGAGAACAGATTATGAAGGAAAGCAAAGGGTAGTTAACAGGATCATTTCTTTATGATTGTTGATATAGTTTGCAGGGGGAGACAGTATCTGTCAAAGAGTAATGCTCAAGTTTGGAATGATAGACAATTTGCTCTACAAAAGGTAACATGAGGTGCTCAAACTGGGTACTAATGTGATGAATCTACAAATTTTGTTTATTGTTATCTGGATTAATTTAAGGCTACAATAGACAAGCACTTTGTTTTCCACCACACTGCTTTTACATGTATTTGTTCTATAATATTAACTGGGTAATATGACTGCTATTCCACCTTTTCTGTATAAAGCGTAGTCTATGAAATTAGTATAACTTCACTCTAAAATGATTGTTGTAGAGAAATGCATTCAATGTGAAAATAATGTCACTTGAATGTGAAATGTGAGCTTCATGTGTATCTGCCTCTTGGTCAGAGTCATGGCAGAGAATGGTCCTTACATGAGTTCAAAGTCAGATAAAGAAATAGGTTCATAGGTAGATACTAGCATGCAGTCCAGGAGAACATTAAAGGGACACTATCTCATAACTAAAATCACATTTCTGCCTTGGCCCGAAGCTGAAAACAATGCCACCCACTTAGTTTATCACCTCCCTGTTTGTGTGGCATCAGTAATGATTTGCTAATAATCCCACCCACTACATTGTTTCTTTAAAAAGGTGCACAAACCTGTATCCCAGTCCTGTTTTACTTCCCTGTGGGATAAGACACGCAGAACTTGGGTTCCCTGCTTCACATAGTTCTCTGGACTTGTTTCTATGTGTTTTTTTAATTTGTTTTTTTTTTGGGACAAAAACAAAATTAATGGCTGGGCAAAGCCCCAAAAATAGGGACACATTTTTAAATATTGCTCTTCGAAACTTAGATAGTTGCTAGAATACATGGTAAACCAAAAGGAGCAAAACTAAGAAAATACAAAGCTAAATGGACGACCAGGAAAGTAAAAGTAAAATCTTATTGAGCACTTTTGTCAATTTTTAACTATGACTTCTTCAGAATAAAATCAAGTTACACACTGAGTCTTATATAACCAGTGCAATAAATCAATTAAAAAGACTATAAAAAGTGCATCCACTTTTAAAGATACAGGCTCCCTTAATGCATTTTACTAGCAAGTCATGTAAATTTTGACCATAGGTATTATATCTCTTTGTAACTATATTTTCATAACCAAGAACAAATAAAATCAATAACATTCTTGTCATGGTTGTAAAAAACATGGAATATTTAAATGCAGAAGTCTGCTTTTAATTTTAATAAGCTGCTAAGTGAAACCATATCATTGAGCCCTGGGCTAGTGGTGGCATTGACCCTCAGTTGCCATAATAGTTCTTTATACTCCAATAAATGGTCAATAGGGCCGCCCCTTCTGTCTATGATGATCTGTTCAAGAACTATAAACTTGAAATAGTGACCTGGGTGAAGGTTGATATGTTTGGCTAATGCATTTGTAATATTACATTTATCTGTATCATAAATATGTTGATAAATGCGGGTTCTAAAAGCATTTTTGTTTTTTCCAATATAGAAGTACATACAGGTCTGACAAATGTTGGCATAAATGACTTTTTTGCTGCCACAATTATATTTCTGAAATAATCTAATCCATCCATAAACTTTGATTAAAACCCTGTCTCCCTCTAATATGTGCTTACACTGTGTGCACTGCCTGCATTTAGTCATTTTTCCCAGTCTACCAGTGGTACTTCTACATGGATTTCTTTCAAGGATATTCTTGATGCTGGTGTCCTTTCTGTAAACCACTATGGGGGCTTCACCAACCTTCTGACCTATGCTTTCATCACTGTTGAGGATGAACCAGTTTTTGAAAACAATGTCCCGAATCAGTGGGAACTGTGGGGTGTCTGAGGATGAGCCCATTGTGACCACCACTGGCCCAGGGCTCAATGATATGATTTCACTTAGCAGCTTTTTAAAATTAAAAGTAGACTTCTGCATTTAAATATTCCATGTTTTTTTTTACAACCATGACAAGAATGTATTGATTTTATTTGTTCTTGGTTATGAAAATATAGTTACAAAGAGATATAATACCTATGATAAAAATTTACATGACTTGCTAGTAAAATGCATTAAGGGAGCCTGTACCTTTAAAAGTGGATGTACTTAATTGATTTATTGCACTAGTTATATAAGACTCAGTGTGTAACTTGATTTTATTCTGAAGAAGTCATCGTTAAAAATTGACGAAAGCGCTCAATAAAATTTTACTTTTACTTTCTTGGTCGTAGCATTGTTGCCTCACAGCAAGAGGTTTTCCCGTTCGATTCTCGGCTGGAGTGCGGGGAGTGCCTTCTGTGTGGAGTCTGCATGTCCTCCCCGTGGTAGATGGGCATTCGAAAGACATGTGTAAATGGGCGTGCCTTAGTTGAAGGTTGGACGTCGAGCTGGCACCTCGGCATTCATGAAAATCTACCGCCAATCATTAGACCGGAGTTCCGCTGTGGCGACCCCTAACCAGGAAAAGCTGAAAGACAAACAACAACTTTCCTGGTCGTCCAGTTTGCTTTGTATTTTCATAGTTGCTAGAATAAAAAGGTCTGGTGTTATACATTTTCCGAAGGATATGTAGTCTGAAACTCAAATGTCATTATTTAGTAAATTCGATCCTTACTATTTACCACAAAAAAAAAATCAGAAAACCACAAATTTTATGAGGAACAGATTCAAAATGTGAGACAAAAATATTGACAGTTGAGAGGCGTGACATCAATCTTTTCTGAGCCAATCTCAGTGCTTACACAGTGAGACTAAGATGCTCCAGGGATGATTTTTTTTTTTTGTATAAATTGTATAAAAGGTTTCTCCTGCCTGTGACACTAGTTTAGCAAGGGTAAGTGGAGAGGGATAAATGCAATTACCCGAACACAATCTTTATTTTATGCAATACAGGCTTTTAAAAGCTGGTATTACATTTGCGGTCTAACCTGAGCACTGTTGTGATCCGTGTGTGGTCTACTCTAAACTGTAGCAGCTGCTAGTTACATTATAGCAAGTAGTTTGCTACAGTTTACAAGTAAAAAAAATGTTTTTTTTTTTTTTAAGTAGAACCCGAGCGCTGTAACGCTCTGTGCAGGCAGACTATAAACTGCAGCAACTGTTTGCTGTTGTTTAGATTCATAGATTACAACCCCAAATATTGTTGTTCAGTTTCTATCCAAAAGTGGAGATGTGTGTGCCATTCAGTAATATTAATGTGACAGTGTGGCTTGGGTGGGTGACAAGAGGAAAATACAAATCACCTGATCATGATCTTTCTTTAATGATATACTTGCTTTTAAAAGCCGGTATTAAATTTGCGGTCAAATCTGAGTGCTGTTGCACTCTCTGTGTGCTCTAAACTGTAGTATCTGCAAGCAGTTTTCTACAGTCTTAACAATGAATAGCCTGTATGACACCGAGAATTGTGGCAACACTTTGAGAACGTCTGCAGAGTTTTTTTTTTTTTTTTTTTTTTTTTTTACTGAGAAAGAATTGTGACCACTGTAGTTCTGACAAGTGTTTGGACAGGTACAAAATGAGCATTATATTCAGTGGTCTCAGAATGAATATGATTCAGAAATTTGGGGCACATTTTTAGGAATCACACATCATGGCACTCTGCTATCATTTGTAGCCCTAAACAGTGTGATCCCTCATTGGCAAGAACTGTGTCTAGTAACTTTAGTGTTTGCATTTTAATGTTGATGTATTTCCATATTCTGCCTCTGCAAGTTTTCTGTAGTTGCTTATCTTCTAAAAACATACTAGTTCATGCACTATGTTGTTCGTAAATGTATGTTTGTGGTTATATGTATGTGGGCATAAGTATTTATGTATAGATGCATGCAGGTGTGTATATAATAAGGTTCCTAATTATATACTTGTTTGTATGACATGGATTAAAAATGGTCCAAGGACCAACCCAGTTAACAAATGTTTACAATTCTGAATTATTATTATTATTATTTTTTTTTTTTAAAGAAAATGTTTGGATAGTATCTCAGTAGTCTGAGTAACAAGGTTTCTTTAGCATTCCCACTTGTACAAACCTCACTTATTTTATAATTGCTGGTTTTGCATATTTACTGGATGTTTGTTTGTAATGGATTATGAAATGTGTTTTGGTGGTTTCTCCAAAACTCCTGTTCACATCTCCTAAGTGGGGATGCAGCTTGGTGCTTAGAACAGCCCAGGAACTGTTGGTCCTTTGCTTGGCTTACTGTCAACATTTCTGTATACTCTGAGAAAGGGGGACTGACTGATACCTGTCTTAGGAGAACATTGCCTTTTTCTTCTGAGTGCACGTTTAAAGACTTCCATTATGGTAACTGCCTGAAATCGTCATATATCTCGTATTTTTACTTCTACTCTGCTGTAGTGGGGAAAAGCTGCAATCGACAAGACCCCACAAGAAGCATCCAACAGTCATAGCCCAGCTAAGCCTTTTAACAAGGGTATTTCTTATTTTTTACAGACATTTACCATTTGTAAGAGAGATTCCAGTGAGGACTAGGGTACATTTTTGAGTTGAAAAGTTTTCTACACAATGTTTCTGTATGTCTTCTTTTGATAGGACATAGTTTGGACTCTTCTTTCAGGTAATAGTTAGCATCGCTAAAACTGTTGAAAGGAATGGTTTAACTCATTTTTTTCTTCATCTCATGATTAGTGCCCTTCTGTCAAGATTGTGTTTACACACACACTAGTATCTGTCATGTTCACCCTCTCTTAATGACGATGTTAGTTCATGTTTTAGATTGTTTAGAAGACAGCCTGGAATGCCATCTGGTCCCATAGAGGCTGTGTTTTTTGACTTAGAGAAGTCTTTAATGACCTGCTCTTTGGACATGTAGGGTGGGGGAAGTTGGGGCAAGGTTTGTGATAAGTTTGGAGGGGATAAAGGAGTGAAATTTTCACAAAATCTGTCCTCTAGCAGATTTACTGTTGCTGTGGGATCAGTGCGTATTATACTGTCAGTCACTAGCTTGGCACACTCCTGGGTCATAGGATCATAGGAGGTTACTAGGCTATTGGCCCTGAGGCCCTTATAAGCCTAGCAAAGAGTTTAGCCCATGTTTAGACAAATCAGCACCTGATATCCCAGTCCAGCAGGGACATGATAACAAAGCTGGTGATTCTCTTTTCGCTAACACCGTAGGTAAAGTCTGGAATCAACTTCCTGCTGCATTATCTACCATTAATTCTACTTTTCTTTTCAAGAAACATCTTAAAAAACATCTGAAAGCACACTGGCTTTGTCCATGTACTAACCCCCATTGATATCTTTTCTCTTCCATTCTTTAATCTTAACTCTATTCCTACACCTGTATCCACTGCCTTCAACTCTACTCTTACTCTCCTATAATGAGAATAAGATACATTTATTATTCCCTTTATCTAATAATTGCTCATAACTTTCTAGTGTGATTTTGTAAAAAAAAAAAAAAAAAAAATTAATTTTGCTTATTTTACATTTTCTGTATAGAAATGCTTAGTTCAATTTATTTAGTATTGCCTAGTTTTAATTCTGTAGAATTGATTAGTTTAACTTTGTCAATTTCCTGTTTGGAGCTTTTCTCCCCGGGCCTCTACTGAAAATGGACATATATCCAGCTAGACTAGCCCGGTCAACAAATGTAAAATAAATAAATAAATAAATTCCAGGGGTATATTTTCTGTTTCCCATCCAGTTATTCAGGTTGCACTTAAAAAGGGGTAAAGAGGTACTCTGCTTGATATGGAGAGGAAGTCCATTCCATAGATGGGGAAGTCTCTGGGACACAAATCTGTCCCATCAACAAGTCTTGTTGATGTCACAGACCATGTTGAGGCCGTGTGTGCGGGTTACTCGAGTGGAGCTTGACTTGCGGATATGCAGTAGTCCCATCAAGGTGGGGTCCATGATCGCCTCGTATGCCAGACAGAGATCACCTCTGAAGAGTCTGTATGAAACTGAGAGAGGGATAGGGCTTTTAGCCTATCTGTGTATGGTGGATGTTTGAGGCCCTAGATTCTCCTGGTGAGGTACCTCTGTGGTTTCTCCAGCTGCTGTATGTGCTTTGCAAAGTACATGCCGAAAGGGGCATTGTACTCAATAATGGGCCTTATAAGGGAAGAATACGGGGATGTTATGACCTCCTTGTCCCTGGATGAGATACCCTTACTTATGAGGTGGGGCATGTAGAAGGCTTTCCGTACAACGGAAGCAACATGGTGGTCAAACGTCAGGTTATTATCAACCTGGGTACCCAAATCCCTCAAGATGGACTGCATGCTTAGGACATTGCTATTAATGTAATAATTTGTGGGATTTCACTCTTCCCCAAAGGGGATGATGATGCATTTTTTGGTATTCAGCTTGAGGCCATGTTTCTGGCACCAGTCATTTGTCTGAGTGAGGCCCCCTTGGAGGATGTCCACATCACTAGGGGAATTGTTGATAGCACCCAGCTTCCAGTCATCTGCAGACCTGGTCAGCCATACCCCAATGGTTTTGGCCTGCACCTCAGAAAAGTATATCCCAAACAACAGAGGCCCCAAGACCAAACCATGGGGTACGCCGCTTATTATGGTTCTACTGCTTGAGGTGGCTTCCCTATTTTGACTAGGTGGGTTCTATCAGTGAGCCAGTTTGCTACCCATTTGATAACATATGGATTGATGCCCTGTCAGGTATTCCTGATTCCATGCGTCTATATAAATGCTTGTATAGTGCTTTGGTGTAGTTTTGGATATTGGTGCCAGCTCCTACAGAGGGGGAGGGAGCTGTGAAGCTGTTTATAACATCCCTTGGGAGGCTGTAATCAGCTTAGGAGAAGTTCTTATTTCTGATCCTAGCTAAAGGGGGATTGGGGGGAGAAGTTGATTTCGAAAGTGACCACTTTATGGTCAGATCTTACCAGGGAGGATGATACTATGGGGGATACTGTAGTGGTTACTCATGTTGGTTAATACGAAGTCCAAGATATTATCACCTCTTGTGGGGATATCAACTAGCTGTTCCAAGGCATTTGCACTGACAAAACAAAGGAATCTCTGGGCATTTGTGTTCTGGCATGAGTAGTTCTTCCATTCTATGTCTGGGAGGTTAATGTCACCCAAAATCAGGGTAAATCATTGAATTTATATAGATTCAAACAGGTCCAAATAGGTGGAATGGGCATCTTGAGTCAGATTTGGGGGCTAGTAGCTAGCTATGATTTGAATAGGGGTCTTGTCAATGGTTAACTGCACCTGGAGTGTCTCCTATGTGTCATACTGTTTGACCAGCCTGGAGGTGTGTATGTCTTTAATGTATATTGAAACTCCACCTCCTTTGGCTTTACTGCCCACAGTTTGGGGTCTGAATATTTGATAGGATGAGTAACCAGGTAAGGCTGGGGTGCTCTCCATGCCTTTGAACCAGGTTTCTGTGACTGCACAGATGTCAGCATTTTCCAGGGTTAGGAATGCTTGCAATGAGTGTAGTTTCATGTTTAGACTCCTAGCATTTAGCAGCATGACCTTTAATTTGTGTTTTGTTTAAATTTTTATGTTAGTAGTTTTAACTCATCACTTTTCCTAAAAAAGGCACTATAGGGGAGGCAAGACCCTTTGCCAGAAGTCTGAAGCCCAGGTGAGAAAGATGCAGGCCATCCCTAGCAAAACATCATGGTTTGGAGTCTGACACAGCGCCAGCAACTCTAACCCTGTGGGTTCTCCTCCTAAGCCAGTGCAACCCATCTTCTTTGTGATATGGGTTTGTATTTTTAAGGTTTTTTTTTTTCTGCCGAAAAGGGTATTGTGGTCGAGTTTTCGAAGGTTTCAAGGTAGGCTGTAGGTCAACCTTCTTTGTCATCAATGGCCTTGGTGACTGACTATTATGAAGTCAAGAAGTTTCACCAAAGAAGATCAAGTTGCTTGACAAAGCCAAACTCGGGTCCACTAAAAGGGTCCAATGTCTGCAAGTCCCCTATATCTTTGTTCCTCCATAGTCCATAGCTTTGACACACCATCCGGTCCCATTGATGCCTGTGTTTTTAGTTTTAGAGAGAGTCACTTTGCGCATTTGAGATGTCCGGGAGGCTACACTGGCTGGGATAGGGGATCCTTCTCTAGGGGGAGGGGGGGAGAGTTTTGGCTGCTGAACCCGTCTGCCAGTATGTTGGCAATGTCTGTGTCTGTGGGTTTTTTGATTTTTGTTTGAATATGAGTGAGCATGCAGGTTCCTTTCCACCCAGGTTCCCAACATAGCTGAAAAAAGGCCTTGATTGTCCTTTTTTGATCCATGGCAATTTCTCTCTCAAAGCCTTAGTTGATTTTATTTTTTATGAGTGTTAAAACTTTTTATGAATGATGAATGTTTTTTCATTCTTTATTCTATTGTTCTAATAGCTTTCTCCTCTTCTGCCAAGTTAGTTTGTGGCTGGGGTCCACCAGACTGGATTTCTTTGCCTTTGTGGAAAAAGAGTCTTTTTTTATTTGGGATTTGATGATCCAAGTCCTGAGGTGTTCATAGAAGGCATTTGTAAGGGCTAAGAGGGCTTGAGTTGTTTCCGAGTTTGCTTTAGAGTTCTTCACTATGGTGTTTTTTGTGTGGGGGGGGGGCGGGATGTGGATTTGGATTAGAGATTGATTTATGATCAGATCTCCAATGAGGGGGATATACCCGGTATAGCATTTTTTTTGTCCATGTTTGTGACACAATGAGATCTAGTATATCCTCTCTCTCCTCTGGAAATTATGAACTCCATATGTTCAAGTTAAATTTGAATAACCGCTGAACAAGGGCGTAAAAAGTTAGGGCTTGAGTAATGTCCAGTCAGTCTATATTCGGTAGTTGAAGTCACCCAATATGATGTTGTGTCATTTTGTGTTGGGGTACCCTGTCTTCAGGAGTGCTGTGTGGCGGTTCTGAGCATGCTACCCAACCTGGAGGTGTGGAGTATCCTTTATGAATATGGATACACCCCCTCCTTTTGTGGAGTGGTCCTTTGGGGGGGCGGAAACGTGTATGAAATGAACCTAATAGTGGTGTGCTGCTCTCAGGGCCTTGAACCAGGTTTCAGTTACAGCAGACACATCGATGTTCTCCATACTGAGAAGGGGCAAAAGAAAGCATTTTGAGAAGGCATTTGATTCTTGGAGCAGCATTACAGCATTTTTTCTTTTTTTTTTTTTTTTGTTTGGTTTGTGGTTTGAGCCTAAAATCCAAAAAAAAAACTATGCGCACCTGTTCCTAGCCAACATCCTTCACCATATCCGGATCCATGGTGAAAGGTGTGAAGCAGCTGCCGCGCTTGCGCGCGATGTCAGGCAGCAGATCACAGGCAGACAGACACTGACACTTTGAATGAGCCTCTTGTTACAGCCATTAATCAAATCTATAAAGCTGATCATCTTGTGGTGTCATTTTCTGGTGATAAGGGTTAGGGTAAGGGTACTGCTCAGGGTTAGGTTCATCAGAGAGACCTCTCATTTGTCTCAGCATGTCTTCCAGGGAGTCTTTCATGCACCGCAGGCTCACCGCTCAAGGACGGACACTGCCTATGTGTGATAATTGTGTGTGCTTGGTGGTTGTGGCTTGTGGCAGTGGTTATAGCGGGCAGCCTGTGAGAGCCTCCTAGTTCAACCTCTGGGTTCAGCTTCCCTCCTTGTTCAGCCTGGGAGTGGTACTGATGGTATTTGGTGTTGTAAGTAATGTTAAGGTTGTATGTTTTGTATTTGGCTTGTGGCTGCTTATGTTGCACACTGCTTTTGTGGTTTGTGTGTTGGTTTTGGTTGTTTCAATGTGATACAAGTAACTAAATGCAAAAACGAAAAACAGTAACTTTCTTTCAAGTGAAACAAGGATAAGTACAGTAAGTAATGCAGATATATCCTAGGTGATCACAGAGCTGAGAGGAGTTGCGTAGGTGAATTAGCTTCCAGGGGGAAAAATAAAGCAAAAAACACACAGTATATAAACAAAGCTAGATAGAGTAGGCCTGGATCTGGTCTATAATAGAGCAAACAACAACAAAACTTTCCAGTAAGATAATATCAAGTTCAAATATTCAGGCAAACCTTAACCATAACCAGAAAATTTCAGCTCAGAAGGGCAGAGTCCAGCCTCTTTCTCCCACAAGAGTGCAGTCCACCTTCTTAATGTAAAATAAAATAACTGGCCTGAAGCCCAAAAAACCAGAACTAACACTCACACTTGGGGCTATTGATTATATCTGCCCAGGCTGTCGGGTACTGGCTTTCCCTGGAATGATACCAGAAACTAAGCCAATTGTTAAAGTCAATCATTTTCTGTTTGTATTGAGGCATCATTATGGGTGATGGCAGAATGCTGCTTAAGGCTAGGGACATACCTGCCTGGGACACATAATCAGCAAGTTCAATCATGTCTCTCTTCATATAGTCCAGAGAGGTACATCTCAAGTCATTCATGCCAGCATGGACTATGACAGAGTCATAAAAGTACCTGTTGTTGAGAGACTGAGTGCGTATGTGATATGGCAGATTCTGGCACCTGACAAACAACTAACTGTGACTTTCTCCTTATCCAGCCTTGTGAGAGGCACAACTATATCATCTACTGGTAGGCCCTTGGACCAGTGTGGATTGCCCTCTGGAGGGGGGAGAATTTTATCTAGTCTCCAGGAGATAGATTCAGTGGTATCAGGATTCTTCCAGGCATGCTGCATGATGAGCTGCACCAGGTCATCTGCAGCCGGGGTCATCCAGGAAATATAGGGCCGCGCACAGAAAGCCTGCAAGAATACAGACTCCTCAGAGAAAGGGGTGGTGGACTTCCAGTCACCCTCCTGCTTCAAAACTTCCTGGGGTGACAGTAAGGACCCTTCCTCCTCATCATAGTTAGTATCTTCAGTGAGGGATTCCTTGGGGGAATCTACGTGCTTCCTCTTGCATGATCTTTTGCATGGTACTTCCTCGATGGGTCTATCTGAGGAGGACTCTGCCAAGTGGGTACCTTGTGGAAGGTTGCCTTGAGGTTCCCATACCTGGTGTCCATGAGTAGTGGGCTGGGACAGCTGTGGCTCAGAGAAAAGAAATATATGGGTATCCTGCACCGAAGGAATCAGCTGGGAGCCTACAGAGGCAAGTTCTCTCTCCATCTCCTGGAAAGCAGGTCTGCCCAAAGAGGGTTGGGAGCCTGGAACCGAGAAGGACAACCTCAGGACCAGGGTCATACCCTGCTCTGACGAACCCACTCCCAAGGAAGGAGCCACAAGAGGAGTCGGTTCTGTCAAAGCAATTGGTACTGTTGCAGATGGCACCATAGAAGAAAGAGGTGCCTTGCTAGAGAACATGGTGCCAGCAGACCAGTCTCAATCTCAGGGTTGGATCGGCTCTGGGAGAGTCAATGTCTAAAGGGTAGGCTCCGGTTCCATGGTAGGATCTATCAATGGAGCCGAAGAAGCTGGAACCGGGGTTGGTGTCAGTGTCAAAGGCTCTGATACCTCCAGGGAGATCAAAAGAGGAAGGTATGGTGGTGGAGAGTGTGGAGAGAAGTCCTTGGCTCCAGGTGGGAGGGAGGATTTGAAAGGTGTTGTAAATCCTCTGGCTGCCAGAAGTTGATCCACTACCCTCTCTAGATCCAGTTCCAAAAGGCTCTTGGAGGAGTGGACGGACATCCCCAACAGTGTGTCAGGATGGTCTAAAAATGGACTACATTGTTGTGGAAAATATGGGTCCACTGAAGGAGAATATCAGGTCTGAGGGGTTATTTCACCTTTCTGCACTGAGATCAAAGGACCAATATGATGTATAGGAAGGGGAGAAGTGAACGGAATTGGGAGAACTATTTTTGCTGCTGAAAGGGGAATCGGTGCTAAAGTCATAATCAGTGTTGTGGACAGAGTTTGGAGCAAGGGTGCCGAGGCTGGCATTGCAGCTGGCTGTTGAGATCTTAGAATCGAAGACGGCACCGAGGAAAGCATTCTTGAGGTGCAGGTGCCAAGGTTGTTGGTGCCAATTTAAGGATCTTGGCTTTTGGCTCTAGATTTTGATTTAGTAACATGAGGAGTGGAGGGTAAGGACTTACTCCTCTTTTATGTTCTCTCTTTGGAGAGGCTGAGCCATCCAACTCAGAAATAGCCTCTGCGAAGGGAGATTTTAATAGTCCTTTAAACATAAGCTTGTTTTTCTGTTCCGTTAAGGTGCAGGAACTAAAAGCTTTATAAATGTCACAAGGGGGTTTCACAGACAGATGTGGAACCCCAAGACAGCATACACAAGACATATGATTATCAGCATTAGGCATTTTTTTTGTCACATAGGTCACGACACTTGAAACCGATTGTTCCCTTTTTCTCCGACATAATAACAGTAACATAAACATTTTAAACCAGGAAGGAAAACAGAGAACACACTAACAGAAGAAAGAAATATATGTAATTTTACATATATATATATATATATATATATATATATATATATTTTTTTTTGGTAGAGAGAAAGGAGAAGGGGGATACCAACAATGGTACTGTGAGTTACCTCAGAAGGTAAGGGAGGGCCTATACTAGCGATGGTACAAAGAATACCAACTTGGTAAAAAGAAAAATAGGAAGAGAGACACTCAAGCAAACAGTAAAAAACTATGCGAGAAACAAGGTAACACTAAGTTATGTATAAAATAATTAACAAGAAAGTGAAGAAGAAATTAAACTTTAAAGACTTAGCTAAGAGTTGGCTTGACACGTCTTGATTCAGTATGCAGCAAACAACATCTGGGGTAATATGGAGAGGGGCACTATGGGTAAAGCTTAGCTTGAGAGACTTTTGGCTGGTGCGAGCTTGTTACTACAGTCAACTTGGTTCCAAGGATGGAACTGACACCCATCAGTAAGGAATGAATGAAGATTAACAACATCAGATATATTTTTATTATGACTGTATTATATATAAGTGATTACTCATTTTTTTAGGAGCTACTGCTTATCCCATGAAAGAAACACATGGACAGCACTACATTGTACCTCAATATTGTTTCACAGAGTTAGGTAAATGACCCACTATTTTAGCTGCAAGTTGCCCTTAATTTAACAGCAACATGCATTGTGTGGTAGCAGCTGTGTCAAACAAAGCCAAACCAACTGGGTTTTCATATAGAACATTCTTTATCCTAAGGTATAAGGAAAGGTGGAAAGGTAAAAGAAAAGGATTGTTAAGCTGATGACCAGGGTTTGAATTGCATCAGCCTGTATATGAATGTCATGCATGATAAATAAAATGTTAAATATCCAGAACTTGTTTTAATGGTGAATGTATCAAATGATTTCATAGTGATTTAAAGATGGCGATGATTTTTTTTTCCAGCATTGGGTACATTTGATGAAAGTTACACCAACAAAATTTGGACCTAAAATTCAGTATTACAGTTCTAGTACTAGAGAAAGAAAATTGATATCTGGGTAGTTCTACTACTGATGCCTAAGCCACTGGTGGAATCAGGATTTGTATTGCTGTGCATATTTTCATTGTCTGTGGTTTTATAGAAGAGAAAATGTCACCAAAACTAGTGATATATGTAAGTTCATTATTAAATCTACAAGAGCCAATCCAAGTAAATGGGACACTATTTGTCAGTTAAAATGGCTAAATACAAAACATTTGGTCAAAGTGCAAAATCCCTTCACTCCACATTAAAGGAAGGTTTTCTTTCAGTTTTCTCCATGACAGTTTTACTACTTTTTTTGTATAACCGTCAAAATTGATGCAGCACATTTTGTTTGTATTTAGCATTGATGGAGGTACATCATAATACACTGTACACTTATAATCTACATAAATAACATAACTTCTTATTTTGTTACAATGATTATAAGATAAAGAACGTAGGATCAAAACAAAAAGGTATGATACAATGAGTATTAGATAGTGAACATTCTCCCACCGGTGCATCCTTTCCTTATCACAGGCCATTTATGTTGTAAGAAAAAAAATCTGTATAAGGCCATTGACTTCACAATATGGCAGAAGTTGCTAGTCCAAGAATACAGATGAGTCTGGAAGATTTTTTTTTTTAAAGGAAAGGCCTGTCATGACTTTAGCAGATGGTTCCAAGATAGTAGTTTAGGTCTGGAGCTTTAATAGTATCTGGAGATTTCCTGGTAGTAGGGAACAAAATTCATTTTGTCAAAAGGATTTTGAGATCTATTTGTGTGAGACTTTTGGTTTATTCATCCCAAAATGATTAATTGGAATAGAGTGATTGCTTAATTACCTGATTACATCATACCGTATTTTTTATTTAACTAATTTTAATTAATGTGCTCAGATTACTTGAAGACATATGCAAAAGTGGTAGAACAGTTGTCCCAAGGTTGATAATTAAATATTACCCCAATGAGAATAACTGGGATCATACCATAGATAATTTGAATGGACCCATGCATGGGATAAAGCATTTAGGAGCTGCATCTGCCCATTTGTAGTGCATGGGGAAGTTCTGGGGTAAATGTTCTGTTTCCCATCCATATACCTTGGTCGCACTTGAAAATGGACAAGGTGGAACTTTGTTTTATGTGGATGGGGAGTCTGTTCCACATCAGTGTATCCTCTGCGAAATATACATGTCCCTCCAAACTGTTCTATTAATGTTGCAGAAGAGGTTTAAATGCCTAGGCAAAGCATTTATGATGACATCTGACTTGGTGATGTGCAGCAGATCCTTTAGTAATAGATCAGAGGATACCTTCTATGCCAGACACAGGTCACATCTTTGGAGTCTGCAGGATACTGACTATACTGACAGGGATTTCAGTCGGTCCATGTCCTGTTGTTTAGGTCTTATATTTTTCAGTAAGGTATCTTTGTGTGAGCTCCAGTTGTTGCATGTGTCTGAACACATATATGCCAAAGGGGATATTATGTGCAACGACTGTCCCAGTCAAGGCTGAGTAAAGGGGGTCAAAGACCCTAGATCTAGACACAGTCCCTTTGTTTATAGTTTGTGCAATATAGAAAGACTTTCTTACAACAATAGACACTTGTTGGTCAAAATTTAAGTCACTGTCCACATAAGTTCCCAAATCCTGAGAAACTGGGTCAAGTTTTAAGTGTGTGTTGTCAGTGTGGTAGTTCCTAGGGGTACTTGACTTCCCAAAAGATACAGTAATGGATTTTTGGGTATTTAGTTTTAGACCATGATTTTGACACCAGTTATTTGAGACAAGCCTCCCTGCAGGATGACCAAATCATTTGAGGATTCAGTGACTGCTCCTAGCTTGCAGTCATCTGCAAACCTAGTTGTCATCATCCACTTTTCTCATTACTATTAGTATTATTCTCATTGTTATTATTATTATGGTATTTAAAATGGTATTTAAAACCAGTTTGTAGAATAAAATAAAATAAAATACTTTTTATTTTATTTCATTTTATTTTATTCTACAAATTGATTTTAAATACCATTTTAAATCAGTTGAAGTTTAAGTGTATATTTTGTTTCCATCATCATACATACATTTTTTCTTATTTTTATTTATTTTTTTTCTGGTTCTTTTTTCCACTTTATTCAAAATGATGTGTAATAACAATACTAACTAATTATATAGGTTTTAAGGTTCTTGTACACAGACCTGAAGAAGTCTAGAAGGATGAAAGCGATCTTTGTTAACAATAGGTTATGAAAATAGAAATTGATTTTTACATGCAAAATGAATGTGTATATATTTATATATATTTTTTGTTTGCCAAATGAACTAAGCTTGATATATTTCCAGCCATGTAGTATATTGTCTTGGATAAAATCACAGACTTAATAATTTGGTTAAATAAGAGGTACCACATCATTATAAATTTTATTTAACGTACATAAGGGTTATATATTATTATGACAGCTAGTAGGTAGGGCAGGACCAGCTTGAATGTCACACTGATGGGGGAAGGGATGTGAATTTAACATGTGTACCAATAACACTTTGTTTTACAGCACAATAAACCACTCCCATGCCTGATAAAAAGTATATATATATATATATTTAGAAAGCTTGTGAGGAAATTATTATCTATTTTTGTTTTACTTGGATCGCTTGTCTGTGTACTTAATAAAGGATTTTCAACTGGAAACAGACTGCCTACCTTGCTTGGATTACTTTTGAATACTTAGTAATGCTGTACAATTATATAGTTTCTATTATTACTTTTTGTTTTGTTTTGACTTGACGAGTTTACGTTCACTACTTCTACTACTATTGTCTGGTCTGATTAATATACAGTGATTAGCTAGAAATATATGGACTGAAAATCTTCCACACAGAGAAGTTTCTTACACTGTTTTGTTTTTGGACCCACTACACTTTAGTGGGTTGTTTTGAGACTTTGGGGATACCACAGAGATTACTTGTTTTATGTTAAAGAGAAGGAGACCAAGGATAGAGCCTTGTGGTACACTTGTGGTGACTGGGAGGTATGGCGAGAGGGTGGAGTGCCATTTTAGTAACTGATACCTTTTGGAGAAATAGCTCTAGAAGCATAGAAGGGTGCTCTGTGATACACCTAATGTGGACATTTGAAGGAGAAGTTTGTTGTGGCAAATTGTGTTGAAGGCTATAGACCAGTATAGAAATAAGGGGGATACTAGTTTGTCATTATCTGTTTCTTTATTAACAGTATCTATGCAGGTTAGAGGTGCAGTGTTAGTTGTATGGGAGGTATGGAAGCCATGTTTTGCCAGTATTTCAGAGATGGTGGGTTTAGCACAATGGTTATTTTTTTTTTACCTCATAAACACAGAGTACACAGTTTGATTCTGACTTCAGGTCAATTAGCCTGCTATTCGCACATGAACCTAAGGTCACCTTAGGTCTAAGGTAAGTGATGTCTGTTGAATTTCCTAGTTTGTTGTTGTTGTGTCTTTCCCCGGTTAGGGGTCGCCGCAGCGGAACTCCGGTCCGCTAATGATTGGCAGTTGAATTTTTACGTGCCGAGTTGCCAGCCCTGATGCACAACCTTCAACGAAGGTACGCCCATTCACGCATGTCTCCACACAGAAGACGGTCTAGCTAAGAGTTGAACCGGACAGCGTCTTACTGTGAGGCGACAACACTACCGCAGCACCACCACCGCGTGAATTTCCTAGTTTGTATAGATACAAAATATGTGATTTCTTCCAAATGGGAATATGGAATTCCTAGACTGACCTATTTATAAGGATTGAGACAAGACGGGCAGTGCTATTGGGTGCTATTTTAAGGTACTGACTTGGAAGGTCATCAGCTGAAGCTGAGCATGGTTTAAGTTGTTATATATCAAATAAGAGCATTGGTACGAAGATGAAAGAAGACGTAATCATATATGGCTATTGAGCAGGGTTGGGATTAGATGTGTGAATCATTGGTCAAGAACACTATGCTATCTATGAAATAAGAGATTAATTCTATTGCAGGTTTGATTGATAAGTTTTCAGGAGAGGGATTAGGGTTGAAGTTTTGATCATGACTTGATTCTTTTTAGGGCTGTGTTACCTATTGTTCAGAGTGTTGTTCTAATGTAGTGTTTTGCCTTCATTTATTTGCTTTTTACTACAGATGTGGAGCATTTGGAAGTTTGAGATATTGTGATGTTTTGTATTTCTACCTTTCATTCCAATCTTTTACTTTCCTGCATTATTCTACTCTTTTTGGATAGCCAGATTGCATTATTTGTTTTTACTCTCTTCCTTCCGGGAGTTGTAAGGCTATTTAGAAAGTTGCATTGAATTCATTTAAATTATCTTGTAAGGGTAGGATTTTTTGGATATTCAAGTTTAAAGATAATAGGGTAGTAATGCATATGTCTGGGTTAAACTTGTACAGGTTGCATGATGTTTTATAAACATGCCATTTAAGTGGATGTGTTAGATGTATGGTGTAATTTCTCAAATATTTGGGTTTTTAATAGCATTATGGGAATGGATCCCATGCCTAAGTCAGGGTTTGGTTAAAGTTCATGAAATTAGTATTGCTTCAGTCTTTGTTATCCAAAAGTATTCTTCATAGCACCAACAACGGGCTCAGAATTGATTCCTGCAATTCATACAGAGTTGCATTTATGGGTAGCATATCTAAAATGACTGCATTTTTTTTCTTTTTTTATGTGCCCCATTGCTGCTACTACTGCTATTGGAACTGTCTGTGCAATTTTCCTCCACATTGCTTTCATATCTGCCACCAAATCTTGATATTTTATGACTTTATGTCTTGCTTTATGTACAACACTGTAATGGCAATGTGTAGCAATTTCAATGATCAATGCAACTTTTGTGTATTTTTCATACACATCTATATCTGGTGTTCTTGCACCTTTTTTTGGATTGTTGGTAATGGCTGATCTAGCCTGATGTACACTTCATCATTATCTGTAATAATTTGTGGTTCATGTTCCCAATGCATCTCAGCTACTTCTGTATTGTGGTGTTTGAACAATCCTCAGTGGAACAATCTTGCCACACTATTGTGTCTATTGCTGTATAGGCCCTCTGCCATAAGTGTATCACACCCAGCAACAAGGTATAAGGCTCATTGCAATTCGTTTTTTAAAGAGCCTACATTTGTCTGTCTCTCCCACATCTTCATGGACTTTGTAAACTAATGTGTATGTAGTCCACTATCCTGGGCTGCTATTATTGACTTTTCATCCTTTGGTTTCAAATTGTGTCCCCTTATCCGTTCCTGTGTCAAATCCTTATCAACATGAGGTTGTTCCTTGAGATCTCTATACTTACTACATTTTTTCTTCTAATCTAATCCTTCTTACATTCCTGCTTTTGCTTTTTTGCACATTCACAATTGCTGTATGATTTCTGGTTTGATTTCCATTTCTGCTTGCCAGTTGAATAAGTCTGCTAAACTAAGTAGAGTCGTGATCTTAGACTTCATCTCCTCATGCTTTAAAACTTTCAAGACTGCTTGGATCCGATGAGGTCAACAGATATGTATGCAGTCCCATAGCTGCAGATCTATACATATAATCAGTTTTAAGGAGGCTTATACCTCCTTCCAAGCATGAAATATATAATTATGGTATAGTCTGATATTAATATTTAATTTGTTAAGCGTGAAACATTTTTATTGTTTTTCTGTACAATTGATCCAATACCTTTTGGGTACAGCCAATCACAACAAAACTGTAAGTTAAAGGGGCATTATCTCCTTTCTAAAATCACACTTCTGCCTCAGAGCGAAGCTTGAAAACACTGCCACCCACTTAGCTAATCACCTCCCTGTCATGACAGCAATGCTTCCCTCTTCTTCTGAATCCAGCCAGGAGTAACCATCACAAGTTACCTCACAGGGTGAATCTAATCACACAAGACAAGGCATCTCTTATCTCTTATCTATCCTCTCCTGTCCATGCTTCAACTGACACTGTGGGTGATGGGATTTAGATTCTTCAGGCACCTTTTTTTCTGAGGATGTGCTGCAAGTCCTGGAGGAGGCCAGGAAACCACGACTAGGAAATCCTATTTATCCAAATAAAGAGGTTTTCATTTTGGTGTCTTTCTTGTAATCTGGAGTCACTTACTGTGGATGCTCCTTTGGTTCTCTCTTACTTGAGTGAATTCTTCAATGCTGGTTTGGCCTATTCTTCTGTTAAGGCCCTCCTATCAGCTGTCTCTGCTTGTCTGCCTTTTTCTACTCCTTTAGCTGCTAGATTTGAGGTGAAACAATTAATATTAGACCTCTCAGAAAGCCTGTTCCTTCTCCCTGGGATCTTAATTTGGTTTTGAAGAAGTTGACTCAGGCTGCTTTTGAGCCTGCTGCTTGAGCTTCCTTGCAACATTGTTCCTGAAAAATTTTTTTTTTGTTACCGCTTACTTCTGCCAGGTGGGTGTCTGAGTTGCAGGCCCTTATGGCTTGTACTTTTTTTATTTTTCTTGAGGATAGGGTATCCAAGTGCACTAGCCCTTGTTTTAAGCCAAAGGTGGTTAATGAGCTATCACTTAATCAGTCTATTAATCTGGCTATATGCCTAAATTACAAGGGTGAAATTCTTGGCTAGGCTTATAAGGGCCTCCGGGCCAATAGCCTAGTATCATCCTATGAACCTATAATCTTCTGGTTTGGTTTATTAAAAGTTCAGTTTTGTCATTTGGAGAATCCACAATTCAGGTAAGTGTAAATTCAGTCTACTTAAGTAGACCCTTGTGTGTATATCCATCTATTATATATATATATATATATATATATATATATATATATATATATATGGATTCCTATTACAAGAACGAAAGTTCACTACTTCGAACTTGTAATAGGAAGCCTCACTTCTGCAAAAGTTCACTTTAACGAAAGTGAAGTTTTGGGTAAGTACACTTCACCGAAAACACCGCAGCACAGTGGAGGACATAAAAAACAAGCTATGTCCTCCACTATGGTGCGACAGTCATGGACCTTAGGGTTAGGGCACGGGTTAGGGTAAGGGGATAGTTAGTAAAGCTTTCCCCTTACCCTAACCCATGGCCTAACCCTAAGGTTCATGACTATCGCACCATAGTGGAGGACATTGCTATGTCCTTCACTGCTCTGCAGTCATCACTGACCTTAGGGTTAGGGCACGGGTCATGGTTTAGCCATAGGGCTATCCCCTTAATATGACCCGTGCCCTAAGCCTGAGGTCCGTGAGTACTGCACAGAAGTTCAGTACAACACCCATTCATTGTACTGAACTTCGCGTCAGTGCACTTTGATTAAGTGCACTTTCGCTGCAGTGAGCATTCCATGCACTATTTCAAATTAGTGAAAATTTGATCTAGTGTATGGAACCCGTATATATACATATATATTCAACAGACATAGAGGTGGAAATTAATGTTGATGTTACAGATGGCTGTATGGTTGATATGTTGATGCTATGGAATGTTGATACAGGTAAGTGGAGTTTGCGGGAGTGAGAGAGAGTGTGTGTGTGTGTGTGTGTGTGTGTGTGTGTGTGTGTGTGTGTGTGTGTGTGTGTGTGTGTGTGTGTGTGTGTGTGTGTGTATGTATGTATGTGAATTTGAGTTAAGGTCGGGGATGAGCGAAGGATGGGTGTTGTGTCTTTGTGTGCAAGTGTGTGCATTTTAAGGTAAGGGTTAGGTTAGAGGATAGCTATAGTGTTTGTGAGCATTTATGAATGTTTGTATGTCTGAATCATTCTTGTGTAGTGCCAGTTAAGGTATAGGGTTGGGGGACAGGGCAACATTAGGTTAGACATCCATCCTTTAGTAATGGGTGCTAACCCTAATGCTGCTCCTTCCCTCAAGCATAACCATACAAATTAACGTAATTAAAACCTTCCTGTAACACTACCACTATTCAGACAAATTTGACGCTAGTCTTAGGTGAGTTAGTTTTAATACTGGGAGAAGAAATAGCTTTCCTCTCTTGATATTATTGTTTTAATTTTTTTCACTATTGTGTATGATGAAACTTATTTTGTCAATGTTTTACATTCAACATTAGGGTGGTCGTACACAAAAGATCCATGTGTCTATATGTATATACTGTGTGTGTGTGTGTGTGTGTGTGTGTGTGTGTGTGCGTGTGTTTATATATATATATATATATATATATGTGTGTGTATGGGGTCTATATTATAACATCGAATTTTACAAAGATCGAATGTTATAATATCGAACCTGTAATGTCGAGCGCTAAAAACAGCAAAGGTGCAGGACACTGAATTCTTTCCCAGGGAAAGAATTCGGTGGGCCGTTGCTGTGGCTTCGCTGTTTTCAGCGTTCAATATGTTTGAATGTGACGGGTCGGGTTCAGGTAAGTGTGCAATTGTGTGTAGGTTAGGGTTAGGGAGCGGGTTAGTTGAGTTAGGGTTAGGGAGTGGGTCAGGTAAGTGTGCGGTTGTGTGTACATTAGGGTTAGGGCGCGGGTCAGGTAAGTGTGCGATTGTGTGTAGGTTAGGGTTAGGGGGCAGGTTAGGTGAGTTAGGGTTAGGTCGTGGGTCAGGTAAGTGTGCGGTTGTGTGTAGCTTAGGGTGTGGGTTTGGTAAGTTACGGTTAGTGTGTGGGTGAGTGTGTGATAGTGACGGACCTTAGGGTTAGGGTTGGGTTAAGGTAAGTGGATAGCTAGTAGTGTATGTAAAGTTTAGTTTAGGTTTAGGTGTAGGATTTTAAGTGTATGTGTGTGGATTGCTGTTTTTTGTGTGTGTTTGTGTTGTGTGTATGTTTCTTGGAATAGCGATTTCTTTCCCTGGGAAAAAATTCGCTATTCTGACTGTTCGATGTTTTCAGATTTCTGTGTTTAGGGTTCAATATTATAACATTCGATGTTTACGAACTTCGATATTATAATATAGACCCATATATATATATATATATATATATATATATATATATATATATTGGTGTGTTTGTGTGTGCTTGTATATATGTTCATAGGTATGTACTAGGCTAATGGCCCTGGAGCCTTTACAAGCCTAGCCCATAGGATTACCCTGGCATCATGCCACCCGACCTTAGTTTCCATTGCCTTTTTCGAGTAGAACCACTGGAGTGATCCCTGGGGTGAATTTTGGCCTGGACTTCAGAGAAGTAGATACCTAACAGGAGAGAACCCAGGACTGAACCCTGTGGGACTCAACTACAGTCCTTTGCAACTGCACTTATTTCCTCTTCTTGAGGTGCTAGAGCCCTAAGCAATTCCTAGAACTGTTGTGATTTCTCTCCAGTCATCTTCTAGGTCTTCAGCCTGGTCTCTGTTGACCTTGGAAGCTTTCTTTGACTACTGCTTGCAACTGATTGTGGCAACCAATGTTTTTTTACTGTGTGCTTACTGTTTCACTGGGGATGCATTTACAGTCACTGATTGTACCCCATTGTCCTTTCCTTAGTAGAAGGAAGCCCTATACTATCAAGCCATTTGCCAGACAGAAGTCTAGAGTGGCCTCTCCATCTGTATTCTTACTGCCCCACCTATGTGGACCCAGGCAGTCCTCATATCCTAGTCTGTCTATTCTGATATGTGCATTCAGGTCAGCCATTATCAATACCAGTTCGTGCTGTCCTGCTTTATAAAGCGTGTCATTCCATGAATGTGTTCCTCTCATGCCAGCCTCTGTTTCTCAGCTTTCCTCTTGGGCAGCTGTTATTTGTGCTTCCCCTGATTTTCATTGGAATTATTTTTTCACAGCTGTTTCAAGTGTGTTACAAGCCAACAAATAGAGCTCTTGCAACTGTATACATGGGTTTAGCATAATTTTCTGCAGATGTTAGTCTGCACTGCAAAATTCAATTTCTTGTAGTTTATTACATTAACTAAAACATTGACTAATTATATAAAAAATAGTTACACAATTTTCAGTTTGCTGTGAGAGAAGCCTGAGTCAATTGGTTTTGCATGTTAATCATTCTGTAATTACTACAGTCATCTTTGGCTTTCTGTTAAGTGTTTTTGATCTTGGACATACTGGATTAAACAATGGGTGCCAGCAGAGGTGAAAATGGTCATATCTAACTTAATGAGGTGCTAAGTGCATAGGTTTCTGGCTTGGCACTGACTTTTATTTCATTGAGACATAAATGTTGAGGTGTTAAAAATGTCTTATGCATTTCAATGTATGTATTTATCTGAATGTGTTAACCAGTGTAATCTATTCATACATTTATTACAAAGTAGTAAAGTCAGATATTGCCCTACTAAGAAGATGCATTCATTTTTGAATGAGTTAGTGTGGCTTATTAGTTATGTATTTTTATACAATATTTATTGTTTTTTCCTTTTGTGGATAGTGACAATAAGTTCAGAATTAGTTTTGAGGGGTTGTGAAACCAGAGTTGTCACTTTACCTCCTGGTGCTGTATGTGAAAGTGATTATGACCATGTTTTATTGCTCAGATACTGGGTAGGATTTCCTGCCGGCTCAATTGAAACAACTATCCACCTCACACAAAAATATGGCTCCAGTGAAACATTCTGGTACATGCTTACAAGCCTAATGAAGGATGTTACATGTTAGTTGTACATTTCTATGTATGAGGTTATTTAAATTGTCTTTCATTATTTATGTCAAATCTTGAATTTGGAATATATGCTGTAGGAAGAAATAAGTATGAATGATGCATTCAGTGCATTGTTGTGCCATGTTTTGTGCATAACTAGTAGATTCATATGTTTATACTAGATTAATGACTAATAGAGTCTTTACAACTGCAAAATCATGTATAACTTTTAATTACCCTAATTCACGTTAGTTGGAGAACAACCAGATTTTGAACATGGATTTCCTAAAGACTAAGTATGAAACTGTAATGTTTGACATTACATACTGTAATCTTCAGTGATTTACCAGAAAATCAAAACATTTTATAAGAAGGGTAATAACATGAGGCAAAATCAGGGAGAGTTGAGCAGTATGAAGTAATTAATGACCAGTAATACTGCTTTCATATTTTTTCAGTCTGATGATTTTTCTTCTAGTGTGGGTGGCCAGTTATTTCCACAGATTTCGTTATCTGGGTGTAATTTTTTTCTTGGTTTTCAGTTGGGCAGCTGTTGCAATCACAAGCTGTATATTGTATTGCATTGTATTATTATATTATAGTTGATTAGATTAGATTAGATTAGATTAGATTAGATTAGATTAGATTAGATTAGTGGGGTGTAGGCAGGGGAAACATTTGTCAGGACAAGGTCAAACATATTTGTTTACTGATGTCTGACTAGTGGGAAAGTCTAACTGTGTAGTAGTACATTTTTATCTAGATAAAGTTAGGAAGTGGGTGAAAAAGGGTGAATCAAGAAGTGTAACGTATGATTAAGAAGTTGTTCATATTTACGAATATCATTATCCTGAGGTTGGGCAAAAAACAAGACATATTTTGGCTAAGAAATACTTCTGTATAGTTTTGAAGGACTGGAGGGAGGGTATTGATCTGATGGATGTAAATAAGGAGTCCCAAGCCTTAGCAACATGGTATAAATGTAGATCATGGCCTGCAGATTTGATAGGGCTGTGGACAGAAAGGGTTTTCCTCACTGAATCATAGTGATGGAATACAAATATAGTTATGTGGAATGGTATTTAGTACTGAACAAGCAGGTGATTGCTGGTTAATGTTGTAGGTGTGAAGACGCTCTCTATATGTTTGTTGATAGGTTTAGTTCCAACCAATTTAGGCTTTCAGTGCTATACAGTACTGGGTTCTGAAAGGAGGATTTGCTGATAACTTAGCCACCTTTCTATAGCATTGCTCAAATTTTGCTTTTTATGCTGACTGGAAGTTAGTAGGAATGGGTGCTCCATAAACTAGTGAGGGGAGGTGTTAATTAGTGGAGAGTGTAGCTGTAGTTGTGTTGGTGAGACAGTTTTTGGATCTCTAAAACACTGCAAGTTTTTGGTGATTTTTTTTTTTATGCATTTTTGTATATGATTGTAAAATGTAAGATTATAGGTTCATAGGTAAGGTAAGTACTATGCTACCTGCTCCTGCAGACCATTTTATCTTGCTAATTTCCTTTTTTGTGTTTGAAATCTATCCCATTTGGTTATAGATTGGCCTTATGTGTCCCATGGTTGATAATTACATATGACCCCTAATGAGAATAACTGGGATCATACCACAGGTAATTTGAGTGGGGACATGTCTAGGATAAAGCATTTAGGAGCTGCATCTGTCCATCAGTAATGTATGGGGCAGTACATATGTACACTTGTCTATATATATATATATATATATATATATATATATATATATATATATATATATATATATACATATATGCGTGTGTGTATTATATGTAAAATAAACACACATTTATATATACATTTGCAAATACAGATACACACACATGCATGTACGTGTTTAAAAACTGTCTTTTTGTGATCCAGCTGGGTATCCACCAGATAACATAAAGGTTTACGCCTAACCTCTTGAGTTTGTCAACCAATGCTTGAGTGGGGTATTGTGTCAAATGCCTTGGCCAGGTCAATGTAGGCAGTGTGAAACATTTTGCCCTCATCCATTGTTTTGGTGACCTTCTCAAAGAAGTCCACCAGGTTGAGTAGGCATGATATGCATTTGACAAAACCCGCCTGGGTTAGGTCTAGTGTCGAAGTTTCCTGTGTCAATATTGATAATTTTCACGATAATTTTTTCCATGGATTTGCATATGAGACTAGTGAGATTATGGGGCTATAGTTTCCAGGATCTGTAGATGGCCCACCCTTGGACAGAGGGATGACTATTACTGTTCACCATTCATTAGGCATGGAGCTTGTTTGGCAGCTACAGTTTAAATAGCAATCTAGAGGGTCTGATAGATCATGTTTCATGCCTGGGCCCATCAATGCATTGTTCTTGGCCTTACAGCAGACATTAAAGACCTGTTCCTAGTGATAGCAGGGCAGTTATATTTGATAATATTTTTTAGAAGGAGATGGAGAGAGGGCCAAAATTAGAGCTGAATTTGTCTGCCAATAGTTTTTTTGTATCTTCTGGCTCAGTATATGTGGCTGGATTAACAATGAGCTCTGCACACATTTCTGTATTGTCTTTCAGGTTACAGATATAGCTATAGGATGTCTTGTGGTTGTCATTGGTCTGGGAGGCCAAATTTATCTCAAATTTGGCTTTGGTAGACATTATTTTTACACTGAGTAGTTTGTTTATTTTGAGAGTGCTTTTATCTTGCTGGGTGGTACACCTCTTAATTTTTGCCATGATTTTGTTCCTTCTGTTAGAGCATCCCAGTATTGTGATTCCACCACAGTGGCTTGTTTTTTGTTTTTTGTTTTTTTTGGTTACTTATATACTTATTCCTGGTGGGTACCGCTTCCTCTATGCAGCTATTAGCATACTTGTATAAAGTTTCTGTGAGCAGTTGTCCAGAGGCAGCAGAGTTCTCAGGGTTTGTGGGGGCTTGAAATGTTGTCACATTATCAGGTAATAGCAGGTATGGACCTGTGAGCCTTAGAGTAGTGCCTAAACATTCTAGGATTAGCTGGGGTTCTGGGTTTTATTTTTACTTCAAAGGAGACCATTTTGTGGTCTGACCTTTCCAAAGAGGACATTACACTAAGTGATTTGCAGCAATCTCCCATATCAGTGAGGACAAGATTTGACATGTTTGTGCCCCTGGTCGGCGTAATCATAGGATCATAGGAGATCATAAGAGATTACTAGGCTATTGACCTGGAGTGGAGGTCATTTTTAACCTAGCCATTTAAACCCAATATAATACAGTAGAGGTACTAGTCAATACCCAAGATTGCATTTAGTGATGACTACCCATGTCCAGGAGGGTTGTGGGTGCTATCCCTGCTAAGAATTTATGGTGCCCCATCCACTCATCCAGGTTCCTCTTGAACAAAGTCATATAGGTGGTCTGTTTCACATGAATTGGTAGCCTGTTCCAAAGATGTGGCAGTCACTGGGAGATAAACCTGTCCCTCCAGCATGTCCTATTTAAGTTGTAGGCCATATTTAAGTCCCTGGAACAGGTAGCCCTAGGCCCATTTGATTTATGGATCTGCAGTAAGTTCATTAGGTTTGGGTCCTGGGTTGCTCTATAGGCTAGGCATAAGTCTCTACTAAGAAGTCTATATGATATGGAGTATAATGATAGGGATTTTAGTTGGTCCTTGTAAGGCACATGCTGGAGGCCCTTGATCTTCTTCTTTTTTTAGAAACCTCTGAGGTCTCTCAAACTGCTGTAGATGCTTAGCAAGGTACATACCGAAAGGGGCATTATACTCAGTTATGGGCTGGATAAGTGCCAAGTACAGGGGGGTTATAGCTTCTTTTGCTCTCGAGGTGATGCATTTGCTAATCAAGTGAGCTACAGGGAAAGTTTTCCTTACAATGGTAGGCACGTGGTGGTGAAGTTGCAGTCACTGTCAACTTGTGATCCCAGGTCCCTTACCACTTCATGGGTAATTAGGGCATTGTTATTGATTTGATAGTTTAAAGGGAATTGTTTGTGCCGGAGGGAATGATGATGCATTTCTTTGCATTCAAGTTTGAGACCGTGACTAATACACCAGTTGTTGGTCTGTGTGAGACCATCATGGAGTTTACTGACATAGGTTCATAGGTTCATAGGTTCATACTAGGCTATCTGCCCGAGGGCATTTACAAGCCTAGCCCATAGTTTTGTGGCTTACGCCACCCCTTTAGTATGGGGAACTATACCCATTATTTTGCTGTGCCTCTGTTGAGCAGTGACACTGAGGTAATCCCTGGGGTATATCTGCGATCTCCCATCCATTGGTCAAGATTTCTCTTGAACAAGGCCAGCGAGGTGCTCTGCCTCACATATACCGATTTTATTCCACAGCATAGGAGTCTTTGGGTGATGAATCTATCCCTCCAGCGCGTCCTATTAATAGCCGTGTCGAGGTTTAAGTCTCCGCCTTGTGGCTCTGACGGATCTAGATTTTTGAGGTGAAGCATATTCATCAAATCTGGGTTTGACATGGCCTTGTATGTTAGGCAAAGGTCACCTCTGAGCAAGCGGTGCGACTGAATAGAGCTGGAGTTCTTTCAGTCGGGCAGCATAGGACAGATGTTTGAGACCCTTTATCCTTTTGGTGAGGAACTTTTGTGGCCTCTCCAGCTGCTGCAAGTGTCGGGTCAGATACATTCCGAATGGGGCATTGTACTCAATCATTGGTCTGATGAGTGATGAGTATAGGGAGACTATGACCTCCTTGATCTAGATGAGAATCCCTTCATGATAAGGTGGGCAATGTAGAAGGTCTTCCTAACTACTTTAGCTACATGGGTGTCGAATGACAGACTACTATCAACCTGGGTCCCCAGGTCCCTGATAACTTCTTCTATGCTCAGTGGATTGCCACCTATTTGGTAGCTAGGGTAACCTTGTTTTTCCGAAGGGTATGACTATGCATTTTTGGCATTTAACTTTAGGCCATGGCTCTGGCACCAGTTATCCGCTTCTGTGAGACCCTTCTGAAGGATATCTGTGTCAGATGTGTTTTCTACTATGGCGCCCAGTTTGCAGTCATCTGCAAACTTTGTCAGCCATAACCCTCCTGTGTTTGCTTGTACTTGGAAAAGTAGATGCCAAACAAGAGTGGGCCCAGGACTGAGCCCTGTGGTACACCACTTGTGACAGGCTTTGAGTCTGACATGGCGCCAGCAACTCTGACCCTGTGGGTTCTGTCACTCAGCCAGTTTGCAACCCATCTTGTGATGTATGGGTTAACATTTAAGCTGATGAGTTTTTCAATGATACCCGAGTGGGGTATTGTATCGAAGGCCTTCGCCAGATCGAGGTAGGCTGTATGGACTGCCTTTCCCTCATCAATGGCTTTGGTGACTGTTTCGAAAAAGTCAACCAAGTTTAGAAGGCATGATCTGCCTTTGACAAAGCCAAACTGGGATGGATCCAAAGTCTGCGAATGTTGGATTGTGTTGAAAGCCTTTGCCAAACTGAGGTATGCTGTGTGCACAGATTTGCCCTCATCAATGGCCTTGGTCACACTTTCAAAGAAATCCACCAGATTTAATATGCAGGATCTGTCCTTCATGAAGCTGAACTGGGTAGGGTCCAGGGTTTGGAGGTCACCTATGTCTTTATTTATGAGGTCCATAATGATACGTTCCATGACCTTACAGATGAGGATGGTCAGGCTTATGGATCTGTAAATTTCCAGGCCTGTTAGGTCACTTTTTTGTGGAGGGGAATAACTCTAGCTGTTCTCCATTCCGTAGGAATAAATTCTGTGGTTAGGCTATGACTGAAAAGAGTACTTAGTGGTGATGCTAGTTCATGTTTTAGCCTGTTTAGAAGACCGCCTGAAATGTCATATGGTCCCATAGAGCGCATGTGCTTTGTCTTGAACAGGGCATCGAGGACCTGCTCTTCAGATATGTAAGGTGTGGGGAGTTTGGGGGGCTGTTGCAAGTTAGTAGGGGATAATGGAGTGAAATTTTCACAAAACATATCCACTAGCAGGTTCACTATCTCTGTGGTGTCAGTGTGTGTGATACCATTGGCCACCAGTTCTGCACTTGCTTGGGGCCTACTCTTTAGCTTACGTACATAGTTGTAAAAGGCCTTATGGCTATCCTTGACAGTACTTGCTAGGTTTCTCTCAAAGGAGCTCTTAGACGATTTGACAAGTTGTCTTATTTGCCTGTTAAGGCTATGGAGGGTACATTTCCATTGCTGGGTCCTTGTCTTTGTTTTTTTGGACATCATCATTTTGAGATTATTATAGAGTTTGTTGATGCTGGAAGTCCACCAAGGCAGTTTGATTTTACTTGGGGCTCTGGCTTTGATTTTGTCTGGTACAGCTGAGTATATTCACTTATTCAAGTGATTATACAGGCCTTAATTGTAAGCTTTGGACATTTACCACTTTCAGCTTGGGGTGGGGCTTGGAATGCATTTATACCTTTACCTAGGAGGGTATAGTTTGCCTTGGTGTAGTTTTTTAGTCTGATTTTATTCTTTTTGAGTTCTGGTGTTTGTGCCAGTTCAAAAGTGACCGATTTGTGGTTGGTTTTATCTAATGAGGGTCCAACGGTTGCAGCAGTGCACCTGTTTGACTTGTTGGTAGTGCACAGATCTAGAATGTTTGTTCCTCTTGTCGGGGCTTGGGCAATTTGCTCCAGGGCATTTGAATTCACAAAGTCAAGGAAGTTTTGTTCTAGCGAGTTTGGGAAGAGTAGGTTCCTAGTTGATGGTGGGATAATTGAAATCCCCCATAATCAGTGTGTTTCACAGGTCTCAGTCTCTTAAGAGGCCAGTGTGGAACAAATACTCTAACAATGTGTGACAAATGGCCAAAATGTGGAACACCCTATTTTTGCACTGCGGAAAACATGCCATTGACATGGAGCATGGTAGAACATCTGTAAAATTCAATAAAACCACTATTTTTATAAGGAGCAGCACAAAATGAGCCAAACATCTAGCCATTCTGCAAAAACTGTACATTTGAAAGCTAGATCATTTTTCTAAATTCACAAGACGCTAATTGTTGAAACAGCGAGAGCCACAACACCATTTAACTGATGCCTTTTTTATTTGTTTATTTATTTATTTTTTGCACCTAGGGCAGGCATTTCCCAAACACAGCTGTCACTGCAAAAGGAAACACATATCCTTCAGAAAATGTTTGCTAACACAGATCCTGTTATTCTAGCAAACTTTCTAAGTTTATAAGAACAATATTTAAAATGTTTCTATTTTTGTGCTTTTTGTCCTCCTTATATGTTGAGCTTTGTCCAGATTTATTGCACTAAGAGGATGAGAGGTATGGCCAACCACTCTGTTATGCCCAAACCTGTGCAGCCCCCACCCACAGGGTACTAAAAGCACAGTAGGTTTAGGCTTAGTTTTTTAGACTTAGGGTTACAAGTAATTTTGGCCTGTGTTAGAATGTCTATGGTCTTTAAAAATGCAGATGTAGGGGAAATAACTGTACCTGTCACACCCGTGTCTTTCCCGTCCATTTTATTCCACTGTGAATGCCCTTCCTTCAGGGCTGAGGTTCTGTGCAAACTTTTTACAGGTACAGACCAAAATATTGATTGGTGAATGGTGCTGAGCAGTCTTGTTTGTGCATTGGCATTTATGTTTTGTAAACTTACTAAGCATAAGGTGTTGTAAGAATTATCTATATATACGTACATTGCACTACAGAGACATTTGACAAGAAGGATGAGAAAGGAAACGGTGAGTGATAACTGAACCAAATTATTTTTAGTAAATATATACAAGGGTAGGCACATTTTTTTTTTCTGAACAGAAGGCCAAAAAATCATGACTTGAAAGATATTTACAAGCAGACAGACAAACTATACGGTTGAGGTGATACTTATGAAATGGGGATGTGGAGTATCCTTTATTTAAACTTGTACTGGTCATCATAGTAAGTACATCTCAAAATTTGCAAAATACTGTCAGAAAGGTAATGTTGTGATGCCACTTATCAAAATATTCCCCTTTGTTGGTGTACAGTACCAAGCAGGAATATTGCCGAGTACTACTCTTTGGCACTGGTAATTGGGGCTGTCTATCCCTGATCAGTACTGTTGAATTCTGATCTGGCTCATACATATCGAAGTGCTACTTGCTCTTAGTTCTGGCAGGTGCGTTTTATGTTCTAAGTGAGAATAAGTCAATGTGCATCTATTCTAACTTTTGTGGTGCAGAGAGCTTAAAGTACGGTCTACACATGACGGAAGGGTGAATGCACACCTTAGACAGAATCCAATGTTTTATATGTTTTTTCTGTCCTTTTTTAACATGCATACACACACCTACACATGTCTGTTAGATGCTGTTTGCAAAAACAAATAAAAAAATGTATTTACAGCATACATTCTTGTGTTTTAACATTGAGCCATGAAAAAACATACTTTAAACATAGAAACAGTTGATAAGATCATTTTTGTAACTACACTGTTTTAAATGTTCATCCAGGTTGCTTCCAGCTGTGATGCCAAGTGCTGAAACTGTCATGCAGTGCTGAGACGTTGTGAACAACCTCCGTGCTCAGTGCTTCCTGAGTCTGATCAATGTACTGAGACTTTTTTAGTTGGAAAACAAGCCCTCTCTTCCCCCAAGGATTCATAAACAAAGTAAGCTGCCTTGACAGTAGGAGGGGTGGGATTAGAATGTGTCCTTCAAGGAAATGCAGAGGTTTCACGTACAAGAGTAACGCCCGCATTGGTTTGTATAACATGATGCTGATTGGCAGTAATTGCGGTATACAAACCAGTCAAAACCAGTGTTGCGGAGCCAAAGCTGTCCAGTGCAGAACAGCAGACAGTGGCTTCATTTGTCATTAAATGCAGAGCGTTCCACATAATCCAGAGCATTTGGTTCCTCAGGTGTTTGGTAAAATTGGGGTTGTCTTCTGTTTGGTTAAGTAGGCTTCATGGGTGTTGTGATACATGGAGGGGTAGTCTGGTCCAGGGAGTTTGTCTTTACAAAATCTAAGAGTTTATGTGCTTGTACGTTTGGTGTCATATATGATTCCCAGTTAATACTGGGGTAATTAAAGTCACCCATGAATATGGCATTGGGTTGGATGGTGAGTATTTTCAGTAAGCTTAAATGCAGGTTATGTGTTTTCTGGGTCATAGAGGGGGGGCTACAGCTTATAGGGAAATGGTATGGGATTTTACCTATGGTGATTTGAATGTGGAGAGGCTCAAGTGCATCATCCTGTTTGACCAGCCTTGAGGTATATTTATTATGTAAACCGAGACCCCTCCATCTTTAGTCTCTTGTCTGTGTAGTAACTGGTCTGTACTTGTGGCTTTAAACCATATCTCAGTGACCACACAGACATCAACATTATTTAGGGTAAAGAGAGCTTCTAAGCAGTGAGTTTTTTGTTTAGACTCATAGCATTGAGCTGTAAGACCTTTAGATTTTCTTGGTTTTGATTTGCTATTTCAGAAGTACTTTCAGTTTTGCATTGCCTAATAAAGGCACTATGGGGAAGACAATATTTTAGCTAATATTCAAAAGAATAAAGGGGTGATGGGTGCAGCATGTGTACTACTGGCAACCTTATTGATATTAGGAGTGCTTTTATGTGAGAACTTTGCCTCCAGTTACATTTTGTAAATATATTTCTCCACATATCGTATCAGTTTGAGAATTAACTGGCTGTCAGTAAACATGAGGCAAGTTCTGCATTGCTTCAGGATGCCCATATCCAACAAGATGGTAACAGAGGTAGTGGCTAAGTTCGCATCCATGGCAACAGACCCGTTTTTATTGATTAGACAGCTGGAAACATTTTATTTGTTTTGTTGAGGGTACTCATTTTTTTAATTGTAAACAGTTGTTACAAAGGACTAAAATAAACATAATTTTTGTTCTGTAACAAGTTTATGGCTGAGTAAATAATTCATTTTCCAGTCATTTAGTAACTAGTTTAGCCAATGAAATGTTTCTGTCAAGGCTTTTCTCTCTATACTATAAGGTTGAGAGGTATACCTTCAGTTAGAACTGAAATGTCATAAAATCACAGGAAATTTAATGGCTTTTCCCATGTGTATCTATATATATATATATATATATATATATATATATATATATATATATATATACACAGAGAGAGCAAGAGAGGTGTGTGTATGTGTCTGGGTGTGTTTATAAATATGTGTGTGTGTGTGTGTGTGTGTGTGTGTGTGTGTGTATATATATATATATGTATGTGTCTGGGTGTGTTTATAAATATGTGTGTGTGTGTGTGTGTGTGTATATATATATATGTATGTATGTGTGTGTATATATATATATATATATATATATATATATATATAGTGCCACTTCTAACCATCGAAATTTCAAACCAACGAAATTCTGATCATCGAGACCAGAACATCGAATTTTGAAACATTGAAGGTTACAAGTGTAACCAAAAAAAAAAGAAAAATAAATTTTAACAATTGTATGCAGGGGACTTTGCCCCCCCCGCCCCCCCGTGCCCCCCACACACCCCTACTTTAATATTCCAACTCTGAGACCGCACTACAGTGGAGTAAAGGGAAATCTCCCATTTAGCGCTATATGCAGAAGCGCTAAACGGGAGATTTTCCATACCCTATCTGTAGTGCCATCACACAGATGGCACATAGACACATACAGTATGCAGGGCACCTTGGTGCCCTGCAAAAACACAAACATTCTCCCACCTACACTTATCTTTTTCTTCCTCTTCAAACCTTCGACGTTTTCAAACTCGATGTTCTGGTCTCGATGATCTGAACTTCGATGTTTTAAACGTTCGATGGTTTGAAGGGGAACCATATATATATATATATATATATATATATATATATATATATATATATATATATCTCTGTGTGTGTGTGTATGTATGTATGTGTATATATATATATATATATATATATATATATATATATATATATATATATGTATGTATATATATGTGTATATATATATATATATATATATATATATATATATATATATATTATGTGTACAGTGGATATAATGGATATAAAAAAGGGTTCCTATTAGATGACCGAAGACCCATTCTATGGAATGCACCTTGGTTGAACTTAAATCAACGAAAAGGCAAAATAGCGAAGCGGCTTTTAAGCAAATTCTTTCCCAGGGAAAGAATTTGATTGGCCGCTTCCATTACTTTGCCGTTTTCGGCACTGTAGTGCGATCTTGGAGTTGGTATATTTAATTGGGGGGGGGGTGTGGGGTGAAGACTCCCACTTTATGTATTCTTTCAATTTTTTTTTTATTTGGAACAGTGATTTTTTTTCCCTTGGAAGAAAATCGCTGTTCTGAGCTTTCAAAATTGTAAGCTTTCGCTTACATGGGGTTAATTATTAATTGTTTGCTTTTTTAAGTGTTCGATAATATAATATAGACCCTATAAAAAGTATACACACCCCTGTTAAAATGCCAGGTTTTTGTGATATAAAAATATGAGACCACCATAAATCATTTCAAACATTTTCCCACCTTTAATCTGACCTATAACCTGTACAATTCAATTGAAAAACAAATCTGTTAGGGGAAAAATATGAACACTAAAAAACATACAATAACCTGGTTGCATAAGTGCGCACACCCTTAAACGAATGCTTTACTGAAGCACCTTTTGATTTAATTACAGCATTCAGTATTCTTGTGTGTGTGTGTGTGTGTGTGTGTGTGTGTGTGTGTGTGTGTGTGTGTGTGTGTGTGTGTGTGTGTGTGTGTGTGTGTGTATATATATATATATATATATATATATATATATATATATATATATATATATATATATATATATATATATATATACATATACATATGGGTCCCCTTCAAATCATCTAAAACCCATAACATCTAATTTCATAACATTGAGACCAGAACATCTAAAATCTATAACATTGAATTTCATAACATCTAACAGTACAAATCACATGCAGATAACATCCCCTCCACATATAATGATATATAATGACACCAAACTACCAACCACACTTTTTACTACATTTCTGCAGGGGGGGCTTGATATAGTGGGCTTAGGGAATTAATTTGTTCCCACTGTGGTGCGATCTTGGAGTTGGTATATTTAATTTACGGGGGGGGGTGCAGTGGGACTTGCCCCCCTGCAGAAACGTAGTAAAAAGTGTTTGGTATCGTTATATGTGGAGGGGATATTATTTTCTTGTGATTTGCAGTGTTAAATGTTATGAAATTCGATGTTACGGGTTTTAGATTTTCTGGTCTCAATGTTATAAAATTAGATGTTATGGGTTTTAGATGTTTCAAAGTAGACCCATATATATATATATATATATATATATATATATATATGTGTGTGTGTGTGTGTGTATATATATATATATATATATATATATATATATATATATATATATATATATATCTTTATACGTGTGTGTATGTGTATATATGTGTGTAGGGGTGTATATGTCTGTATGTGGCTGGCTTTGTACATGTATGTATGTGTGTGTGTGTGTGTGTGTGTGTGTGTGTGTGTGTGTGTGTGTGTGTGTGTGTGTGTGTGTGTGTGTGTGTGTGTGTGTGTGTGTGTGTGTATGTGTTTGCGTGTGTGTAGTTTGCAAGGACAAGGAAGTGGTATTGGATTTTAATGTGGAGAAGCTGAAGTGAATTGTCCTGTTTGACAAGTCTAGTGGTATATTTATTTTTTTTATGTAAATGGAGATACCTCGTCTGTATAGCAGCTCCTTCAATGTTGATGAATATTGCGCCTCCTTAGAATGACACCAGAGACTAAGCCAACTATTAAAGTCAGTCATCTTCTGTTCATATTGTGGCATCATCCTTGGAGAAGGTAAAATGCTGCTCAGTGTTACGCTCATACCAGCATGAGACACACATTCCAAGAACTCCATGATGTCTCTCTTCATATAGTCCAGGGATGTACATCTCAGGCCATTTACACCCACATGGACTGTGACTGAATCATACTGGTACTTGTGGTCCAGTGACTTAAGTGTGTGCATAATATGGTGTATCCTGGCCCCTGTGAAGCAACTGACCATGGCTTTCTCTTTACTCATCCTGGTGAGACAGACATCAGTGTGTCTCACAGTGGATTCTCCAATGGCTAAAATGTTGGATTCGGTGGCAGCTTGCCTTATGGGCTTAAAAATAGAGGCTCCATGAGACGTGGCTGTATGTGTTGATGAGGGTGTTTTAAAAGTGTATGTTCAGGATAGCTGATGGGGTTTCTTATGTGTACTTAATCTAGGAGGTGTTTGGGGTTTAGGTAGATTGCATTTAAGAGCCTCAGAATATGTGAGTGTATGTGTTTGCTTTGAATTTTGTGATGGGTGCATGGTGTGTACTGCTAACAGCCGTATTAACATTAGAAGTGCTTTTATGTGAGGGCTTTGCCTCCAGTGACATTGTGTAAATGTGTCTTTCATATACCATATTGGTTTGAGAATTTACTGGTTGTCAGAAAACATAAAACAATTTCTACATTAACTCAGGATTCCCTTATCCACCTAGCTGGTAATAGAGATAGTGGTAAAGGCCATACCCATGGCTACAGTACCATTTTTTTATTGATTAGACAGTTGCAGACATATTTGTTTTGTTGAGTGTACTCACTTTTAATTGTAAGCATTTTTTTTTTCAAAAGACTGTAGCAAACATTATTTTTTGTTATGTAAGAAGATGGAGCCTGAAAAATGGGAAAAAAAAGTGGCCTAGTCCTCTAATGTGGTAAATAGCTACATAGATGTTAGCACAATCTGCATGCTTTCAACTTTTACCTTGAAATTATGAACAAAGAAGAAATAATTAGGAAAAAACATATTTATTTATATATTTATTTTTTGCTGCGTGAACTGAAAAGACATGCAGGTAGGTGCGTGCACATGTGGGTGTGCCTTCGGTGAAGGTTGGGTGTCGGGCTGGCAACTCGGCATCGTAAAATCCACTGCCAATCATTAGCAGACCAGTGATCCGCTGTGGTGACCTCTAACCAGAAAAGCCAAAAGATGTTGCTATTGACATTTGCTAACTGGGTTGGTTCAGCTGGGCTTGTGGTCCATTTTCAGTGGAGACCCAAGGAGAAAAGCTCCATTCAAATAGTTTACAGAAATTAGAACATTTGAGTCTGAAGAATTACAAAAAAATATGGTAAACAGATAGTAAAGACACAAGTAAATTGCATGCACAAAGGTATATACATATCATGTTTTACAGAGAAATGATATATTACAAATTTACATAAGAATTTTGTCCATCCATACATTCATAAGGTTTAGAAAGTATCCATATAATAGAATACTTAGATGAAATGGGAGGGATTGTTTAGGTGTGTATGTGGAGTATGGGGAGTTTAGGTGGGGTCTTGACAAGGGCAAGTTTTGGAGTTAAGTAGATGAAGTTTGAGTTCATTTTTAAAGTGTGAAGGGTGGATGATGGAACATATGTCTAGGGGAAGTTTGTTCCAAGCTTGTGCCACAGAGTGTTTATATAGAAGTTTGCCTACTGTTTTTTGGGGCTGGTAGATGTATAGCAATTTCTGATAAGAGGTATGGAGAGTCCCAAGTTGGATTATACATAGAGACAAAGGAAGAGAGAGCAGGACAGGATGAAACTTTGTAAAAAATGCAGTGTAACATTTGAAATTGTGATAGCAGTAATTGTTGGGGGAGTTCAAGCCACTGGAGGGAGTTTAGGGTGAGGCAGTGATGTGCATTGTATGGAGAGTTTGTGATAAAACTAGCTATCTTATGGTAAGTTTGTTGAAGTTTGTTCAAGTTTGTGGTCTGAAGTTTGGAAAGAACTGGGGCAGTGTATAGAAGGGAGGGGAAGAGGAGTGCCTGTGCAAGGGAGAGTCTGGCATTAGGGGTAAGAAATTTTTTGTTGCGATACAGTATACCTAGTTTCTGGTGTGTCATTTTTATACATTGGAGTATGCGCTGGTTGAATTTGAGTTCATCATCAATGACAACTCCAAGGAGTTTTGTGTGGGTTTCGGGTTGGATTATTGTATTGTTACAAGAAGTAATAGCAAAGGTGGATTTGTGGTAAGTGAGAGAAGGAGGGATAAAGAGTAAGAGTTTGGTCTTCTTAGGGTTAAGGATAAGTAGATTATCAGACAGCCACTGTTCAGTGGATAGAAAGGCATGTTGGGTTAGGATATGGAGTTCAGAGATATTGTTCGAAATGGAGATGAGAGTTGAGTCATCTGCATATTGGATGAGGGGGGATTGTTTCCAAGATGTAACGAGGTTGTTGGTAAAGACATTAAACAGCAGGTGACCCAAAATGGAACCTTGTGGTACTCTGGTGGTACTCTGGTTGGGACAGGTATAAATGGAGAAAAGGATGAGAGCCATTTAACAGATTTCTGTCTGCCGGATAGATAAATGGAGAACCAGGCAAGGGAGGTGACAGATAGGTTGAGATTAGCAAGTTTGGATAGCAGTAGGCGGTGGGAGACTGTATCAAAGGCCTTGGAAAGGTCTAAGAAGAGATAAGAAATTAGTTTATTGTTATCATAGGCCTCAGCAATCATATGTGTGAAAGATAGGAGGGCAGTAGTTGTGCTGTGGTAAGGACTGAAACCGTGCTGAGTGGGAGTGAAAAGGTTATGCTGGAGGAGGTAGTTAAGAAGCTGTGCGTGAATGCATTTTTCAAGAGTCTTAGAAGGTGGGAGAGGTTAGTGATGGGCGGAAAGTTAGATGGGTCTGTTGAGTTTTCAACTTTATGTAGGGGCATAATGAAAAAAGATTTCCATAGGGTGGGAACAGTGGATTCCTGAATTGATCTATTGATTAGAATAGATACTGGATAGGCAATGGATTCAGCAGCAAGTTTGAGGAAGATAGGAGGTAGATTATGAGTGGAGGGAGAGCAAGGTTTGAGCTTTAGAAAAAGAGATCTGATGTAGGAAGTAAGAACAGGGTAAAAGGAGAATAGATGTTTGTTGGGAGGGTTAGGCAAAGAGGTTGTGCTACAGCTGGAAGGTATGAGTGTTTGGATGGTGTCAAAGTGTTTGTTGAGGAGGGTAGCAGTTTTCTGAGGTGATGTGTTTGGGTAGGGTCCAGGGTTAGAGGGGCAGCCTGGAGAAAGAATTCTGTTAAGAGTAGACCAAAACTTCCGAGGGTTCCATATTGGGTACTCTTACTGGTGCTATTAACTCAAAATAATTTCTAACTGTAGGAAGGATGCAGCAAAAGATTGAGAACAAATGATGTGATCCTCCAAATTCAAGTGAGCTTAGAGGTGCTTGTGTGCATGTGTATTGGACATTTATGGTTTAGGTCCGAAAACTGATTATTTTTTGGTTTCATTGCATTAAATAAATACATATATGCATACATGCATACATACACATGTAAATAAATTAAATATTTAGTAGTGAGGCTTCAATAATGAGATGGAGAAGGGTTACAAATAATATTCCGTATCTTTACAGAAACACAGCTGTGTATCCCCCCTCCTCCAACTGGCTGTGCTTTTTGTGTTGTAATTAATGGTGATGGTAGATAAAGACTAAAACAATGTGCTAATAGGTTATGCTTGTGTTGTACAGGACCCAATTTGCACACATTTAAAGATCAGCACTTATGATTGTTCTTTTCTCACATTTAATGAGATTGCTTGCTAAAGCTCAGGCCTATACTTAGACAAATTTGGGTATAAATATCTGATTGAATGATTTAGACCTAAACTGGCTGAAAATGTATTATAAACTACAGCTGACCAAAGTAATACATTTTTATTATTTATTTATTTTCATTTTATGTTAATCAGGCAGTACATAACATACGCAGACTCTTATTAGTAGTTTTCCTTGCTGGGGAGATTTAACAAGGTCAGAAAAATGAAACTTTGATTAAGGTGTATCTTTTCTAAAGAGAAGCTCATTGCTAATTGGTTTCCTACCTTTTCCTACATTCCACTATAACATGTTTTGGTTATTATTTGTACTCCTGGTTGGCAGCATGTTTTTATTTTACAACTTTCTGAAGAAAACAACTTAATGCATTTTCAACTGACTGTAGAAAACCCTGATGGGATTATAAGAACTTACTTAGGCAATGGCCAGAGAACCTTTTTAAGCCTAGCCATTCATGCCTCCATTTTCATAATTATCATTGTCCTAGGACTAGAATGAATTTGATATATAGGATCATTGGAGGTTACTAGGCTATTGACCTAAAGGTAATTTCAAGCCTAGCTATTTCATCCCAATGTAATAACAGAGATACTCTAGTCAATACCCAGGGACTGTATTTAGTAATGACTACCCATGTCGAGAAGGGTTGTGGGCACTATCCCCAGTAAGAATTAACGGTGCTCTCTCCACTCATCCAGGTTCCTTCTGCACAGTGTTATAGAGGTGCTCTGGTTCACATGAATTGGCATCCTATTCCAAAGATGTGTCAGTTGCTGGGAGATAAATCTGTCCCTCCAGCATACCCTATTCATGTCGCAAGCCATATTTACGTCCCTGGAAGAGTAGCTGTATTCCCGTTTGATTTATGGATGTGCAGCAAGTACATTGGGTTTAGGTCAGAGGTTGCCTTGTATGCCAAGTAAGTCTCCCCTAAGAAAGCTATACAATACATAGTATAGTGACAGGGTCTTTAGTTGGTGTGTGTAAGGCAGGTGCTGGAGTCCCTTGATCTTCTTTGTTAGAAACCTCCGAGGTCTCTCCAATTGCTGCAGGTGTTTTGTATGGTACATGCCAAAAGGGGTTATATACTCAATTATGGACCTGAATAGTGATGAGTATAGGGGGGTTATAAACTTCTTTGCAGTAGAAGCATTGCCTTTGCTAATCAAGTGTGCTATGTAAATAGTCTTCCTTACTACAGTAGACACATGTTGGTCAAAGTTAAGGTGGCAATGTACTTGTGATCTGAGAACCCTTACTACTTCATTGGTACATAGGGTATTGTTGTTTGATAGCGTGTGTGATGATGTGAAGCAGTGCCTTCTGTGCCAGGGAGAGAGAACCAAAGTATGTATAATATATGCTAGCATAATTAGCTGGAGTTTTGTAAATATTTTTTTTTGTCATTTGACTTTTACACTGATCTGTGTAGATGTTTGCCTTCAAATGTATTTGTAAAGTTGCTTGTGTTAAAAATGCATCAACAGTGGGTTATGCTGGACAGAGAGGGATATATGTGAATTCCAGACAGAGTTATATTTAACTAATCTCAGTCCAGCTGGTTTTGAAATTGTTTTATAACTTTCAAATGCTGCATCAGATCTTAACAAAGCTCTGTGTGTGTCTTGTACCAGAGTCAGGTGACAAGAGATGATATAATTCTGTAATGATTTCTCTAGATGTATGTACTGTACCTGTGTACTATGTATGTATTCTACCTATGTTCCAAATTTCACCTGTACACCACAAATCTATTAATTATCTTTATTTTTAAATTAATATTTTCTTGTTTGTTCTCTCCACTGTAACTGCTGATGTGCTGCATACCACTGTAAAAACAAGCCTATTGTAATTTGTGTGTATACTGATCATGTCTAAATATCTAAATGTATCTGTAATTTTTCTATGTGGAGCTTTTCTTCCCGGGCCTCTGCTGAAAAAGGGCCTTTTTGACTCAGTCAGACACCCCCAGTTAACAAATGTAAAATAAATAAAAATAGATAGTAGTGAGGGATAGCTCTGAACTCTTGCAACAGCAGCAGTAATCATGGAAACTGAGAGGGAAAGATCTCTCACAGATATCTCATACATTCTCAGAGAGTTACCTCAGACATTCACAGAGTGACATCTCAGCCATTCACAATGGGAGAGAAACTCCCATCTTACCTTTGGAGTAATCAGCTCAGGGTTTATCTGCCTGACTTGCTTTAGTGAATAATAAGAAAACAGTAACTCTTTAGCTTAGTCAGTAAATATAATGAGATTAGTTGAGCATTGTCTTCTGTATCTGTGAAACCTATCCAACTGTGTTATTTTTTTATCTTTTTGTATTTCTCCAAATCGATTGGGTTTCTAATACTATGGAAGGAATGGACCCCATCAAAGTATGATTAAAGTTCATGAAATTAGTATTGTTTCACTTTTTGATGTCAGCCAAAAGTGCTCTCCATAGCACCCACAATGTGCCCAGTAATGACTCCTTCTGCAATCCATATGGTTACAAGTATTGGTAACATCTCTAAATATGATTGTAGACTCTTTTATAAGAACTGTTGCTCCTACTACTATTGGAACTATCTGGGTATCTTTCTTATCTTTCCTGTGACAGAAACTCTGGTGTTTATTTTAATTAAGTATTCTATTATTTATTATTGAATATTTTTATTACACTTCATTGTGACTGGTCCTTTTGATAATATTTTTAACTGCTAGAGAGTACTTAAGTTTATTTTAGTGGCACTGTGGCTGCTCCTGAAAGCCTTACTGCTTTTGTCACATGCAACCATTGGTATTAACTGTTCACAGTATAATTGGGCACCCTTATAAGAGCCTTTGTATAGCTGAATGGTGGCAGCAGTTACCATTGAAGTTGGGCAGAAGGGGACACAGTTGGCAAATCTGCACCATCCTTTCCCATGTGTGTGTGTGAAAACTAAACATCAAAGTGTGTCAGTCAGCTATTGGGAGCAGGGGCACAGTGCTCCAAGGTGTCATGGTGGAGTTGTTAGGGGTCTGGAAAGAGAAAGTGAGTCCAACCACAGAGCTGGAATGTGCCCCCTGTGTGCTCTTAAGGGAAATTGTGTTTAGTGTAGAGAGCTGTGTTTGTCAATGTTTGTTTGTTTGTTTGTTTGTTTGTGTCTTTCGGCTTTTCCTGGTTAGGGGTCGCCACTAATGATTGGTAGTTAATTTTTACGTGCCAAGTTACCAGCCCTGATGCACAACCTTCAACGAAGGTACGCCCATTCACGCATATTTCCACGCAGAAGAAACTCTAGCTGAGAATCGAACCGGACAGCATCATACTGTGAGGCAACAATGCTCCCTTACTGTGTATCATTATCTTTGCTCTTAGTGGATGTCCCTCACTGGTGATAGTGGTGGGGATTGAGGCTGCTTGGTTACTGGCCCAAAGTAAGGATGCCATCACAGTGTGAAAGGACATTGCTTCATTAAATGGAATGATGATGCATTTCTTTGCATTCAGTTTGAGACTGTGATTAAGACCGCTGTCGTTGGTCTGCGTAAGACCCACCTGAAGTAAACTGACATAATTTGGGGATTCAGTAATTGTACCCAGTTTGCAGTCATCCACAAACTTGATCAGCCATAGCCCCTTCGTTTTGGCCTAAACTTCTGAGAAGTATATACCAAACAGTAGGGGGATCAGCACTGACCCTTGTGGCACCCTGCTGGTGACATGTCTGTTGGTTGATGTAGAGTCACCCACTTTGATATTGTGTGACCAGTTTGTGAGCCAGTTTGCATCACATCTTATAACAAAGGGGTTTACATTCAGTTTGCTAAGTTTATTGATAATCCCTGAGTGTGGGATTATGTCAAAGGCCTCTGTCAAGTCAAGGTATGTTGTGTGCACAGATTTGCCCTTGTCAGTGGCCCTAGTCACATGTTCAAAGAAATCCACCAGGTTGAATAGGCAGGATCTGCCCTTGAAGAAGCTGAATTGGGTCGGATCCATGGTTTGGAGGGCACCCAATGTCTTTATTTATAAGGTCCATGATGATATATACATTCCATGGCCTTACAGATGAGGCTGGTCAGACTTATGGTTCTATAATTCCCAGGGTCTGTCGCTAAGCTACCTTTGTGTAGGGGAATAATTGTCGCTGTTCTCCACTCCACAGGAACAAAGCCTTTGGTTAGCCTATGATTAAATAGGGTACTTAATGGTGATGCTAGTTAATGTTTCTGCTTGTTTAGAAGACAGCCTGGGATGCTTATGTTTTTGTTTTTTGCCTTAGACAAGACTTTAATGACCTGCTCTTCAGATATGTAGGATGGGGGGATGTTGGGGGCAGGATCTGTGATAAGTTTGGAGGGGATACAGGAGTAAAATGTTCACCAAATCTGTCCACTAGCAGGTTTGCTATCACTGCGGGATCAGTGTGTAATATCATTAGTCACTAGCTTGGCATACTCTTTGGTCTTACCTTTTAGGCTATGCACATAGCTGTAAAAGGCCTTATGGTTATCCTTGGCTGTGGCTGCTAAGTTTTGCTCAAAGTTACCCTTAGAGGATTTGACATGTTGTTGTATTTGCATGTTGAGGGTTTTTCATTGTTGGGGCCTCATCTTAGTTTTCTTAGGCAGCAGTTATTGCATTTGTTGTAAAGTTTATAGATGCCGGATGTCCACCATGGTGGCTTGTTTCTTCTTGGGCTCTGGCTTTGATTCTTCCTAGGACAATTGAATCTATACACTTATACAAGTAATTGTACAGGGCTTCAGTGTAAGTTTTGGTGTAGTTGCCACTTCCAGCTGAGAGTGGGGCTTGGAATGCATTTATACCCTCTCCTAGGAGGGTATCGTTTGCCTTGGTGAAGTTTAGTCTGCCTTCACCCTTTGCGAGTTCTGATATTAATGCCAGTTCGAAGGAGACTGGCTTGTAGTCAGAGTGCGGGTCCAACAGTTGCATCTGTTTGTGATATTAGTGAGAACAAGATCTAGTATGTGTTTGTTTCTCTTGTTGGAGCTTGAACAGTTTGTTCCAGGGTGTTTTAGTTAACAAAGTCAATGAACTTTTGTGCAAGTGAGTTAGGGTTGGAATAGGTTTCCTAGTTGATGGTGGAATAACTGAAATCCCTCATGACCAGAGTGTTTAGCTGTATTTGGATGGACTCCTGTTTGGTCAAGTAGACCTTGTGCACAACATGATTCATGGAGGGGGATCTATAACTAGATAGGACTTGAATGGGGGCCTTACACACAGTAATCTGAATTTGCAGTATCTCCATGGAGCTGTCCAGTCTGTGCCTGTACATTAGAGTATCTACAAGATGCTCCTGTCCATAAAGACAACAAATGGCAAGCCAGGGGTGAATTTGCAATTTCTCATCTATTGGTCCAAATTGCATTGGAATAGTATTAGAGAAGGGAGTCTGTTACAGAGAAGGGTAATCTGTGAAGCACATCCATTCCTCCAGCATGTTATGCTTATGTCACAGACATGGTTTAGATCCTTAGATCAGGTATTTGCAGTGCTGTTTGTTTACTGAATGTATAACGGGTTCATAAGGACCTGATGGGTGAATGTCTTGTAGAGTAGACATAGATCACCTCTCACTAGTCTGTAGGAGACTCAGTACATGGCTGGGGCTTTGATGTTATCCACACAGGACATGTTATTTACACCCTGTATTCTTTTAGTGAGGAACTTCTGTGGCAGCAATAGCTGCCGGCAAATGCCTGGTTAGATACATGCTGAAGGGTGTATTGTGCTTGATTATTGAGCTAATGAGAGCTGGGTATAGTAGGGCTATCTCCTTAGATCTGGATGCCTTGCCCTTACTAATAAATTGCACCAGATAGAAGCATTTTCTCACCACCTTGGGACCTGGTGATCAAAGTTGAGATTACCTCATTGGTTCTTTTGAGCTTTTGTTTTAGGTTTTAAGCTTCTGGCATTTAAGCCACATCTTTGAGTGGGTTTCTGCTTGTTTGCACACCACTCAGCACCGTGCACTGCCATGCAACTGTGCTCCATAGCCAGACAGAGAATTTTGAAAAATGTTCCCTTAGATATGGCTGTGTCCCATTAGTGTGGTCCTCATCTTTAGCATATTTTTTGTCAAAAAGGCATTGCTAGTGAAGCCTGGTAAGCACTCCCATTGTGATAACAGCCTCAAGAGTTTTTCTGTGGCCCTGCTGTGCTGACTAGTATAGCACTAAGCCTAGCCTTTTACATACTAACACACCACTCATCCACTAGTTATTCCTGACTGTGAGTCTTTTTCCCACCCTATTCCTGTTTCTTACCATATAAATTTACCTAGGTCTATGGATGGACAATGTCCCAGCCAGCTTGGTCAACATGGGCATCCTGAGGCAGTGTAGCAACTGCCTCATATACACAGACATCCTCTACTGCAACTATATTAAAAACCTTGAATCCATGCTCTCTCACACACCAGTCATTATATCTGACACTGAGCGGGTTGTCTGTACACATACCTTACCACCTACTCCACCCAAAGTCACTTCACACATAGCCTAGTACCAACCTATGAACCTATCGGCCCTAGGGCCTATACAAGCCTAGCCATAACAATTCCCTGGCTATTTCTTCCCACAGTATTTACTTCCCTGGACCCCTGTCTAGCAGGGCAACTGACATGGTCCCTGGGGTGCCTACATACCTACATATGTGGAGGTCCTAGTCTGAAACTTACCTAAACAGCAGAGACCTCCCAAACACAAGCATGCTGCAGATAATACTTCCTCTACACATAATAGTTCATGCACCAGTCTCTCATCTGTCAAGCCTATAAGGCAAAACACTAAACCAAACATATTAGTCATATGTGACTCCATTGTGAGATACACAGATGTCCCTCTTACCAGGCTGAATAAGGAAAAGGTCCCTGTCAGCTGTTTGTCAGGTGCCAGGATCCAGCATATCACACATGCACTCTAGTCTACCAACAACAGGTCCATCATAGTCCATGTTGGAATGAACAACTTGAGACATACCTCTCTGGACTATCTGAAGAGAGACATGACTGAGGACTCAGACTATGTGTCTCAGGCAGGTATGTCCCAAGCCTTAAGCAGCATTTTACCTTCCAAAACCACACAGATGAAAAGCATAAATCCACAAAACATATTTTACCTTCACCTAGAATGATGCCTTAATACAAACAGAAAATGATTGACTTCAATAATTGGCTTAGTTGGTGTCATTATAAGGGGCTCCATTATTTGTCAGCCTCAGATGACATGATCAACAGGCCTCGATGCTTTGCCAGAGATGGTCTTCATAGGTTCATAGGTTCATAGGTAGGTACTAGGCTATCAGCCCTAGGGCCCATACAAACCTAGCCAAAAAAATGTACCCTGGCTTTCGCCACCCAAGAAAATGATTTTCCTGTGCCCCTGTCGAGCAGAGCCACAGAAGTGATCCCGGGGGTGAATTTCCCATTTCCCATCCAATCATCAAGATTTTTCTTGAAGAGTGCTAATGAGGAGCTCTGTTTGACATAGATAGGTAGAATGTTCCAGAGTATGGGAAGTCTCTGGGACAGGAATCTATCCCTCCAGCATGTTCTGTTTATTGTGGTGACAAGGTTAAGGTCCCTAGAGCGTGTAGCTCGGAGGGATTGGGATTTCTTTAAGTGGAGCATGTCCAACAGCTCTGGGTTTGACATAGCTTTGAATGTTAGGCAGAGATCGCCCCTGAGTAGGCGATATGCGATGGAGTAATGCTGTAGTTTTTTGAGACGGTCTGCATAGGGCATTTGTTTGAGGCCAGTAATCCTCTTTGTGAGGTATTTCTGTGGTCTTTCCAGTTGTTGTAGATGTCTTGTGAGGTACATACCAAAAGGGGCATTATACTCTATAATGGGTCTAATGAGTGATGAGTAGAGGGGAACAATGACCTCTTTTTTTCTGGATGAGAATCCTTTTGTGATGAGATGAGCCACGTAGAAGGATTTCCTGACCACTGTGGCGATGTGATTATCAAAGGAGAGACTACTGTCCACCTGTGTCCCAAGGACTCTTGTCAAATTTTCAGCATTAAGTAGACTACCAGCTATGTGGTAGTTCATGGGTACAGAGTTTTTACCAATGGGGATGACAATACACTTTTTGGCATTGAGCTTCAGGCCATGGCTTTGACACCAGGTATATGTCTCAATGAGGCCCTTTTGTAGTTTGTCCACATCGTTAGGAGTTTTGATTATGGCTCCTAGTTTGCAGTCATCTGCAAACTTTGTTAGCCAAAGACCTTCTGTGTTGGCCTGCACTTCAGAGAAGTAGATACCAAACAGGAGAGGACCCAGGACTGAACCCTGTGGTACTCCACTTGTCACTGGTCTGATGTCGGATTTGGAATCCGCTACTTTCACAGTGTGGGTTCTGTCTGTGAGCCAGTTGGCAACCCATCTTGTGACATAGGGATTTATACCTAGTTTAGTGAGCTTATCTATAATTTCAGAGTGGGGGATGGTGTCAAAAGCCTTGTCGAGATCTAGATAAGCTGTGTGAACCATTTTACCCTCATCTATGTCTTTGGTGACTGCTTCAAAGAAGTCAATCAGGTTTAGGAGACATTATCTGCCTTTTACAAATCCAAACTGAGTAGGGTCCAGAGTTTGGAGATTACCAATGTCTTTGTTTATGAGTTCCACGATGATACGTTCCATGGCCTTGCAGACCAGGCTTGTCAGGCTAATGGGGCGGTAGTTCTCGGGGTCCTTCGTGGCTCCCCCTTTGTGGAGTGGAATAACTGTCACAGTGCACCATTCAGTGGGTACAAAGCCTGAGGTGAGGCTATGATTGAACATGGCACTTAGGTAGGGTGCCAGTTCATTCTGTAGTTCATGTAGAACACAGCCTGGGATATTGTCATGTCCCATGGATGCTGTGTTCTTGGCTTTGGAGAGTGTGTTTTTACCTGTGCAGCCATGATTATAGGAACTTTGCATTCTTCCGGTATAGAGATGGGCCCTCTAGGGGGTGAGAGGGGTGTAAGGTTAGCACTGAACCTATCTGCTAGGATGTTGGCAATATCAGTTGATTTTGTATATTTAGTGCCATTATGCTGTAACCCAGAGCAGATCTGAGTGTTCCCATTTAGATTCTTGACATAGCTATAGAATGCTCTGTGGTTGTCTTTAGAGTCAGTGGCAATTTGTTTTCGTAACTAGCTTTGGGGGATTTTATGAGGAATCTCAGCTTCTTACTGAGGTTGACCAGGGAGTTCCTCCAGTCATGCGATTTTACTCTTTTTTTGCAACAGTTTCTTTCTTCTGTTGTAGAGTTTGTTTATGGCAGAGGACCACCAGATTGGCTTCCTTTTTTTGGAGGATAACATCTTGGTTCTATTAGGGATAGCATGATCCATGCACTCGTGTAAGTGCTTATAAAGTGAATTTGTGTAGGATTCGGCAGTCATACCTCTATTGTCTGTCTGCATGGGTGTCATGAAGTTTGCCACTTCTGTCTTAAGTAGTAGTTTTGAGTAGTTTTTTACGATGGTTTCCCTAATTGGGGGTGTGATGTGGATGTCTAGACTGATTAGCTTGTGGTCGGATCTGACCAACGAGGAATTGACCTCTGGTGTGGAACATCGGTTTCCCATGTTGGTAATGACCAGGTCTAGGATATTGCTGCCCCTGGTGGGGGTGTGAATAAGTTGATCCAAGGCGTTGGAATTTATGAATTCTAGAAAACGTTGAGCAAAAGAGTTGGTACATGAGTAGTTTTCCCAGTTAATGGTGGGGTAGTTGAAATCGCCCATTATTAGGGTGTTGGGTTGTACCCTAATACTTTCCAGTGTATCAAGAAATGAGGAGTGTGAATCCTGGGGCATGGTGGGGGGTCTGTAGCAAGCTACAATTTGGATTGTGGTCTTGCCCAGAGTTAGTTGCACTTGGATAATCAAGGATACATTATGCTGTGCAACTAGTCTGGAGGTGTGGATATCCTTAATGAATATGGGCACACCTCCACCTTTAGTGCTTCTTTCTGGGTTAGGTGGCTGAAAGGTGTGGTATGAATTGAAGCCTAGTAATGCAGGGGTGCTCTGGAGCTTTGAACCAGGTCTCTGTCACTGCACAGATGTCAATGTTCTCCATTTTAAGGAGTGCCTCGAGTGAGTGCATTTTGAGGTTTAGACTTCTAGCATTGAGTAGCATTACCCTCAGATTTTGCTTGCTTGTACCTGTTACGGTGGTGAATTTGTCATTTGAACCTTGCCTAAAAAAGGCACTATAGGGGTGGCAAGAGCCTTAGCCAGTATCCGAATCCTAAGGGCACAGATGCAGGCCATCTCTGGCAAAGCATCGTGGACTGTCGATCATGTCGTCCCAGGCAGACAAATACTGGATACCCTTAGAATGACACCAGAAGCTTAGCCAATTGTTGAAGTCAATCATTTTGTCATTGTACTGTGGTATCATTCTGGGTGATGGCAGGATGCTACTCAGGGTTAGGGTCATACCTGCCTGGGATACAAGATCGGAGAGCTCCTCCATGTCTCTTTTCATGTAGTCCAGGGAGGTACATCTCAGGTCATTCACACCAACATGGACAATGACAGTGTCATATTTGTACTTATTGTGGAGTGACCTGAGTGCATGCGTTATGTGGTGGATCCTGGCACCTGACAGGCAGCTGACAGTAACTTTCTCCTTGTTTAGTCTAGTGAGTGGAACATCAGTGTGCCTGACTATAGAGTCACCTATGACTAGAGTGTTGGGTACGTTGTTATGCCTTATGGGCTGTGGTTGAGTGGCACACTGAGTTTGTGGGCTATGTGTCATTTGGGTTGTGTTGGGGGGTGGAGTTTGCTTGCGTTTATGCTTTGGATGTCCCTGATGTTTGGGCAGGTTTTTACTGAGAGCCTCTGCGAATGTAGGTGTGTTTTGTGTTTCTACGTGTGTGTTTTGGTGGTGTAGGTTTTGAGGGACTATGTGATGAGTGTGGTGTGGTGCAAGTGTTTACCTTCTCCTCTTGACTGTCTATATAAGTGCATCTCTCACAGGTTGTAGTGCTGGGTGGTAGGAGGAGAGGGTTGTCTGTGTACATGAGGCAATTGCTGCATTGCCCCAAGATGCCCAGATTCATCAGGTAGACAGGAGAAATCACTGGGAGCTGACCCTTAGACATGCCTGGATAGGTGCTTATTTATTAAGTACTTAATACTGCTTTCCTCTAGACAAGTGAGAAAAGTTCAGTGCTGTAGTAATTTGCAGCTTATGTAGTGCTTACAATGAGTTCTGAACAAGTGCTGAGTTCAAAGAAACAGATTTGAGTGCAGAAACTAGAAAACTGGCTAGTTATAAGAAAAAAAACTAAGCTAGAAGGCTTCCCTCCAACACAGAAGGGCTTGGAGGCTCAGAAGCCTACAAACAGTCTATACCACTTAACAGGAAAGGCAGGAAACAAGCTTAAATGTATTTATTTATTTATTTTTTCTGTTTCCCAGATGCTCTCTTTGTACACAGTAGGAGTGCCTGAAATCAGAACCTGAATTCATCTGTCACCCTTGGGATTTTGGCCATTGGCTAAGGCTCTTGCCACCCCTATAGTGCCATTTTTAGGCAGTGTCACAAGGACAAAACTCCCTAAGCAAAAATACCAACCAAAAAAAATCAATATCATGCTGATAAACGCTAAGAGTTTTAACATGAAACTGCACTCAAGTGGAAACAGTCCTCACCCTGTAGGATGTAGACATTTGTGGAGTCATTGTGACCTGGTTCAAGACTGTGGAGAGCACCCCAGTCTTACCATGTTACACCTCCTTCCACGCATTCAGACCACAATCTGAAGGTAAGAAAATTAAAGGAGAAGGTGCATCAATACTCATCAAGGATAAACACACCTCCAGACTGGGTAAACAATCTGACGTCCCATAGAGACCTGAGGTGCAATTAACTATTGGTAGGACACCTATTCAAGTCATTGCTACTAGCAACATAACCCCCTTAATGAATCAGGGCACCCGCTTTGCCTATTTGTATCAACTAGAGTCTATTAAGATACATCCGAACACCATGGCTTTGGGTAACTTTAATTACTCTAACATTGACTGGGTAAATGACTCATGCTCAGACTCACCAGCCCAAAGGTTCTTCAGCTTTGTCAACTCCAGTACCCTGGACCAGCTGGGTGTCACCCCCACTAGGGGTGCCAATATCCTATATCTGGTGCTTACAAATATGGGAGACAACTGTAGCACCCCACTGTGAGTTCCTCCCTGGTGAGATCTGACCACAAATCAGTCTCATTTGAAGTAACCATCACACCTGCCCCCCCCCCCACCCAGCAGCAACTAGAGTACAAAACCTCTCTAAAGCAAATTATAATCTCCTAGGGGATGGCATAAATAGCTTCACTGCACTCCCCCAGACAGCTGCTGTATAACTGTATTGACTTGGCAGTACCTGTTAGGACCAAAACAAGCTCTTCAAGGAAGACCAAAGCTGCCTGGTGGACAACTATCATAAACAGGCTTTACAATAAGAGGAAGAAATTGCTGTTCTAGAGTAGGAAGGAGCAAGCTCTAAACTGGAGACAATCCCTCCTCAGATTAAATAAGCAAATAAGACTTCTTGTGAAGTCCTCCAAGCTAAAGTATGAATCCAAGTTAGCTTCCTTAACTAAGGACAACCATAAGGTGTTCTTCAGTTACATCCATAACCTAAAAGGTAAGGCCCAGTTTTGCACTGCACTGGTCGTTAATGGTAACACATACTTCACTCTCTGTCCCTGCCACACGTACCTCATGACATCCCCACCACCTGTCCCTTTTCTTGTACCTCTAAAGAGCAGCTCGTAAATGACCTCTCTAGCTAAGGCCAAAAACACAGCATCTATGGGACCTGATAGCATCCTAGACTGCATCCTACATGTGCTCAAACAAGAATTAGCATCACCACTGAATACTCTCTTTAATCACAGTCTAAGCAGTGGCTTCATCCCTGCTGAATGGAAAACAACCACCGTTATCACCTTGCACAATGGTGGTACTTCTATTGACCCCAGGAACTACAGACCTATTAGTTTGACTATCCTAATCTGCAAGGCCATGGAGAAAAATCATCATAGACCTTATCAACAAAGATATAGGCAATCTCCAAAGACTAGATCCTACCCAGTTTGGATTTGTCAAGGGGAGATCATGCCTGCTAAACCTGGTGGACTTTGAAATAGTCACCAGGGACCTGGACTAGAGGAAATCTGTGCATATAGCCTACCTAGACCTAGCCAAGGCATTTGACACTATCCCTCACTCAAGCATCATTGACAAACTCACCCAGCTAGATATCAACCCTTATATCATAAGGTGGATTGTGAAATGGCTCACCGATAGAACCCATACATTCAAAATTGGGGAATCCACTTTCAGCAGCAGACACCTAACCAGTGGTGTTCCACAGGGATTGGTGCTGGGACCTTTACTGTTTGGAACCTATTTCTCCGAAGTACTAGCTAAAACTAAGGGACTGTGGCTGATGAAGTTTGCTGATGACTGCAAACTGGGTGCGGTCATAGAATCTCCAAATAATGTCAACATTCTACAAGAAGGCCTTACTCAAACAAATGATTCATGCCAAAGTCATGGCCTCAAACTCAATGCAAAAAAATGCATTATCATCCCTTTTGAAAAGAGTGATGTACTTGCAAACTACCACATCAATGGCAACACCCTAAGTACACATTTGGTGGTAAGAGATCTGGGCACTCAGGTTGACACCAACCTTTTCTTTGATCACTGCCTCAAGAAAAAGAGAAGTTATCACTTCTCTGTACTCTTCCCTCATTAGGCCAATAATTGTGTACAACTCCCCTTCTGGTATGTACCTTTCAAAGCACCTGTAGTAACTGGAGGGACCACAAAGGTTCACCACAAGGAAAATGCAAGGTCTTCAGCAGCTATCCTATGTGGATCAGCTGAAGTCACTGTCTGTTTATTCTACTTCATACAGACTACTCAGAGACAATCTCTGCCTTGTATATAAGGTGATCTCTGATCCTGCTTTACTGGAAATGCTGCACATCTGCAGGTCAAATGGCACATGGGTCACTTGCTCTAAAGACCCAAACCTGTTGTGAGACATCAGTAGAAGCCGATGTAGAGATAGATTTGTCTCCCAGAGGTTACCACACTTTTGGAATAGACTCCCATTTCATGTCAAACAGAGCACCTCATTGGCCCTCTTCAAACACAGTCTGGAAGATTGGATGGGTAGCCGTAAATTCACCCTGGGGATTCCACCTGTGTCCCTCTTGGACAGGGGCAATATGTGCCAATCAAGGCAACAAGGGTAAGATTTTGGCTAGGCTTGTAAGGGCCCTTGAGCCATTAGCCTAGTAACTTCCTATGATCCTATTACTGTTAATAAGAGTTCCTAAGTCCCTTATCACCAGGTCTACTCTAATCTTAAGAGAGAGTTATCAGTGTTGTAATTTGCAGGGGTGATCATTTTCCCAAAGGGTATAATAATGCATTGTTGTGCAGTGAGTTTTATGCCATGGTTTGACCCCAGTTACTTGTCTGTCAAAATCTCCTCAAGAATATTTACATCTATGGGGGAATCATTGATTGTACCCAGCTTGTAGCCATCAGCTAATCTGGTCAGCCAAAGGCTGTCTACATTTTCCTTGACTTCCGAGAAGTATATTCCATACAGGAAAGTTCTCACTATGAACCCTGTGGGCACCTATTTATGGGGGTGGATTCCCCCATCTTAATTTAATGTGTCCTATATGTGAGCCATTTGGCTATCCATCGGGTAACATAGGGATCTGTGTCTACATTAATGAGTCTCTCTAAAATACCCAAGTGAGGTGTCGTGTCAAATGCCTGTGCAGGTTAAGGTAGGCAGTATGCACTATTTTGCCCTCATCCATGCATCTAGTGACCTTCTCAAAGACGTTAACCAGGTTTAATAGGTGTTAACTGCCTTTGACCAAACCAAAAAGGGATAGGTCGAGCTTTTCTTAAGATTTCCTATGTCTCTGTTCATCAGGTTCATAATAACTCTATCCATGACCATGCATGCTAGATTAGACAGAATTATAGGTCTGTAGTTCCCTGAGTCAGTTGATAGTCCACATTTGTGTAATAGTATGACAGTTGCAGTACTCCATTCCATAGAGACGAAGCCTGTCTGGAGGCTATGGTTGAACAGAGATTCTAATAAGCCTGAGAGGTCATGTTTCAAGCAATATAGATGGCAAATTCGAAGGGGGATATTCCAGAGTGACTCTCTGTCACCACTGCTGTTCTGTCTTGCCCTTAACCTATTAAGCTGTGTTCTTAACAGCTTAGGCAATTTCTATAATTTGGCTCCTAGAAAACAACAAAGTGTAAAGACTTGTCATGTTCTCTTTGTCAATGATTTAAAATGGTATAGCTCATCAGATAAGGAACTGAAAGCACAAATGCAAGTTGTCAAAACTGTTTTCTAGATGATATAAGAATGTCATTTGGTCTGATAAATATGCAAAAGCAACCTTTAAAGCAGGAAAACTGCAGCACCAAGAAAACATCAGTTTGGGACAAGAATGTGATTATATATTCCCCATTCCAAAGGAGGTATGGGCCTCCTTGAAATTGATTACATGTATAGATCTGCAATTGTGGGACTGCATACATATCTGCTGACCTCACAAGACCCAAACATAGTGAAAGTTTTGAAACATGAGGAGAATAAATCTAAGATGACTTCCCTGCTTAGTCTAGCAGAAGCATATTGGCATCAAGCAGGAATTGAAATCAAACCAGACGTAGATAAAAATCAGGTAGCAGCTGAATATTCCAAGAAGCAAAAGTTGAAAGACCAGATGAGAAGGCAAGAAATGTGGAAAATGCATAAATATAGTTGCAAGTATAGAAAACTTCTGGATCGAAGCAGGAATGGTTAAGGAGAGGTAAATTCATACCAAAGGATGAAAGATTATGGAGGCCCCAGATAGTTGGCTACGTACATGATGGTTTACAAAGTCCATTGAATATGTGGGAGAAGCAGACAGATGTAGGTTTTGTAAAACAGAAATGGAAACAGTTGCACATCTCGTTGGTGGTTGTGACACAGTAATGGCAGAAGGACTGTATGCTGAAAGGCACAATAATGTGGCCAGACTGTTGCACTGGGGATTGTGCAAACATTATGGCAATGAAGTGGCTGAAAAACACTGGAAGCATGAGACACAAAGCATCATAGAAAATGATGAAGTCTACATCACATGGGATCACCCATTACCAACAGTTAAAAAGTCAGATGCGAGAAAACCAGATATAGTGGTCCATGAAAAGAAGACAAAAGTAGCATTGATCATTGAAATCTCTACACTCAGTGACTACAGTGTCTTGTGTAGACAAAGAGACACAAAGTCATAAAATATCAGAATTAGAAGTTAGAAATGAGAGCAATGTGGAAGAAAGATACCCAAACAGTTCCCAGTCCATGTAACTCCATACAAATTGCAGAAGGAGTCATTTCTGTGTACATTGTGGGTGTTACGAAGAGCACTTCTGGCTGACATCAAAGATTGAAACAATACTAATGTCATGAACTTTAATCATACTTTCACTTAGGAATCAGATGTAGTCCCGTCATGGTATTAGAAACCCAAAAGATTTGGAGAAATTAAGAAAGGCATTCATGCATATTATTAGGGTCCATTAATGCTGTCTTTTTTAGATGAGGAGAGCATGGAGCTGTTCTTTAGTGATAGTTGGAGCAGAAATGGTAGCGGGTATTTATGGGGGAGCACCTGATCGTCTCAGAAACATATAGATTCTGTCTTCTGCTTGTACCTTATTGTTGTTAACACCTTTGAGTAAAGGTACTATTCCCTGCTCTTTTATCTTGAACTTTGGTAACTACTTCAGCCAATTAAATGTTTCTGTCAAGACTTTTCTCTCTATACTTACAGTTTGAGAGGTATGCCTTCAGTTGTAACTGAAATGACATGGATTCACAAGAAAGGAATTTTTTTTTTTGCATGTATATTCATATTGACTATTTGGGCATTTTTTAAGTAGAATTAGCCAGCACAATTGAAAGTTATATTCCCACATAGATGCATGCAAGCATACATACATACATAAGTAAATAGACAGACATATTCCATGTGAAATTCTGATTTCGTTTATTTACAAAATAAATATAACAAGCATACAGGTTCTATGCAAACTCAGGGTATTTATTTATTTGACTATTTGACTATTTTCCAACTAATGACATCTAGGCATACATAGCTATTTTTGATGTAATGTAATGAAAATTGCAACCGTGAGCAAATGTGATACTATGTTGCAAACAGATAATTTGCTGATCAATCACAACAATGCAAGACATCTGTAATATTTACTCATTAGTTTTAGGAGTACAATTGCACCTAAAACAAAACAAAAAAGTAAATAAATAAAAATGGAGGCATTCTTGTATATGTAACAAAGCCACTCAAGTACACACCTTATTCACATTTACACATTTACATGCATGCACATAAATTAAAATTTTTAGGCATGGGCAGTACTGGCCTTTTAGCTTGTAAAAGTACCACAACAGTAATTTCCGGGTCTATATTAGATCACCGAACGCTTAAAAAAGCGAACGGTGATTAATCGGCCCTATGTTAAGTGAAAGCTTACAATTTTGAACTGTCAGAACAGCGATTTTTTTTTTTTTTCCTAGGGAAAAAAATCACTGTTCCAACAAAAAAAAAAATATTAAACACTCGAAACATTACATTAAGTGGGGGGCTTCACCCCCTACTTAAATATACCAACTCTGAGACTGCACTACAGTGCCGAAAATGGCAAAGTAAGGAAGCAGCCAAGCAAATTCTTTCCCAGGGAAAGAATTTGCTTAAAAGCCGCTTCGATATTTTGCCGTTTCAAGCTTTTGAGTTCAAACAAGACGCATTCAAAAGAATGCGTCTTTGGTCTTCTAATAGGGAACCTCATTTCCATATAAGTAAAGAAGACTTTCTTAAAAAAATTCAACAGTAGTGATTACTTTAATATAATTCTAAATTTTATTTCAGGTGTCACCAAGTGTTTTTTTTCCCAAATTTTCCAGATCTTCTACCACCATACAGTATATGTAATTTATCTGTCCAGTTTTATTATCTTGCTCTTCAAAGTTATAGTTCTAGCTTGCTTTCACTTCCATTTCTTATATTTTTATCTATCATCTTGCTTGAATTCCACTTCCACTTCTGAGGCCGCGGTGGTGTGGTGATTAGAGTTGTCGCCTCACAGCAAGGGGTTCTCCCGTTCGATTCTCAGCTGGAGCACCTTCTGTGTGGAGTCTGCATGTCCTCCCTGTGGTCGAGTGATGTTAAAGACATGCAAGTAGGTGCATGTGTGAATGGGTGTGCCTTCTTTGAAGGATGGGCATCGGGCTGGCAACTCAGCACTGTAAAACCCCACTGCCAATCATTAGTGGACTGGAGTTCCGCTGTGGCGACCCCTAACCGGGAAAAGAAAAAAGACAAACAACTTGCTTGAATTCCACTTCTGCATTTTGCCAAACTGTGTGATATTCGTTCAGAAAGGGGTATAATACTTTATTCTATTTTCCATTTTCTGTTGGTGTTTCGTACCGTGCAGGTCAGGTTATGACTGAGGAGTCATCCAGTCCACTTATATTGTTACCAAACTGAAAATATGTAAATAAACAAATAGATGAATAATGGAAGTAAATTAAATGATTTCATACAAAGATTGTGTAATTTATGGAGACTTAAAGAGTACAGCACAAATCCATTTTTTGAAATTTGTATTAAGATACACAATGAAATGTTTGTTTGCAGTACCATGTAACATGTGTACATTGTTGGTGCTCTTACAGGACATAAAACACAGTAGGCGGGTATTCAGAAATTAAAAACAGCACACTGTGTAAGGCTAAACTGCAATAAGTGTTATCATGCAGGGCATATCCAATTCAGAGATATCTGTTGCACAATCATGGGAGTATGAAAATTTGTGTGGCCATCAGCATGTAGTTTCATAAACACCATATTTGTGGGCGAATGTGAAAATATTTTATTTTGGTATGTGTGACTATGGATGTTAGTATCAACCATGTTTGTTAATTATAAGATGTATACATATGTAAGTAAATTGCCTATGTGCATGCAGACACATAGGCCAATGCATGGACACTACTTCAGCAAACAAGTGTAATGATTTGCATATATACATGCATGCATACATACACATATGTATGCATGCGTATCTAATTATGTATTGAGATATGTATGTAACTATGCAGCTCCAAAGGGATGCACAACTTATGTTTTACATTTGCCATTACTTTTTTAGTTGCTTTAGGTGGCATTAATGATGATTACTATATGTGTGTGTATGTATGTATGTATATATATACTGTGTATATATATATATATATATATATATATATATATATATATATATATATATGTATGTGTCTATATTTTATATATATATATATATATATATATATATATATATATATATATATATATATATATATATATGTATAAGCTAAAGACATGTTATTGACAAAATTTAGAGGTAGTTACACAAATGTGGGAGTAGATAACACAGTGGAAGACAAGGACAGTACAGGAAGGTGATGCAGGCTAGTCACCACCCAGATGTACTAAAAGTATAATTCCATGTTGTAGGATAACAGCAGAATTATTTGTGTATTTGAGAAAGTGAATTGACAGAAAATTATGTATACAGTCTATGAATATCCTACTACCTGCCCTAATATTACTGTATTCCATAATAAGTCACTATGGCTTTATTACCCTTAACGTTTAACTACCCCTCAGCATTAGGTCAGACATTTGCACAGACCTAAATGTGACATCACACAGGTCATACCTTGTGTGTACTGTTGTGGACATTTGACAAGGTGATGGCAGTCCTATACTCGGACTGAGACAACACATCCTTGTTTTCATTTGATGCAGTCAGGTATGGGGTGTAGCACTGTAGGGCTTATCATCAGTGCATAGCAATGAGAGCATCACCAGAGGTGACATACTGAGTGGGAACACTGTTGTGTCACTGGCATGACATCTGCAGTCTAGCTGTCTAGGCAATACGTTTTGTGTGAGTAGACTATTTCTCATTCAGGGGCTGGGGTGTGCTTGTATAGTTTAGGTCATCCAGAAGTGTACTGGCAGGCCTTATGTAAATAATGTTGCTCATTTATGTCATGCTAAGTCTTCCAAGATGGCAGTACTGCACCAGGATATGTTTTTAGTTGTTGTCACTTCTCTGAACTACACAACACTATGTTATGTGATGCTACCATGTAGCAGATCTACAGAAGTGGTTAATAGGTTTGTGAATAACATTCATGGATCTGGTCAAGGGTACTGGTTTGCTAACGTGGTGATGCCAAAATGAAAGAAGTGTGCACATTTAGGTTAATAGATTCAAGGGGTTAACAACAGGCCATTGATCCAGAGGCGCATTAGTAGCCTAGCCACAATATCCCATATTGTAAGTGATATTGGCATGACTAATTTATATGGAGTTTTAGACCCCTTCCCATACCTGTCAACCTCTTAGAGCAAGAAATCTAGACAAAACCATAAATAATGGGGGAAAAAGGCTGAAAAATAGGGATACTTTTTAAATATTGCTCTTACAAGCTTAGGAAGTAGATAGAATAACAGATTTTGCATTAGCACTATTTTTTCTGAGGGTTATGAAGTCTGAAATGCAAATGTCTGTCATTTTTTCTGACTTCAACCCCCAATTTGTTTCCAGTGATTTGCCAGAAAACCACAATTTAATGAGAAACAGACCAAAATTACAAGGCAAAAATCTGGACAGTTGAAAGGTATGCCCCTTTCAATGACTGATTCAGGGGCAAGACCAGGGCTGTATTTACAATTGCCCATTCATGCATCTAGGTTATGCTTAAATTGGGTCAGGGAGCCGCTTTGCATTATATCCAGATAAAATCTATTCTGCTAACGGGGATTCTGTGGAATATCTATCTTGCCAGCAGGCCATGTTTATGTTTTGGTTCTCTTGAACAGGTATTTAGGATGTTACTAGTTCTGCAAATGTGCAGCTGGTGACAGTGGTCCAGATATGTTTAGGCTATGTAGGTCTGGCAGAGATTACCTCTCTGGAGTGTACAATAAAACAGAAAAGAGAAACTGCTTAAAGCCTGTCTGGGTAACTCAAGAAAGACATACCCTGGTTTATTGTAATGAGAAAACAATGCAGTCTCTCAAACTGGGTCATGTGCTTAGACAAGTACATAACAAAGGGGTCATTATACTCTATCTCCTAACATTAGTGGATACATAACTGTCAAAGGATTACTAATCGTCAATGAAAGTGCTCAGGTCCCTAATGACGGAGTCAGTTTTGGCTAAAGGCATAGTGCTGGTGCTGCATTTCTTGGCATGTAGTTTTAGCGTGCTCCAAGGGATTCACTTCATAATCTCAAAATACTGAAACATCGAATTTCAGTATCTCGAAACTATGAAATCGAATCCACAAAACACCGAAACTACAAAACCTGAGCCAAAAACGACGAAATTCAAAACACCGAACAAACCGCATACACTACACCATACATACATCACAACATAAACAAACAAAAACTACAAACATACACAACTCATTCACACATAAGCAGGGGGACAAGCCCCCCTGTACCCCCCTACTTATATATACTAACTCCGAGATCGCACAAACAGGAAACAAAAGCAAACTCACACACGCACATTCTCCAGTCCCTCACACACACACCAAACATATCAGCACACTCAAACACACTCTAACCTCCAATCAAATCCCTTACAAAACAGTCACTTACCTGACAAAACATGTAGATCCACACATGGCACCACTCACCATAAGCACACAATCTCAGACATCACATAGCGTAAGGCTATAACCGCAAATTCAAGATATTCAAATTCGTGATTATGAACTTTCACTATTTTAAACATTCGGGTTTATAGTCTCGAGATACTGAAATTTGACATTTCAGTATTTCGGGATTATAAATGGCTCCCGCTCCAAGCACCACTTATTGCTGCATGCTAGTTCCTTCTGAAAAATGTGGAAGTGAGATGGTGAGGTAGCGACACTACAAGCTCTTGATGTCAGCCTTGACAGTGGTAAAGTAAATACCAAAGACAAGTGGTCCTTGGAATTGATCACTGGGGGATATCACAGGTGAATACACTTTTTGTGAAAAGAGCATGCCTGCCATCTAATAGACTTGTGTATGATCATTAATTAGCCAGTTTATCATCTAGCAGGTAACATGAGAGTTTACATTTAGTTTGCCTAGCTTATCGATTATGCCAGAATGTAGGGTGCTATCAAGTTCTATACACACACACACACACACACACACACACACACACACACACACACACCTGTGTGTGTCTGTGTGTGCTTACTATCAAAATTCTGAAAGACAATTCTTAGAGTAATAACTTAAAAAAAAAGGTAGAAAATGAAACAACAAACACATTGTTCACTCACAACAACAAAAGTGGTAATATCGCTAATTCAAATTCAACATTATCAACATTATCCAACTTACGTTGATGTAGAGTGATGTCCTACAAATGTTTTGCAGGGGGCAAGCCCCCCTGCACCTCTCACCCCCAGTTAATTATATATTCCAACTCCGAAACTGTACTACAGAGAGGAAAAGAGAAAATTACCCAGTCCCCACTGTAGTGCAATTTCCAATCAGAACATCAACTTTACAACAGCGAATGCACACTAGCATTCACTGATGTGCAGTCGAATATTTTCTGCATCAGCTTTACATGAACTTGAAATTATTCTTTTGACCAACACAGTTCACGTTAACTGATGCCCAACATTTTGAGAGTAGACTAATATATATATATATATATATATATATATATATATATATATATATATATATATATATATATATATATATATATATATTATAATATACCACTGTAGTCACCACGGCTGTAGTCATAAAACAATTTTATTGAGGAATATATTCTTCAGTAAAATCATTTTATGACTACAGTTGTGGTGACCAGCCTGGTATTTTTCCGACTTGAATCTACTTTGTACAGTGCTGTTGTTTGGGTACCATGAACTACATCACTTTTCTCATTGTGTGTGTATATATATATATATATATATATATATATATATATATATATATATATATATACATATATATATATATATATATATATACATACATACACATACATAAAATAAATGTACTCAGACACTTCATTTGCTTAGTTGTGGGATTTATTTCCATATTGGTAAGTAGTCTGGTCAGCAATGCAACTCAGCCACAAAAGGGAACTCAAAAAAAATGAAGAGAATTACAGTAGTAACCTTGAAGTACACTTCTAAAATGGTTACATGCACTGCATACATGGTTTCAGTAAAAATTATGCATATCACACACGTAGTAAATACAGAATTTATAGATATTCAAGAATGCCTTGAACTGCAACTCTGTCAGTAAAACATGTAGAGGCTATTTTCAAACTACATGAATATAAACAGATTCTGTGTTACATGTACCTTACCCGACACCTGCAGCAACTGGAAAGACACCAAAAGTACCTCACCAAGAGGATCAAGAGACTCAAACAGATGCCCTATGCAGTTAGGCTAAAGAAACTCCAGCTCTACTCAGTTGCTTACCGCCTACTCAGAGGCGATCTGTGCCTGACATATAAAGCCATGTACAAACCAGAATTAATGGACATGCGCCACCTCAGGAAATCCAAATCCCTTAGAGCTACACACTCCAGGGACTTAAACCTCAGCACAGAAATAAATAGGACATGCTGGAGGGACAGATTCATATCTCAGAGGCTCCCCTCACTCTGAACAAAATCCCAATCCAAGTTAGGCAAAGCCCCTCAATGACCCTCTTCAAGAGAAATCTTGACGAGTGGATGGGAGATGGTAGGTGTACCCTGGGATCTCTTCTGTGTCCCTACTAGACAGAGGCACAGTAAACTAACCTTAAAAGGGCTATCTTCTGTGACCTACTATACAGAGGCACAGTTAACTAATCTAAAAGGGTGGCGAAAGCCAAACACACTCTGGCTAGGCTTATAAATGCCCTAGGGCAGATAGCCTAGTATCAACCTATGAACCTATGCATAGATAGAAGAATAGCAACTATAACTTGTGAAAATATAGGGTAATCGATGGCATGAGATTTTGGTTGCAGTACTTAATTTTTACTGCCTTAGTAAAAAAAAGTACACCTCTAATTACCCACTATAATATACTAGGAATGGTACTGAAAAGTATATGGGGAAATGTAGACTGCATTAACTCAACTTTCAAATGTTAGGTTAGTGTAAATTAACTGTACTTCAGACAAACATTCAGGAAAGGTGTGAAAGCTCAAAATATTTTACCACAACGAATGGTAGAAAAAGTGAGAAAAGAAATTCAGTAGGATAGAATCAGTATTAGACAAATAGCTATAGTATGACTTCTAAAGGACCACATGCAGCATCAGCTAATGAGAAAATACTTTTAGAAGAGTGATTAGATTCATGTCCAAAGCTGCAGACATTTGCTACTCAACATGTTTCTTTGCAATGCACAACTGTCCAAAGCAATGCTGTGCTGCAAAATGAGGGAAAATCTGCAAAATTATAAATGTGTACCTACATGAATACAGACACACTAACATGCAACACTAATAACAGACCATATGAAAAATAATTAACCAGCAGAGGGGAAAAAGATTTGTAGCAACAATCCTGAAACAAACATATCATTGCCAAGGCTTGAATAATTAGACACAGCTTTGCAAGACAGCATCTCTAGCTGAGTAAAATCCAGTTCAGCAAACCTAATTGTCCCTGGGTGGGGGAAGGAAAAAACAAAGGACAATCAACTGTAAGGTCTTGGCACTTCCTACCATCCCTAACTGGGAGTTTGTGTAATATGACCTGCAGTATGCTAACAAGGCTCTTTAAAAACCTTGCCCCTGGGTGAACAAGTGACTCACACAGTACTCAAATGTAAACAAACTCCTCTAGCAAAAAATCTGAGAAAGTGCCCCTTTAAGGAGCCTAGTTCAAGTTCTCAGCTACCGCAGTGCACTATCTGGTAAACTGACTTGCTGAAGGGCACACAGTAGGAAAATGATGGCTGTGGGAAATCAAACCTTGTATCACAGGACGTAGCTGCTATGCAACCTTTTCTGTACAAAAATGTAGTCCAAATAGGGCTGACACTGATTCCATTGTAAATTAGATGTGGACTAACATACTCTAAGTTGGGCTGTTACTTTGTCCACCATAAGTGCTGAACTTTGAATAGTAATTCACAGTCCCCTCTACCTTTGTAGGTTGCCTTTTTTTATTTTGGTGTTTTTGGGGTCTGTAATTGTGATGAAGTCATTACTATACCTTTTTACTTTGTCCAGTTTTCATAGACATCTCTGATTTTATCTCGGAATTTTGCTCAGTGATTCTTAAATTTGTTTTTTGTTTTTTTTTTATTTAAAGTGGTTGATTATCATTCAAAAAATATAACTATAGTCAAAGACTTTAGTTTTAGTTTTTGAAAATTCAAGTTAATTTATATTCTGTTATTCTGTCAACTTTGTAAATCAGAAGCAGCATTACTTAAGAAAGTGATCCTGACTTGGGGCCTTTGTCTATTATTTTTGAAATTGTCTCTGAGTCAGGACATAAAAGGTTGAGAGCTATGCTTACTGCCTTTTCATTATTTAGTGTAGAAAAGCACATACGTTGTTTTACAGAAGTTTATAAAAAGTTCATTAGATTCCGTCTACTGCTACAAGTGGCTGAAGTTAAAATGCACTTGCATTGCCTGATTTGGTTGTGAAGCCTGAAGTTGGCAAAGTGTTGTGTTAAAAATTAAACTGGCGAGGTCATAGTGGCATTGTTATTGAACGGTGAGAAAAGTACTTTGCCCAGTACTGATCCACATGAGGCTTCAGCTGTGAAAGTGCATAAATCTGTGAAGTACCTTCCTGACTGAACTTAGAAAGTTCTGTCAGTAGGAGTGCTTCTGATCCACATCTGTGGCCTCCTCCAAACCCAAGGTGGCTAAGTTTATTGGAGATGAAGTGTACAGTCTATAGTCTGAAAAGCCCTTTGAGATATTTGGAAAGCCCATCACTAATCCAGCCTATTTCCATGTCTCCAGAGATATTGTTAGTATTTAGTTGTGAGCGTGTTCTGATGATTTTATGTTATCTATGTTTTAGCAGGGAGGCAAGCACCTCCTCTACCCCCCTGCAAATTATATATACTAACGCCAATATCACACTACAGTGAGGGAAAAAAAGCAAAAATGTGGATTTTTCTTTTTTTTTTATTTTGAGTTTTCAGAAACTCGATCATATGATTTCAACCATATGAATTTCTAATTTCCAAAAAACTCAATGAAGTAATATAAATCCATTCTGATATAAGATAAACCCATGCTGTGAGTCAGAAGGGAGTCTGTACTTGGAGAGTCATTCTATTAGCTGGTAATAAATTATTTTGTTTTCAAAGATTTTCATAATTAAACAGATTT